>NC_136630.1:32460923-32920923 GCF_933228915.1 Telmatherina bonti | reverse complement strand
CTTAGCTGGTATGGTTCCATTAATAGGATCAATCCCTTTGACACATCTTTCTTTTAGATGTAGGCAAGGAAGTTATAGTGGAGTTTGGTACTGTGATCCACTCACTTTTATCTTTGCTGCCACATGAAATCTCGTCTAAGATAAACAGACATATATTATTATTACATGGATGAGAAGAAAAATATGTACATACTCTGATGTTTTCTCAGGTTCAGGTTCAGTTTCTGCTTCCTTTTCCTCCGTGGTTGAACTGCTTGACTACGAGTAAAAAAAGCTTTTTATTTTCCAACTGATTTGAAATAGAAGAATTTCATCTAGAAATCACGATTTACCAAACATTTGATGTTCTATCAATTTAGTCTTGACTGTCAACATGAGCCTGATGCTCCACATGAATAAAATCTGAACGTGAACGGACTAAACGTGCTGCCACGGTGCCAGTCAGAATAGGACAACACCCGTGAATAAATTTAATTCATGTTTCACATGAACAATCCTAAAAACAATCTGACTTCAAAAGATGAATAACTCTGAACCTGATCCTTTGTCAGGATTCATCCAGATATTTGGAGGAGCCATGTGATCATTTTCCTTCATCCACATGCCAAACCTTGACCCACCTTGTGTCTCTGTCTGGGTTCCGGCTGGGGTGCAGCAGGCGGGGCTGGGCAGGGAACCGGGCAGTTCAGAAGCTCCGTGAGGCTGGCATTGGGATTATGAGGGCTGATCTTGTACTGTCCCCCTTCTCTTCTCAAGTCTAAACCAAAAATGTCTGACAGCAGCTCAGTCTCACTGATATTGACTGCCAGATCTGCCAGGTCCTCCTGTGGGGAGGTGCGCTCAGACAGCCTCTTCCCCCAGTTCTCCCCTTCACCCTGCACCTCATCCTGGATGGGATCTGGCATGTTTGCCAACAGCTCCGACATCTGGGGACAGGGAAGGGATTTTACTGAATGTGGATTTATGTTGACCTGTTAAGTCTGGTTAGCTTCTCTAGATCCTGATGACTACCTTTATGGTCTTGGCCCCCTCCACCAGATTTCCTCCCATGAAGGTGTTGTAGAAGATTCTGCAAAATCCTCGAGCCACACTGAACATTATGTGCAGGAGGGCCAGCAGCACTGACCAGTAGAAGGAGACCAGGGTGCTCACGATGTCCTTCACGGTCATGTTCTTAATCCTCTTCATCTGCTTCTTCAGACTCTTCATGGACAGCACCTGAAAACGGGAACATGAAGGTGAGTCTCTGGAAGTTATTCTTGACCCAGATCACATAAAAATCAGCTTTCAGGACCACCTTCATCCACCTACTTAATATTCCCAGAACTAGGAGCATAAAGACAGTAATCATTTCATATTCATATCATTTAGATAAATAAAGTAATCAATGAGTTTATTGTTAATAAATAGTCAAATAATTTTATGCTGAAACCGGACGTTACTGGCTCTTGTATTTTCTGTGTTTCATTTAGTTCATTATTCTTAAATTGAGTGTTGATGTGACCGACGTGTGTCGCTGTGTGAAAGTTATGAAAACATGGAACAAAGTGCGTCCCGTATTGGATCAATCCGGGATGCAACGTAGGGACGGGTGGCAAACAGACTATATGGCGGCAAAACTACTTGAAGTAGTTCTTCTCCTGCAGATAAACTTCCTACAGAATCGCCGTTTGTGTCCCTTTGTTTGCCTCTCGGGTGGAACCTCGCCAGCTTTGTTGTGAGACTGAAAATGCAGCGTTTTCTTCATGCAGCGCTTTTCTGTATTCGCAGTTCGTTTCTTTATTTGCAGCGCGTTTTTCTTTCACATTACGTTTTTGGATTTGCAGCGCTCTTCTGTTCATGCAGCGTTTCCCGCTTGCATTTCTATTTCTAAATGCAGCTGTTTTTCTATATGAAGCGCGTTTGCACCCGTCGGCCACCGTAGTTATGAGCATGGAAGAAAAACAGAAGAACTGCAGTGTCCACCCCAGAGCTTCTGTTCATTTTTCAGAAGGTGTCAAATGAAAGCAGAAACTGCTGATTGCACAGATGTCTGTCTTGTTACTGTGGAAATGCAGCCTGTGGAGTCCTGAACATAGAGTATAGCTTATTTTGGGTGTGTCCTTTGAGACAAATGCAAAAAATAATTGTCTTTGTAATGAAGAGGTTAAAGAAAAGCTGCACGATGATGCTTGTATTCTTACATTTTTTATTCATCTATCCATTTTCTACAGCTTATCCGGGGTCGGGTCACAGGGGCCGCAGCCTAAGTAGGGCAGCTCAAACTTCCCCCTTCTGAGCCACTTTAGCCCGCTCACCAGGGGGATCCTGAGGCGTTCCCAGGCCCACCGACAGATCCGTCCTGGGTCTTCCCTGGGGTCTCCTCCCGATGAGGCCAGATCAGTCTCACTTGGATCTGCACACTTTCTGTTTCACATATATAATTCTGTGGTACACTTGTAATATGTGTTCACAGATAATACGAATCGCTGAGTCTGCATTTACAACCTGCTTATATTACCAATCCTGTAGCAGGATTGGTACTTGCCGTTTTTCGATCTCTGCATCTCTCAGAAACAGCAGCTCTGCAACTGGTTTAAAAGTGTGGAGAAAATGTAAGGAACCGTACGATTGGCTGAAAGCAAACACACCTGGTTAACTGATGAATCTGTCAATCAGTCTGAAATTTGATCGACAGATTAATCAACCAATGGTGACATCCTTGACCTGTGACATCAGGGGAGTCTCAAAATCCACCGAACGTATTTCTCTCACTAATGCAGAGATGTTCTCAAATGAGAAGCGGGTTGTAAATGCACGTTCAGCAATTTGTATTATCTGGAATATATGTTTCAAGTGGACCTTAAGATTATATTTGTGAAACAGAAAGTGTGCTTTTCCAAGTATTGAGACTGATCTGGCCTAATCTCTCCAGCGTGTCCTGGGTCTTCCCCGGGGTCTCCTCCCGCAGGGATGTGTCTGGAACACCTCACCAGGGAGGTCCAGGAGGCATCCTGACCAGATGCCCGAGCCACGTCATAGGCTCCTCTTGATGCAGAGGAGCAGCAGCTCTGCTCTTAGCCCCTCCAGATGACCACATGCTTTACAGCAGCTTGTATTCACAAACACATTCTTTCAGTCACAACCCACCGCTTCTGACCATCTGTGAAGGTAGGAGCACACAGTAAAGCGAGAGCTTCGGCTTCTGGCTCAGCTCCTTCTTCACCAAGACAAAGCGGTGCAGAGTCCACATTACAGTGGATGCTTCACCAATCTGAAGGTTATTCTTATGCTCCATTCTTCCTTCACTCTTGAAAAGACCTCAAAATACTTGAACTCCTCCACTTGAGGCAGGACCTGACTCCCGACCCGGAGAGGTCAATCCACCCTATTCCGGCTGAGGAAAAGGGTCTCAGATTTGGAGGTGCTGATTCTCATCCCAGCCGCTTCACACTCGGCAGCGAATCGCTCAAGCGAGAGCTTGAGATCACGACCAGATGAAGCCAACAGGACCACGTCATCTGCAAAAAGCAGGGACCCAATCCTGAGGCCACCAAGTCGGATCCCCTCAACCCCTCGGCTGCACCTAGAAATTCTGTCCATATAAGTTATGAACAGAATCGGTGATAAAGGGCAGCCTTGGCGGAGTCCAACCCTCACCGGAAACGAATCCGACTTACTACCGGCAATGTGGACCAAGCTCTGACACCTGTCGTACAGGGACCGGACAGCTCGTACAAGGGGGTCCGGTAGTTCAAGAATCCCTCAAAAGAGTCCCCAGGAACACAGTTGAAAATCTTCTCCAAGTCAACAAAACACATGTAGACTGATTGGGCCCCCTCCAGCAGAGGTGTATAATCCAGGTGTCATAAAGTAGACGTCCTGTCCAGCAGCTGCTCCACCAGTCACTAAACCAGCTGAATGTAATTACCTCAGCTTCACAGCTAGGTAGATGAGCCTGTTAGTGAAAACACCTGCTCTAAATGCACAAGTAGATCTAAAAACACAGCAGGACTTTTACTTAATGGTACCTGGATGATACACCTCTGCCCTCCAGGATCCCTGAATAGACCTTAACAGACAGGCTGAGGAGTACGATGCCCCTGTAGTAAGAGCATACCCTCCGAGCCTACCACCTCAGTAACCTCAGCCCTAGAGATAGGTGAGCTCGCCCCTGAGTATCCCCGGTCCGGCTTCCCCATCAGAAGGCGTGTTGGTGGGATGAAGGAGATCTTCTAAGTATCCCCTCCACCAACCTACAATGTCCCAAGTCAACCTCAGCAGCCTCCCCATAGCCACTGTACAAAGTGTTGACACACCACTGCTTCCTAGTTAACGGCATCACTAAGATGACCACCATGAACAGGAAGTTGATACATAATAAAAACCTTTCAGACTGCAGTGTCACTAACTCATGATTTTTATAAGTATTCAGATATTTCAAACAGTTATATTCAACACATAAGACAGTCATCAGTGTGTGTGTTTGCACCTTTATCAGCAGCATGATGTTGTAACGAAGAGCAAGCAGCGCCATGCAGATGGTGGTGATGGAGAAGAAGCCCATTTCAGGGGTCTCCTCATCTGGTTTCTCAAGCTCGCTGTCCTCCTTCATCGACGAGCGCTCGCCAGCATCAGACATCTGAGCTGCCAGCTGCATTTCAAAAATAGTGTCCTCGCAGAAATTTACAAAGAGCTCCATTTTCTCCTTCTCCCCACCTTCATTCACCACATCAAAGATGAACTGGCGTTTGGATTCTTTGACCTAGGCAGGAGGGAAAAAAGTTCTCTAAATTAGCACAGTAACCAAAGTGATAAAAGCAGAAATCTTATATGGCTTGTGATCAGATAAACATTTTTACCTGAGGTTTCTCCCACTGTGTTCGACTGGATTCACTGATCTCAAAGTACACCCTCTCGATTCGCTTAGCACTGCCCATAATCTCGATCCGACCCAAGTAAGGTTGGAAGTAGTTGAGGACGCTCTCTGCAAGCTCCAGGAAGGTCTGCAGCCGGGTGTCATGGGGCATGTGCTCCGACAGGTTGGTCAGCAAAACAGCCACATTGAAGCCAATGTCCTTTCAATCACAGAAACATTTTTAATGATTTATCAATTTATAATCCAAAAGATTATGTCGTCTGTGGAAGGTCATGCCGTAGAGGTCATGTCCCTGTGCAGGAGTGTGGAAAACAACAGCTGTGTCAAATTATGCATACACTCAGATTACTGTATGGTCACCAGGCCTTTATTGAATGATTCAAGGTGATTCTCTGGAAGTTATTTTTGACCCAGGTCTGTCATTTGACTCCCATAAAAATCAGCTTTTTAGGACCACCTTCATCCACCTACTTAATATCCAAGAACTATAGGAGCATCCTGTCTTGTAGTGATGCCTTTTGGTTAAAGACAGTAATCATTTCTTATTTGTAAATCATTTAGATAAATAAAGTAATAAATGAGTTTATTGTTAATAAATAATAAAATAATTTTATGCTGAAACTGGTTAAAATGCTGTGGGTATGAAATCTAATGCTCTGAAAAGTCTCCATATAATCTGTAAAGCTGCAGTCAGGGCACTGATAAGGATTATCATCAGAGATCACGTTTCTCCACTTTTATCTCCTCTTTATTGGCTACCTGTAAAACTAAATTCTATTCTGTATTTAAGTCTAAATTAAAATGCTTCTCCGCACTTATAAAGAGCTTTGTGATCTAGATCCATCAAATTTGAAAGATTTCCGATTCCATACTTTCCCAACAGCAATTTTCTCTCAGACTGCAGGTTTGGTGGTGGTTACCAGAGCTGCTAAAGTGGAATGGGAGGCAGAACCTTCAGTTATTGGACCAGTCTCTGACAAGCAACTGGAGGGTTTGGCTTCAGGAAGCAGACACTGTCTGCACTTGGAATTTATTCGTCAACAGATCACGTTTACAGGGGGCAGCATGGGATACTATGGTATAGAAAGGGTTTGCAGACACAAAGAAGCAGCAATGCTAACACATAACAGCAACATGATGGGGAGAAACTCAGAATAAAAGACTCTACCAAACCAGACACAGTTCATGCCCAGAGCAGGTTTATGGGGAAGGAAATGATACAGGTGGTTAGCCTGTATGACAAAGGGGGTGCTCTGTAAAAGAACCTTCCCTCCATTGGTACCAAACACATGTCCAACTGAACTGGGAGTCAACAAACAATCTTTGCTGCCCGTGTCATCCAACCTGTCATGTTAAAAGGAGTTTCATTAAACCTTTCCACAACATAGTGGCAGAACCAGCCAAGCATAATTACAAAGAAGCTTCTGGCATCCACTGAACCTCTGCGGTTAGAAGGCATCACTAAAGATTGGTTTAATAATGCTGGAATTTCATATGTAATCCTGATAAATGGAAATTGACACTACGGATCGGAGCGGGCACTGATGGTAGAGATTGCTGAGCAAAAGTTTGGCAAATTGGGAAGGCCAGTAAATTTTAAATTTTAAATTTATGACACACTGAGTAATCTAAAACAGTCCAGACTTTTGTCTTTCTTTCCTCAAATTGAACCTCGCACACAAGGGAGAGGGAAAGGAGGACAAGAAGTCTCACCAAATATGAAATTATATTCATTTATTATTTATACCATCTTAAGCCTGAGTAATGCAGTGAAGCTTCATACAGAGAATAGCTGGTTGACTGATGTCAAAGAAGTTCTTATTTCTGAGCTCTAACCAAGAGTTGGAATTCAGACGAGGCTTAACTGTTTTAGGAAATTCTGAAAATTCTAGATTGTGCCGTCTGTTGGAAGCAGATTGTAGTAGCTCTGACTTGCTATCTTGATTTCTTTTTTTTTAAGTACAAAGTCTTCTCACATAGATATTACCTCGAATTAGGTATTTTTTCTGAGGATATCATGCCGGTTCGGAGGGTGTGCTGCAAGGAAGATTTTTCTGCATATTTTTGACTCTTTCAAGACTTGGTATGATGAGTCTCCATGGCAATGAAAGACATGATTACAATCAGGATCAACTGATTAACCTCTCCTAAATCAGGATTATCAGTAAAACAACACATCAAATCCTGATTGAGTTGAAATGAAAGAGAAGAGGATGCAGAGCGGGAGTGAGACAGAGGAGGAAGTGATGGAGATTTAAACCATTTCTCCCAACCATCCTCATGGGTAATGTGAAATTGCTAGCTAAAAAAACGGACAAGCTCCAGATGCTAACAAGGTCTCAGAAAGAATACAGAGAGTGCCGTATTATGTGCTTCACCGAGACATGGCTGCATGAACACATCCCTGACTGTAATGTGTCTGTACCAGGCTTTAAAACGGTCCGTGCAGACCGCAGTAGACAACACAGGGTGGTGGAATTGCAGTGCTGGTTAACCAGCGTTGGTGTCATCCTGGACATGTTACTGTCAAGGAGAAGATATGCACAAGGGACATGGAACTGTTAGCTGTGAGCTTCCGTCCATATTATTTACCCAGAGAGTTTACCTGTGTTATTCTGGTAGAGGTTTATATAATACCTGGTACCGCACCAGACAGCCTGTGACGTCATCAGCTCCGTCGTTGCTCGGCTACAAACACAGCATCCAAACTCATTCATGGTGATCTCCGGAGACTTCAACAACGTCTCCCTCTCTGCAACTCTACCAACATTCCAGCAGTTTGTCAGCTGCTCCACCAGAGAAAATAAGATGTTGGACTTATTTTATGCAAATATGAATGATGGATCCAGTTGTTCTGCCCTGCCTCCTTTATGAAGATCTGACCATAATCTGGTTCTTCTCACCTACACCTACAAGCCCATCGTTCAGCAGCAACCAGTCATCACAAAGACTATCAAAATCTGGTCTGCTGAAGCTGAAGATGCTCTTAGAGGAGGCTTTGAGGTTACAGACTGGAACGTCCTCTGTGAACCTCATGGAGACAACATCAATGCCATGACTGAGTGTGTGACAGATTACATAAACTTCTGTGTGGACAGCATCGTCCCAACAAGAACAGTGAGGTGCTTCCCCAATAACAAACCCTGGATCACCAGTGACCTGAAAAAGCTGCTGAACATCAAAAAGAAAGCCTTCAGGGATGGAGACAGGGAGTTATTGAGGGCAACACAAAAACAACTTAAAACACAAACTAAGAAGTGCAAGGAGGACTACAGGAAGAAGTTAGAAAGTCAGCTCCAGCAGAATAACCTGAGGGATGTGTGGTCTGGAATGAAGAAGATCACCGGCTTCAAGTTAAAGGGGGACCAGCCTGATGGAGGTCTGGACAGAGCTAATGAGCTGAACATATTCTTCAACAGGTTCAGTTCACCCCCTACCTCCAGCCCAACAGACCACACACCCTCCATAAGCCCACTGCTTTCCTGTCACGCCTCCAATCTGTCACCCTGCAGCTCAGTCATGGACCAGAACACAGCTTCATCTCCCTCCACATCAGGACATCCTGAGACCTCCACCTTGTTTGTCTCCTGCAATCAGGTTAAGAAGCAACTTGAGAAACTGAACCAGAACAAGGCTGCAGGTCCAGATGGTGTCAGTCCCAGAGTTCTCAAGACCTGCTCAGAACAACTATGTCCGATTCTCCAGCACCTTTTCAACACCAGTCTGAGACAAAATAGAGTCCCAGTGCTGTGGAAAACCTCCTGCCTTGTTCCAGTGCCTAAAAAAACACAACCAGCTGAACCAAGTGACTACAGACCAGTTGCCCTGACATCTCACATCATGAAAGTCCTGGAGAGACTCTTACTGGCTCACCTCAACAAGCAAGTAAATGCCTTTCAGGACCCATTCCAGTTTGCATATCGTAATGGACTTGGGGTTGAAGATGCCATCATATACCTGCTCCAGAGAGCACACTCTCATCTGGACCATTCAGGCAGCACTCTGAAGGTCATGTTCTTTCATTTCTCAGTGCTTTTAATACCATTCAGCCTGCTTTGTTATGTGAGAAGCTCCATAAATTCCAGGTGGATACCTCCACAACCACCTGGATCTATGACTACCTCACAGACAGACCCCAGTTTGTGAGACTGAAAGGTTGTGTGTCTGAGATGGAGGTCAGCAGCACTGGTGCACCACAAGGAACTGTACTCTGGCCATTCCTCTTCACTCTGTACACCTCAGACTTCCAGTACAACTGGACAACAAACTGGACTGGAAATGCAACACTGAATACATCTACAAGAAAGGTCAGAGCAGACTGTACTTCTTAAGGAAGCTGAGATGGTTTAACGTCTGCACCAAGATGTTGCATATCTTCTATAAGTCTGTTGTGGAGAGTGCAGTCAGCTTTGCAGCATCTGCTGGGGTAGTAGCATCAGAACCAGAGACTTGAAGAGAATCAACAAACTGATCCAGAAAGCTGCTTCTGTGCTTGGAGTAACTCTGGAGCCGCTGGAGCTGATTGTCCAAAGAAGAATGCTGCACAAGCTGATGAAGATGATGGAGGATTCTTCACACCCTCTCCACAACACAGTGAGGAAACAACAAAGTGTGTTCAATGAGAGGCTTCTTCAGGTCCCATGTAAGACTGAAAGATACAGAAGATCATTCCTGCCAGCAGCCATCAGCCTCCGGAACAAGACCTCCTCTAGTTATTATTATTATATACTACAATATTTCCCTTTGGGGAATAATAAATTACTTTTATTTCATTTCATTCAAAAAGAGTTATGCTGCCTAGATCAAAACGATCAGGCATCAGAATGATTGAGAAACAGATATTTTTTTTTATGTCAGACGAGGATCATTGATTTTAAAAGGTAATAAGAGAATAACTTGCTTCAACTGATATTTCTTTTTAAGTCTTACAAGGATCATTGCTTAGCGGACATTAAAAGAGAATAAACTGTTTAACTTATGTCACTGTTTAGGATGTCAGTCGAGAATTACTCATTTGAGAGTAATGAGACAATAAGTTGTCTTTTTATGATGAAAAGAGTTCATGAAATAATCCTGGTGTCAAAGTAAACCTATCTTCAGCTGAAATATGTTAGTAAGAAGTGGAAGTCAAATTTATAAATTTAATATTCCACTTATATGAGCTATAAGTAAATAAATGCGAAAAATATAAAAATATAAACCACCATAAAATCATTTACATAACTAGGATATAAATAAAAAGAGTGTGTGTGTAAGTGAGTGTAGGTGAGAGAAGCTCTGACTGAATGGGGTGCCCCTCCCCTCCATATTTCCACTTTTAACCCTTGAATGACTGATCAGCGTGCAGTTATCCACTATAACCTGGCTTAGAAGTTAAAATTGGGAGTCTCACCAGCTGCAGTACTTTTTGGGTGTTGAAAGATTGGGATCTGTGTGCGTGAGCTGTGTAACAAAGTAAATAACCATATTAGAAACAGTTGTGTTGGTGGAAACTGTTAAATATGTGACGTGAGATTGTGCTGCAGAACCAGCTAAATGTGTTGACCAAAGAAGGGCTGCCTAATGATGTCTATTGTCGTGTTTCCCTTCACCACCCTCGAGCAAATAGTGGCACTCCAGCCATCAAGTGAGGAGAAATCAGACCTGGTTGGAAAGCTGTCACTGAGTAGGTGTAGGGCCTTGATTCTACAGAGACTGATTATTTGTGGTGTGAAGTTTGTAATGGAAATCTGATAATTAAATTAAGATTGTCCTAATAATATTCTTGTGGTGTGTCCCCTTCCCCATTGAGAAACACTTCAGTACAGGGGACAAAGGTGTCAAGGGGAAGGTGAAGGGTCAATCAGACTGTGAGGGTGAGTGGTTGAGCCATCTTTGATCATCAATGCTCCATATTGGTAAGATGCAATTGACCCAAACGATTTCACCATCAGCAGTTGTCTCTATAAAGCACCGACATTACTTGAAGTATATTCAGAATTTGTCTAGCAAATGGAACAAGTGGACACGTAATCTTGATTTGCCCTGGCCATAATTAGGATCTTTTGACCTCCATGAGTGCGGATAAATGACTACAAGCCAAAAGACCGCTATAAAAAACATGTAAAAAAGAACTCGACCCCATGGTGGATGGAACTGAATTTAATGCCTTTTGTGGGGTTGTCTGGAAACAATTACATAAAGAATTCCCAAATAAAATTGTCATTAAAAGGCTGCTGGGTCAACCACTAAGACACAATGAGAATCCAGCTGCATACCTGGACAACCAGATGAAGAGATGGAAACAAGAAACAGAGCAGGATGTTGAAAGTAGTCCTGTGATTTAGAATCTTTTCAGTCTAGAACACCAGCTGCATTTTTCTAGTTCTGGATCATCAGTCTCAGTCTCAACGTATGCATGGAGACATAATGAACTCTACAGGCCAGTAGCCAGGATAGCAATGTGTGAGCTGGAGGCCCATTGATCAGCCTTAGAAGGGCATGCCATTCAGACGAGTCCTAGACCAATCTAATGTGTTCTGGACCTGTGCTGAGTTTAGACATTTCAGCAAAAGTTGTCCAGTTTGTCCACCCCCTCAGAGATGGCTATGCTGGGGAGCGCGGTACTCATCCCGGTCTGGTTGAGGGTTTGGAGGCCCCAAAAGTCCTGTTGTTCCCTGGGGGTGGGGCATACGTTCAGACATCAGGGTACCCCAGAGAGTCCTAATGGGGAGCCACATTTTCCAATAATATCTAAAGTAGGATCCGAACCAATGTTAGAAGTAAGCATTGAAAACAAAAAGATTCCATTGCTATTTGATACTGAAGCAACCCACACTTGCATACAATCAATATTTGGTTATAACCTCCCAAGTCGGACCAATTTGTCAGGACTGTTGGATTCTTGGGCAAACTTCAGCTCCACCCCATTGCTACTTTAGTGGAATTATCAGTTAAAAACAGTGAAATTAAAATACCAATTCTGATTTTCGACCACAACCCAAAGAACATATTGGGAAGAGATGCATTGTGCAAACTAAATATAAATATCTGATGCTCTCCATATTGCATATCTACATAGATGATACTGGATTGGAAAAAGAAATGCACATTCAGACCTCACAAGCTAAGGATTTTGGTTGGGCAACATAGATGATTAAGTGGGAAAACATTTAAACAACTTAGAGGATAGTACAAAGGCTTAAATTCCTCAGGCACATCATCCTAGCTTACCTTATTATCACTGCACTATGTATTGTGAAACATCCAAGCGAGAATTTTATGAGAAAAGGTGGGAATTGAAAACACAATACATTGTAATCGGGGCCCAGGTTGATGCCTTAAACAAAGATATTAATAATTTTATTGACAAATGGTTTTGTATACCCGAGTCAGCACCACACATCACTTACTTAGTGAATAAAGGGTTTGACTAAAAAGATTTGAGCCCAATGATGAAATTGGCTGCCGAGGTAAATTGGCATGCCACGAAAGATCCAAAGTTTTTTCTTTCAGAAGATTGATCCATGATAAAGATTTGGTGTCTCACGCATGTGGTTCTGTTCCACAGGTAATAACCCTACCTGCAATTGAGGAACTGATAATGCAAGAAACCTTGATGGAAGACATGTTAACATGATCCAGACACATTATGGGCTAAACATGACACTGATGTAGGATTGGCAGTGTCCGCCAACCTTGTAAAAGTTGAGTTAAAATCTGGTGCAGCTGTACTCCCTTGGCGATGCCAAAATCCCTGAAAACCAGTTGATGAGCAAGGCTTGAACAAAACAATTCAGGGGTTAACCAAAGCAGGGGTCCTAGTGGAAATTTACAGCAACACTCCCATCCTACCTGTTCAAAAAGCAGACAAGTCAAGGTATTGGTTGATGATCTCAGAGCAATCAATTCAATTGTATGTGATCAGCCTGATGATGTTCCAAATCCACATGTGCTTGAACTCAATTTCATCAAATGCCAATTTTTTTTCTGTAATATGCTCTGCATATTTCTTGCATAATTCCTCTTGCTAAAAAGTCTCAACATCTGCTTGCCTTCACATTCCATGGACCTCGGTATAGGTACATCCAGTTGCCAAAGGTTCAAACACAGCCCTGTTCAATTAGGTGCTGAGACATGATTTGGAGGGAGTCCAACCCACATTCCACATTAGAAAAGTCAAGTCTGTCATGTCGAGTCCTCAGGTCCCTCTGGCCAGGCCCCTGTCTACCCGCCTGGTTCGTTAATAGTGACTGGATGTTCACTATCAAGAAGTTGCTGGCTGCTCGCGGGCATTGCCAATGTTTGCAGTACCTTGTGGACTGGGAGGGTTACGGCCCCAAGGAACGTTTGTGGGTCCCTGCCAGTTTAATTGTAGATCCTTTCCTGATCCGGGCTTTAGGAGGCTCCCGGTTACAAATAAAATGAATTAATGAAAAATACTTTATTATTCCCCAAAGGGAAATATTGTAGTATATAATAATAATAATAACTAGAGGAGGTCTTGTTCCGGAGGCTGATGGCTGCTGGCAGGAATGATCTTCTGTATCTTTCAGTCTTACATGGGACCTGAAGAAGCCTCTCACTGAACACACTTTGTTTCATCACTGTGTTGTGGAGAGGGTGTGAAGAATCCTCCATCATCTTCATCAGCTTGTGCAGCATTCTTCTTTGGACAATCAGCTCCAGAGTTACTCCAAGCACAGAAGCAGCTTTCTGGATCAGTTTGTTGATTCTCTTCAAGTCTCTGGTTCTGATGCTACGACCCCAGCAGATGGCTGCAAAGCTGACTGCACTCTCCACAACAGACTTCTAGAAGATATGCAACATCTTGGTGCAGACGTTAAACCATCTCAGCTTCCTTAAGAAGTACAGTCTGCTCTGACCTTTCTTGTAGATGTAGTCAGTGTTGCATTTCCAGTCCAGTTTGTTGTCCAACTGAACTCCAAGATACTTGTATTCCTCCACCACCTCCACCTCCTCTCCCAGGATGGAAACAGTGCTTTGTTTATTCTTCTTCCTCCTGAAGTCAACAATCATCTCTTTTGTTTTGCTGCTATTTAATATGAGATGATTGTCACCGCACCATTTAACAAACTGACTGACCAGTTCTCTGTACTCTGCTTCTTGTCCATCCCTGATACACCCCACAACTGCAGAGTCATCAGAGTATTTCTGCAGATGACAGGACTCAGAGTTGGACTGGAAGTCTGAGGTGTACAGAGTGAAGAGGAATGGCCAGAGTACAGTTCCTTGTGGTGCACCAGTGCTGCTGACCTCCATCTCAGACACACAACCTTTCAGTCTCACAAACTGGGGTCTGTTTGTGAGGTAGTCATAGATCCAGGTGGTTGTGAAGGTATCCACCTGGAATTTATGGAGCTTCTCACATAACAAAGCAGGCTGAATGGTATTAAAAGCACTGAGAAATGAAAGAACATGACCCTCAGAGTGCTGCCTGAATGGTCCAGATGAGAGTGTGCTCTCTGGAGCAGGTATATGATGGCATCTTCAACCCCAAGTCCATTACGATATGCAAACTGGAATGGGTCCTGAAAGGTGTTTACTTGCTTGTTGAGGTGAGCCAGTAAGAGTCTCTCCAGGACTTTCATGATGTGAGATGTCAGGGCAACTGGTCTGTAGTCACTTGGTAGAGTTGCAGAGAGGGAGACGATGTTGAAGTCTCCGGAGCATCTTCAGCTTCAGCAGACCAGATTTTGATAGTTTTTGTGATGACTGGTTGCTGCTGAACGATGGGCTTGTAGGTGGAGGTGAGAAGAACCAGATTATGGTCAGATCTTCCTAAAGGAGGCAGGGCCGAACAACTGGATCCATCATTCATATTTGTATAAAATAAGTCCAAGATCTTATTTTCTCTGGTGGAGCAGCTGACAAACTGCTGGAATGTTGGTAGAGTTGCAGAGAGGGAGACGTTGTTGAAGTCTCCGGAGATCGCCATGAATGAGTTTGGATGCTGTGTTTGTAGCCGAGCAACGACGGAGCTGATGACATCACAGGCTGTGTCTGGTGCGGTACCAGGTATTATATAAACCGCTACCAGAATAACACAGGTAAACTCTCTGGGTAAATAATATGGACGGAAGCTCACAGCTAACAGTTCCATGTCCCTTGTGCATATCTTCTCCTTGACAGTAACATGTCCAGGATGACACCAACGCTGGTTAACCAGCACTGCAATTCCACCACCCTTTAGCTTTCTGCTGTGTTGTCTACTGCGGTCTGCACGGACCGTTTTAAAGCCCGGTACAGACACATTACAGTCGGGGATGTGTTCATGCAGCCATGTCTCAGTGAAGCACATAATACTGCACTCTCTGTATTCTTTCTGAGACCTTGTTAGCATCTCGATCTCATCCGTTTTGTTAGCTAGCGATCTCACGTTACCCATGACGATGGTTGGGAGAAATGGTTTAAATCTCCATCACTTTCTCCGCTGTTTCTCGGTAATGCCTATGTGAGAAGACTTTGTACTTACAATATGCTGCCAACAGATTGCACAATCTAGAATGGAATGGCGTAATTATGGTAATCATGGTGTAATTATTATAATTAATTTATGGTGTAAATTTCAAATTTGCTATAAAAGTAGTGTCTGTGGGTTTGTTTAAAGGTTTTTTACCTGCAGCATTGAACTGAATGGGTTATCCTGAGCATCAATAAACTGAAGATAAAAGAAGGAAACTCTGGTTCTTGAGTAAACTCCAGTGGATAAAACTGTGCAGACCAATCCGTCCTTTTCAAGTGGGAAAGCTGCATTATCTAAGGCCAAGACTTTACAGTTTGAATGATGCAGTTAAAGATGAACTGGCTACACGTGATCTTCCCACTTCACTGGATGGTTTAATTTCACTTCCCATCACAGTGGATAATACTCTACGAGAAAGGCGGAGAGAAAGGACAGCAGTTTCCTCAACCCTTCTGACTGCAGGGACTGCTGCCACTGATATATCTCCTCTCTTCCAGAATCAACCTTCAAATCAAACAACTGAGGAGCCCTTGCAATTGGGAAGAGCACATCTGACCCAAGCAGAACGTACTAAGAGAAGGCAGGCTGGTGAGTGCTTCTATTGTGGCCAATTGGGTCACATTCGTGTTTCTTGCCCAAAACTACCAAAAGACATGGTTTGCCATTAAAATTGAGGGCTCTGGCGAGCCACAATATTCCTTGTTCCAGTCCCCCTACCAAGACACAAATTAAAGCAACTGTGACCTACAATGATCAAACCGTGTCTCTTCTTGCCCTTATAGACTTAGGAGCAGAGGCAAATTTTATTGACATACAAGTGGCTCAGAGAAATGGAATCCCATTCCTAACCCCTAGACCACCCTATTGCTGCTAACACACTGTATGGAAAGCCTAAAGCCTGGGTTACTCATTCCACTGTACCAGTTAAACTACTGTTATCTGGGAAACATGTTGAGGAGATAGTGTTAAATCTGATATCTGCACCAGAGTCATCCTTGATTTTAGGGCATCCTTGGTTGTCTTTGCATAATCCCCACATTAACCGGGAGACAGCATCCGTATGTAGCTGGAGCTCAAAATGCCATTTCAACTGCCTTAGATCAGCCATGCTGCCAGTAGACTGGCAACCCAAGTGTTTTGTAAAACCAGATCTAACCCTCGTTCCCCTGGAATATCATGATGTAGCTGATGTCTTCAGCAAGTCAAATGCACTTTCACTTCCCCCACATCGACCTTATGATTGTGCCATAGATCTTCTTCCAGGGCCCCCCCTACCCAGTAGCCGCTAATACAACCTCTCTCAACCAGAAAGACTTGACATGGAGAACTACATAAATGAGTCGTTAAACTCTGGCGTAATCCGTCCTTTATCCTCACCCTTGGGGGCAGGGTTTTTCTTTGTGAGTAAAAAGGACAAGACTCTTCGTCCTTGTATCGACTTCCGTGACCTTAATAAAATCACTATTTGTAACAAGTACCCCTTACCTTTGATAGATTCTGCTTTTAATGCACTTCGGGACTCCACCATCTTCACCAAATTGGATTTAAGAAATGCATACCATTTGGTTCGCATCAAGGAAGGTGACGAGTGGAAAACTGCCTTCAATACACCCATGGGACACTTTGAATATTTGGTCATGCCCTTTGGTCTTAAAAATACTCCTGCAGTTATCCAAGCTTTGGTCAACGATGTAGCAATATTATTTTTTGTTTGTCTTCTCATATTACACTGGGTGTTGTACATATAAATATGATAAATATTCTTTTACCACACACATATTTAGGTTGTTATTTTTCCTGCAGTCAAAACTTTTTATTTCATTGTATACAAACTGTACTTTTGTAAGTATGATAAAGTCCATAAATAAAAAACACAAATTAACCTTGTATTAGCTTGTTGCACAGATACAAACTAGTTAATGAACTGAAACTTTTGAAACATGGCATGCATGGCATCTTATTTCACTTTTATGCTGATGATAGTCAGATATATATGCCTCTCAAAGAGAAAAATGCTTCTCCAGTGCACCTCTTCTGGCATGTTTGGAAGATATCAAAGCCTGATTGGCTCTAAACCTTTTTACATCTTAATGAAGAAAAAACTGAAGTAATGGTGTCTGGTCCCAGAGGAGCTCGTGAACCCCTGCCTGTTAATTTTGGTCCTTTGACATGTTTTTTAAAGACAATAGTATCAAACTTGAGTTTTAAGATGGACAGCGATTTTAAACTGGATCAGTAAATTGGTTCTACCTAGATATTTATTATACCTCTACCTAGATATTTATTGCTGAGCACAGATGAGCCTGGTAAGGAACACCATCGCAGGAGTCATCTGCACCAGGAGGGGCACCGTTACAGTCACCCGTCAAAAGACCAAAGACATGAAAGGCGCCCTGGCAGCCATGGCTATTATGACACCCAGTGCAGAGGGCTCCTTCTGAGGAAACACAGGAAAATATCCTAAAAATGAAAAAAAAAAATACATAAAAATAAAATAAAATAGTAGTAATCATAAAACAATGAATATTTAAAGTAAAAACAATACAATAAAGATTATAAAAGCAGATTTTAAAAAAATCCCTAAAAATTGGGTACAAGAAAATAAATTAAATGTCCAGACTAATATAGTAAATACTAAGTAAAAGCCAAGTTAAAAAGATGAGTTTTGAGCCTGTTCTTAAAAACATTAATGTTCTCTGCAGCCCTCGGGTCCTCCGGTAGGCTGTTCCAGAGCCATAACATTTAAAAGATGCCTCCCATGGGTACGAGTCCTGACTTTCAGAATGACCAGAAAACCAGCACCAGAGGACCTCAGGGTCCGCGAGGGCTTATAAAGTAAAAGTAGTTCAGAAAGCTAAGAAGGCCCAAAACCGTTAAGACATTTATAAACAAGTAAAAGATCCTTCAAATCGATCCTGAAACACACGGGAATCCAATGCAATGACCTTAAAACAGGTGTAATGTGGCCCCGCTCCCTGGTCTTCGTCGGGACATGTGCAGCAGAATTTTGTCATAATTGAAGAGCCAAAATATTCTTTTTAGGAAGACCAGAAAGCAGGGCATTAGAGTCATCTATGCAACTGGTGATAAAAATATGCATAAGCCTCTCTGTGTTGCCCTGAGAGAGAGTAGGGTGGACTCTGGCTATTTTTTGAAGATGATAAAAAACAATTCTTGTTGTATTCTTAATATGTGGGAGGAAAAAAAAGGTCAGTGTCAAAAATGATGCCCAGATTTTATCACCTGCAGAAATGGATGCAGGGACAGTGTCTGTAGCTTTAAAATGTGTTTCTCTCTCAGGGCCAATAAGTAAAGCTTAAGTTTTGTCCTGGTTAAGCTGTAAAAAGTTCTCTGCCATCCTGGACTTGATATTCAGAATGCAGCTAAAAAGAGCATCCACTGGTCTGGTGTCGTCAGGAGACATGGAGATATAAAGCTGCATTATAGTGAAAGTGAAATGACACCACCAAGAGGGAGCATGTGAAGACTAAAAAGAACAGGTCCTAGAACTGATCCTTGAGGCACACCACATGTAATTTCATGTATCTTCGAGGAACATACATCCAGACTTACCAGACATTTCCTGTCTGTGAGGTAGGATGTGAAGCATTTGTGAACAACACCAGAGAGACCAACCAAGCGTTTAAGTCTTTTTAAAAGGATAGTGTGATCGACTGTGTCAAACACTGCACTAAGATCCAGCAGCACCAAGACTGTCAATTTCTGTGAATCTGGGTTACACCTAATATCATTCCCTTAACAAGGGCTGTTTCTGTGCTGTGGTTTGTCCTAAATCAAGACCGAAAATTTTCAAGGAGATTATAGTTGTCTTAAAAAATCATTAAGTAGAATAAAAACTGTTTTGTTCTGTTTTTACTTTGGCCGACTGTGTACAGCACTTTGTTTCAACTCTGACTCACCTCGACGCATGGCTTGGGCTCTGGAACCAGAACCCTCGAGAGGGGCTGGACCTTCTTCCACTCTGGAGTTACTCATGGTGAGAGGTGCCGAGCAGGTGTGGGCATTCTCATCAGCCCCCAGCTTGGTGCCTGCACGTTGGGGTTTACCCCGGTGGATGAAAGGGTAGTTTCCCTCCACCTTCGGGTGGGGGGACGGGTCCTGACTGTTGTCTGTGCTTATGCACCGAACAGCAGTTCAGAGTACCCACCCTTTCTGGAGTCCTTGGAGGGAATGTTGGAGGGTGCTCCTTCTGGGGACTCCATTGTTCTGCTGGGGGACTTCAATGCTCACGTGGGCAATGACAGTGAGACCTGGAGAAGAGTGGTTGGGAGGCATGGTCCCCCCCCTCTGAACCCAAATGGTGTTTTGTTATTGGACTTCTGTGCTCGTCATGGATTGTCCATAACGAACACCATGTTCCAACATAAGATTGTCCATATGTACACCTGGCATCAGGATTCCCTGGGCCGCAGTTCGATGATCGATTTTGTAGTCGTATCGTCGGACCTGCGGCCACATGCCTTGGACACTCGGGTGAAGAGGGGGGCGGAGCTGTCAATTGATCACTACCTGGTGGTGAGTTGGCTCAGATGGTGGGGGAGGAAGCCGGTCAGATCTGGCAGGCCCAAACGTGTTGTGAGGGTCTGCTGGGAACGTCTGGCAGAGTCCCCCGTCAGAGCGAGCTTCAACTCCCATCTTCAGCAGAGCTTCAACCATGTCCCGAGTGACATTTAGTCTGAATGGGCTGTGTTCCGTGCCTCTATTGTTGAGGCGGTAATCCCAGGACTCGTTGGTGGACACCAGCAGTGAGGGATGCCGTCAAGCTCAAGAAGTCCTATCGGGCCTTCTTGGCCTGTGGGACTCTGGAGGCAGCTGATGGGTACCAACAGGTTAAGCGGCATGCGGCTTTGGCTGTCGCCACGGCAAAAACTCGGGCTTGGGAGTTCAGTGAAGCCATGGAGAAAGACTTCCGGACGGCTTCGAGGAGATTCTGGTCCACCATCCCGCGGCTCAGGAGGGGGAAGCAGTGCTCCATCAACACTGTGTACAGTGGAGATGGGGAGCTGCTGACCTCAAATCGGGACGTTGTGGGTCGGTGGAGGGATACTTCGAAGACCTCCTCAATCCTACCAACACGTCTTCCAATGAGGAAGCAGAGCTGGGGGACTCAGGAGTGGACTCTCCTATCTCTGGGGCTGAAGTCACTGAGGTGGTCAAAAAGCTCCTTGGCGGCAAGGCCCCGGGGGTGGATGAGATCCGCCCGGAGTTCCTTAAGGCTCTGGATGCTGTGGGGCTGTCCTGGCTGACACACCTCTGCAGCATCGCGTGGACATCGGGGGCAGTACCGCTGGACTGGCAGACTGGGGTAGTGGTCCCCCTTTTTAAGTAGGGGGATCGGAGGGTGTGTTCCAATTACAGGAGAATCACACTCCTCAGCCTCCCTGGTAAGGTCTATTAAGGGGTCCTGGAGAGGAGGGTCCGCCGGATAGTCGAATCTCGGATTGAGGAGGAGCAGTGTGGTTTTCATCCTGGTCGCGGAACAGTGGACCAGCTCTATACCCTCTTTGGGGTCCTGGAAGGGGCATGGGAGTTTGCCCAACCAGTCTACATGTGCTTTGTGGACCTGGAGAAGACGTTTGACCGTGTCCCCCGGGGGCTTCTGTGGGGGTACCGGACTCTCTTGTAAAGCTGTCCTGTCCCTCTACGACAGGTGTCAAAGCTTGGTCCGCATTGCGGGTAGTAAGTCAGATTTGTTTCCAGTGAGGGTTGGACTCCGCCAAGGCTGCCCTTTATCACTGATTCTGTTCATAAGTTATATGGACAGAATTTCTAGGTGCAGCCGAGGTGCTGAGGGGATCTGGCTTGGTGGCCTCAGGATTGGGTTCCTGCTTGTTGCAGATAAGGTGGTCCTGTTGGCTTCATCTGGTCGTGATCTCCAGCTCTCACTTGAGCGATTCGCGGCCGAGTGTGAAGCAGCTGGGATGAGAATCAGCACCTCCAAAATTTGAGACCATGGTCCTCAGCCGGAATAGGGTCGATTGTCCTCTCCGGGTCGGGAGTCAGGTCCTGCCTCAAGTGGAGGAGTTTAAATATCTCGGGGTCTTGTTCACGAATGAGGGAAGGATGGAGCATGAGATCGACAGGCGGATCGATGCGGCATCTGCAGTAATGCGGACTCTGCGCCGGTCTGTCGTGGTGAAGAATAATTTACCGGTCGATCTATGTTCCTGCCCTTACATGAATTATGGGTTGTGACCGAAAGAACGAGATCTCGTATTCAAGCGGCTGAAATAAGTTTCGTCCGCAGGGTGGCCGGGCTCTCCCTTAGAGATAGGGTGAGGAGCTTGGTCATACGGGAGGAGCTTAGAGTAGAGCCGCTGCTCCTCCGCATGGAGAGGAACCAGTTGAGGTAGTTCGGGCATCTGGTCAGGATGCCTCCTGGACCTCCCTGGTGAGGTGTTTCGGACACGTCCCTCTAGGAGGAGACCCTGGGGAAGACCCAGGATACGCTGGAGGGATTAAACCTCCCAGCCTGCCTGGGAGCGCCTCGGGATCCCCCCCGCAGAGTTGGCAATTCAGGTTGGGGAAAGAGAAGCCCAGACTTCCCTGCTTTGGCTGCTGCCCCAGCGAGCCGACCCCGGATAAGCGGAAGAAGATGGATGGATGGATGGATGGATGTTTTCTGCTGATCGGAGCTGACGGATTTCTGATATACCTGAAAATCTGCCAGATACAGGCAGCAACTGGCATGCTGCCTGAATTCTGTGGCGGAATCTACCGTGCGATCAGCGAACAGACTCAACCGTTGACCGAACTGGATCACAAACAGGATGCCAATTTCACACAAACTAATAAACTGGTGGTGGTTTCGGAGCTGGTCTGCAGAAATGATTCCAGCGTGGAGCAGATGTCTGCTCGTATCGATGGAAACTGACCCCCCCCCCAACATCAGGCTGTTTGGAGCTGCCAGCGTGAGACCAATCATGGACTCAAAGTTGGAAGCAAAATTTTATCCTGGCCTGAAACCCAAATAATCAATCTTTTCTGGACTCGGCTCCCCCGAAGGCTTTTGGGCCGGTACAACCCCCTGGGAAAGCAAAGTGATGTCCACTGAAGCTCTGTCCAAAACCTTCCCCCATATCCACATGGACTGTTGCACCTGGCCGTGGTCCACACACACCCTAGACTCACCGACTGCTGGATTCTGTGTTGTTTATCGTGTGAATTCGTGCTTATGTGTACACGAGGTGTTTTTTTTTTTGTCTCTCCAGACTGCGCCCCACCAGACACAGTCTGGTAGTACCCGTTTTTTGCCCTTTACCCTCAATCCTAATATACCTTTATATTTATCTGTTGAAAGGTGGTGCCGGATAAAGCTGGCTGCAGGGCCTCAGTATGACCTGTTCTGTCATCTGTATATTCATTCATTCATTCATTCATTCATTCATTCATTCATTCTTTCATTCATTCTCTGAACCCGCTTAATCCAAGTAAGGGTCGCAGGGGAGCTGGAGCCTATCCCAGCAGCCTTCGGGCGAGAGGCAGGGTACACCCTGGACAGATCGCCAGTCTGATCTGTATTTCATCTGTATTTCCCTGCTTGTTTTTCCCAGTTTCAGCCAGCCAAGCCTGCCTCCTGCCTTGGAGTTTCAGCCAGCACTTTCATTCTCAGCCCATCATCTAGCAAATCATACAACCTGGGACCAAATAAAAAGAATCTGGTTGAGAAGTATTTGTTTTCTTGACTTTTTGGAGGCTCCTGTCAACTTCACAATTCCTTAACAAGGATACATGCACATGTAAGACTTTTTACTGGATTGTTTCCTTAAAAACTATGCATTCACAGATCATGAAATTAAATTTAGCAGAAGTAAAGGAAATCTGATGTATGGTAATGTGACAATATTTAAGGACCCCAAGTCCAGTGTCCAGTGACTATACACTAAGCGCAAAGAAAGGGGCCGGGGACTAGTGAGCTTCAAGGCCACTATCCAAGATGAAACATCCAAGCTCCACAAATACATCAGGAAGAGGGCACCAAGGGATGAAGCACTTAGTGAATGTCTCAGACAATGGAGTCTGGAGGAACACGAGATGGAAGAACCATCATGGGAGGAAAAGCCTCTGCATGGGATGTACCACCGGCAGATCACCAGAGTTGTCGATATAAACAAGTCCTATCAATGGCTGGAGAGGACTGGACTGAAGGACAGCACAGAGGCACTAATCATGGCAGCACAGGAGCAGGTCCAGATCTACCAGACCAGGCAGGATCCCAGATCTACCATACCAGGCAGGATCCCAGATCTACCATACCAGGCAGGATCCCAGATCTACCATACCAGGCAGGATCCCAGATCTACCAGACCAGGTGCAGACTGTGCAAAGGAGCCCCTGAAACAATCCAGCACCTCACAGCAGGGTGCAAGATACTGGTAGGCAAAGAATACATGGTGCACCATAACCAAGTAGCTGCATAGAGTACAGGAACATCTGTGCAGAATATGGACTGGAGACCCCCAAGTCCCAGTGGGAAACTCCCCCCAAGGTGGTGGAGAATGAGAGGGCTAAGATCCTCTGGGACTTCCAGATCCAGACAGATAAAATGGTGGTGGCCAACCAAGCGGACATAGTGATCATGGAGAAGCAGCAGAGGAAAGCCGTAGTGATTGATGGATCCATCCCCAATGATGGAAATATCAGGAAACAGGAGAAACTGGAGAAGTACCAAGGCCTCAAGGAAGACCTGGAGAAGGTCTGGAGGGTGAAAGCAACAGTAGTACCCATAGTGATGGGAGCGCTGGGGGCCGTGTCCCCCACACTGGAGACGTGGCTTCAATAGATACCTGGTGAAACATCAGACATCTCCGTCCAGATGAGATCAGTCCCAGGAACAGCTAAGATACTGAAGAGGAGCCTCAAGCTCGCAGGACTCTGGTAGAAAACCCGAGCTATATATATATATATATATATATATATATATATATATATATATATATATATATATATATATATATATATATATATATATATATATATCATGTATATGGGAGTTTATATATCTAGATAGATAGATAGATGTACATATATAGACTTATATCTGAAGCTTAAAAGGGAATTAGTGTCCTCCTACATACTGTAGTGAACTGGACCAACAAATTAGTAACATCATACTGTCAGAGTTTCAATCTGCAACCATATATCTTTTATTATTTACCTTGGCAGGCTCATGAAAACGCTCCACAAACTCTTCATAATCCAGGAGTTCATTTTCATCAGTTTCAGCACAAGACAGGAGGAACTCAGTTTCAGCCTGAGTGTAGTGTTTGTGGCTCTCCATGGCCTTGTGGAAGTCCCTCTTGGAGATGATGCCTGCTTGTTGGATCAGACAGCTTATATAAATCATCAGGAATGACAAGCATTTGATGAATATGTTTTAAGAGACTTGCCTTTGCCATCAGGATCATACTCCTTGAATGCATCTGATGAAGTCAGGTCTTTTAGTTTAAGGAACATGTCAAAGAACTTGAGAATCATCTCCACGTTGTTGGAAGATTCCACCAACATGTCCACCATCTGCTTCCCAATGGTCCCATTCACCACATTCCCTGCCACATCATCATGTTGGTTAGAAAGGAAAATTCTGGAAACCACAACATGACCTGATACACTGTTCTCAAACAGCAAAGCCTCAAAAAGTCATCCTTTTTGTCATCTTCACCCTGCCCTCATCATTTTGTGGGTCATTTGCTGAACCAGCTAGCATAACACATCTGACCTCTAAGACCAGTTTAATGTCTGTGAATGAAGTTGGTTAGATGAAAGATGTCTTCAGGAAACTAAGCTACCTTCCAGCATGGACAGCAGCATGACCACCATGTCTTTCTGCAGATCCATCAGTTCTTTCAGTAGCTCAATCTGGCTGGAGTCCTGAAATGAAAGAAAAATAATATACATGGCATTGCACCTCCTGAGAAACACATCCTACACAACTGATTCTTACAGAAAAAAGAATTTGGATTCTCTCGCCACTTCCGTCACTCAAAATATTAATCCTCTCATGTACAAGAAAATTGCAGTCCTAAGAACATTTGTTCATTGAACAGTGTTTCAATAATCAGAGTATTATCAGAGCAAAGCAATGATAAAAACCAGTGTCACTGCATGTAGATGAAGATCTTTACACACTGAGGCCTAAAAGTGGGACTGAATTAAGCAAACAAGCCAAAACTCAGTGCAGTTGGATTATTAGAAATGTTAATATGATGGGCAGGTAATGTTTCAGCTCATGTTTCATTTCTATTCATAACTAATTATATATTACAACCTCCCTGGGCAGCCACCTTATCATGGTGGAGCGGTTTGTGTGTCCTAATGATCCTAGCATCTATGTTGTGTTTGTGCTCTGTTGGGCTTTATGCCACTTGCAGGGTCCCGTATGACAAATGGGGGGCTGCTGACCTCAACTTGTGCGTTGCTGCTGCACATGGAAAGGAGTCAGATTAAGTCTTGGACATCTGGTTAGGATGTCCAAGACTTAATCTTGCTCGAAACACTTCACCTCCTGGTGAAGTGTTCCACCGGGAGGAGACCCGGAGGAAAGCCTTTTCTTTATTTTGGGATTATTCTGTCATCAGTCGTTCCAAGACCACCACAGCTCCTTTGTCGTGTATGACCACTTCCATTATGGATGCTGTACTTTCCGTGTGTTGGTCTGTTTTTATTTCTGCTTTTTTGTTATCTTAAGTTCTGGCTTCTCGTGGAGAATGGAATGAGCTTTACAACAGTGTTGGCACCACAGCAGGTAAATGGTGGATCACCGCACACAGGTGATCCAGATCAAGAGTTTCATCATAAATATGAATGAGAAAGGCGTAAAATGATGGCCCCCAAGCTGTCAGTTTGGATGAGAATGACATATAGCAACATGAGCCCCCCGATGACATGATTTTCACATTCACAGCAAAATCTTTCAACGACAGCACACAAGTTTTTAGAGAGAACAAAAAGGTTTTGAGAGTTTTGAAATTTTATTTCAGGTAAAACTTTTCACTTTGACAGAAAAATATTACTTGAGAGTGAAAAATCTTTTTTTCTTATGTTACAAAATACATATTTTTTCATGTAAAATTATTTATTTATATTCTATTTATATTACATACTATGCTATATACTTTATCTAGAAACCTTTCTTTTACTATAAAATATTATTATTTTCTTATAACAATCAAATAATGTTTTTCATACAAAACTTTTTTCCCTTCCAGATTGCATATTTTCTTATGTTGAATTTAAGATTGTCTGTGGTACAGAATCTTTTTGTGTGGTGTGCTGTGCTGAAATTATCAGAGTACACAATATAAAACTATCAAAAAAGTTGAATTCCTGTATTTATTTATTTATTTATTTGGCATATAAAAAATCGTGTAAAAGAATTTTATAGTTCCTCTAGATAAGAACATGCCTTCCTGATCGGAGGCAGAATTGTAGTCCTACACACTTTTCTGCAGCTTCCCACCTGCTGCCGCCCACCCAAAACCCCATTCCGACCTTATACAACTCCCCAGCAGTAGGAATTAAACAACACAAAAACACTTCTGGGGTTAATCGTGAAAACCTCATAAAAATAAAAACAATGGATCTAATAAAATCTGAAAATAAGACAAAGTGTGGCCTACTGAATATCAGATCCCTCCCAAATAAGTCTTTATTAGTCAATGACTTGATAGGTGATCACCATATTGATTTCTTTCATCTTCATCTTAATTTTCAGCCGCTTATCCGGGGTCGGGTCGCGGGGCAGCAGCCTAAGCAGGGAAGCCCAGACTTCCCTCTCCCCAGCCACATTTGCCAACTCTGCGGGGGGGATCCCGAGGCGTTCCCAGGCCAGCTGAGAGATATAATCCCTCCAGCGTGTCCTGGGTCTTCCCCGGGGTCTCCTCCCAGAGGGACGTGCCTGGAACACCTCACCAGGGAGGTCCAGGAGGCATCCTGACCAGATGCCCGAGCCACCTCAACTGGTTCCTCTCGATGCGGAGGAGCAGCGGCTCTACTCTGATCTCCTCCCGGATGACTGAGCTCCTCACCCTATCTCTAAGGGAGAGCCCGGCCACCCTGCGGAGGAAACTCATTTCAGCCGCCTGTATACGAGATCTCCTTCTTTCGGTCACGACCCACAGCTCATGACCATAGGTGAGGGTAAGAGGACTTGTCATTTACATGAACGAACTGAAGTCTATCAGATAAATATGATTTAAACCATCTTAACGCTGTACCTGTAATTCCAACCACCTGTTCTAGTCTCTGTAACAGAATGTTATGATCGACTGTATCAAATGCAGCACTAAGATCAAGCAAGATAAGTACGGACACAAGTCCTTTGTCTGAGGCCATAAGAAGGTCATTAGTAACTTTCACCAATGCCGTCTCAGTGCTATGATGAGCTCTAAATCCTGACTGAAACTCCTCGCATAAATTATTTCTGCTCAGGTGGGCATGTAGCTGAGCTGAAACTATTTTCTCGAGAATCTTGGACATAAACGGGAGGTTAGATATAGGTCTATAATTTGCTATCACCTCTGGATCCAGAGATTGCTTTTTAAGTAAAGGCTTGATTCCAGCAGTTTTAAATGATTGTGGTACATATCCTGTCACTAAAGACTTACTGATAAGATTTAGTAGTGATGTATTAATTAAAGGGAAAATGTCCTTAAAGAGGCTCGTTGGGAGAGGGTCTAAGATACAGGTGGATGGTTTAGATGAAGCTATTATTTTAGTTAATTCAGAGGGTTGGACAGGACAGAAACTATTTAGACACAAGTCAGATCCTGGTTCTAAGGATGCTTCGGAGACCACAACAGGCTCAACATTATAGGTAGAAGGAAGAGTATTTTCTCTAATAGTGTCAATTTTATTCCTGAAAAAATACATGAAATCATCACAGCTAAGTGAGAAAGGAATACATGGCTCCACAGCGCTCCGGCTCCTAGTAAGCCTGGCTACAGGGATGGATGCCATCTCTCCTAATAAGACCAGGCTTTCCCCAAAAAGCGCTCCAATTATCTATAAAACCCACGTTGTTATCGGGACACCACCTAGACAACCAGCGGTTGAAAGATGACATGCGGCTAAACATGTCATTGCTGATTAAATTTGGCAAGGGACCAGAGAAAACTACGGAGTCCGACATGCTCTTGGCAAAGTTACACACCGAAGCAACATTCATTTTAGTGACCTCCGATTGGCGTAACCGAGTGTCGTTACCCTTGAGACATCGGTCTCTAGAGCCACGTTTCTGACTATGGAACTACCTATAATCAGGGTTTCTGCCTCAGCGGGTGTGTCGCCGAGCGGGGAAAATCTGTTAGAAACGTGAACAGGTCGGTGGTGGCCAGTGGGTTTTGGTTTGGGGCTACGCTTCCGCCTGACCGTCGTCCAGCCCGCCTCGGCTCCCGGCTGCGCGGGAACTGCTGAGGGACGGCTAGGTGGGCTAGCTGCCCTGGCTGGTAGCTCCGCACTGGCTAATGGGGGCTTGCTGACTATCTGCTTCCCTAACTGAGTGCGGAGCTGGGCTTCTAACTCACAGAGCCTCGCCTCCAAAGCTGCCAAGCTGCTACACTTAATACACCTACCGTTATCACTAAAGGAGGCGGAGGAGTAGCTAAACATCAGACACACCGAGCAAGAAAAGGCAGGGGACCGGGGTGTGGGAAGAGAGCTAGCAGCCATGCTAAAACCGAGTGCTTGAGTTGTTTAAGTCAAGTAAACAGAAAGCCAAAGATCCCGAAAATAAAGGCAATATATAGAACAGTGGTTTGGGAAGATATTGTGCGCTAAAGTGAGTGGTTGGTTAACAATAGATAGAAGTTAGAAAGAAGTTAAAGGAGCCAACGGCTCGTAGCAATCCGCAGTGATACACGCTAGGGAAACAGGAAATGACACAATACGTTACCGCAACGTCAGCGCCCATAGATAAAAAAAAAAAACATCAACCAATTTACGGCCCGAGACGAAGGTCTATAAGCGCCCCCTCCCCTCCTCCCTGATTCACCCTCACGTAAAAAAAGAATTTAAAAACAGAAAAGCAACAAGTTTGTTGTGACAGATGCCTCCTCCACTTTGACAGACATTAATAGCCATGGCCAGCCATCATGATCCGGACAGAAAAGAGAAAAGAAGGAAAAACTTTGAGATGAAGCAGTTCAGCCACGTTTACCATGGAAACTGTAAAATGTGAAAATGTGTAACATTAACCATTCCATGCACAGTGGTGATGGTAGCTACAGTTAGCATACTAACTGCTAGCCATGTCCACATTTAAGTATTATTTTAAGTAACTGATGCTTGACTTCTTTATTTCTTTACTTTGTCAAGGCAGAGTCACTGAATTAAATAGTTTATTGGTCATCATAAGGCCGTCTTTTTTATGAACCTTTTCAGACTGATGAGGGGTGTGCCGGTAACCCCAGCAGTTGGTTAATGAAGTAACGCAAGTAGGTGCATAAGAGTTATAAAATTCTTTTGACAAAGAACATATCTAATAAGATCAGAATAGGAGCACTCTGATCTTATGAATATGAACATAATGTTTGGTTGGTCAGCACACCGTGTTTCAGTGTTTTTGTTGAAATGACACAAAACTATTCTGCAGCTAAAACCAGTTACTGTTGCATAATACAATTGAGATCAGTGGTTAAAGAATAATGCTAACTCATCCTATTATGTTTCTGATCCACTGTGTTGTAGAACTCTCACACAGAAATAAATTGATGATGAAATAAAATGTGACATATCTTGGTAACAGTAGCTCTGAGGAAATGTCAAGCAGAAAAAAGTTTTTTTTATTGATGCTGACATTCATGTGAGGTTTCTCGTCCAATGTAACATCTGCTGATGAAGTTTTAATTTTACAAATGCAATCTTAGAGTGATGTGGATACTCAATTTCTTTTCTTCTTTTTTGAATCTTGTGTTGAACTGTTAATGATTTAAAATTTAAATTAAATTTAAATATTCAAATTAAATAGAAACTGATCTGAAATAGAAGCACTTTAAACAAGTTAGAATGCCTTTGATCGGATGTGCAGATACATCAGTCACACCAGAGAAAACTCAGGCACTAGAAATGTGTTATTACGCAACATCCAGTGTGAACGTAATAATGTGTAATGAGGTATAATGCAGAAAAGATGATGATGTCACTAATGTTGGTGAAAAAACTGCAAATTTGTGAGTGGTGAAAACTCAGATGAATGTGTTAAGGATATGTAGGAGGTATGATGCTGTTTTAGGGAACAGATCATTGATCATGTGACATATTGAACAACGATGAAGCGGCTTTCAGTTGCCAATCAGATGGCTGGATTCAATCTTAAATAAAATGCTCAATAACTGAAAAAGTGTAAAAGCTAGACTTTTCAAAAGTTTTAGCATAGTTTTGAAAATGCTAAAGAATGGCTGAAGCGGCACAAAAGATGTATTTGTAACATGGCGAAGTTTGACAGTTTGTGGAGAGGCACCTACTTCCTACTGGTTCAAACACAGCATGAGCTGCATAACAGCTCATTGTGCAGGAAACTGTCCAATCACTGGCATGAATTTCTGCAGCATCCAATCTGGATTTGACCTGAAGGGCTAAAGGCTGGATTTTAACTTGTGCAGAAAGCTGAAACCTCTCTTTGGAACAGTCCCGGTTATGACTGGAGTCCGTATCCCAGCATTCCTTTCAGAGACACATGATTGCAGTGTTGCTACTTCCCTGCCATGACTGTTAGACTGACTTCCTTTGAAAAACAGCCAGGCTGCAGGAGCTAGTGAGCTAATCGTGTTCTTTCCTGGTTCACTGCAGCGAGTGTGCATTATGTGGTATATATGACACTGCTTAGAATGTGTTTGGGTTCAAGTTCTTGCTTACATTACCAAGTTTTCAGAAATTTGATGAGCCACATGATCCCTCATGGTCACACAACCTGTCTCAGATATTCTGAACAAAGCATGCTGAACACGTTTCATCAGGAAAACAGGAAATGCTCTAAATTGGTTTAAAAGGAACACCTCTTTTATACAAGCCGACAGTGGAGGCTGAGGAAGCTTAGATCAGCCCCATATGGTCCCGACTAACCTGAGACAGCTTCATCTGCATGTGAGCAAAAACGTGCAGAAACCCAACCACAGCATCCCAGAGCCGACTGTGGGCCAAACTCTGCTGGTTTCCAGTGCAGGGACCCTACAACATCAGGAAGACACATGATTGCATAAGTACTGTGCAGAAGAGGTGGGGCTAATGGACCAAAGTGTGCTTCCGCTTCCTCCCTGCAGTGATGGGTGGATGATGTCTCTTACCTGGATGTACTCTGTGAGGGTGTTGAAAACCTGCTTGGCAACGTTTATGGCCTTGGAGAAATTCCTCTGGCCCTGCTCATCAATGACATCTTTCCCAGAATAATACCAGTAGAAATCACTGATGGACTCCTGCAGGACAAAAAGGAAGTGGGATCAGAAGTCTACCTCCAGAAGAGTGGTCCGTGAACGCCACGCCCAGAATCAAAGAAACAAACCTGAACTCTGAGCAGATAGTCAACAGTGGAGATGATGATGTTGACGGTTGTATTGTTCCCTGTCTGTGTCCTCAGGTAGTTCTGGAAGTCTGAAACAAGGTACCACAAATTCCCGATTGAAATCCCGGTAAATGAGTCAGAAGAGCAGGTAGAGAGTCGTGTGGAAAAATTAGATCACCCCATTAAGTTTTTACCCAAAAAGTGCCAAAGAACCAAGTCAAGTGTCCAGAAAGAGAGCGTAAACATGTCATGTACAGCTGGGCTCAGATGTATTCAGACCCTTTCATTAAAGAAAAGGCTGAATTTACAACAGTCACTCAAATACTGGAGACTTAAAAAAGGAACAATAACAAAAAAATATATATATATTTAAAAAAAAAAAAAATAGATGTATATATAATATAAATCTAACTTTGTAATATAAGACACTGTTTTTCATTTAATTGAGTTGAAGAAAGAACTAACAAACAAACAAATAAATGTGTCCTGGACAAATTAGAGCCTTTTTCTGTCAACAGGTGCAGAAGTCTGACTGGGAGGAGCAGTAAACACCTGACTGGAGCGGAAACATTAAAGGATTGTTCAACTAAATATTACTTTATGACTGATGGAATATGTAATAAATTATCTTATTTGTTTGCTTTTGAAAAAATATTTCTATTGAACCAGAATTAGACAATAATGTCATGATTTTTATCATTTTCTTTTATTTTTTATTATTACTTTTATCCAATAAATGGAATTTTAACTCAGTGCTCTGCACTGTAATATACAGGAGTAACATTACAGGTGGGCGGAGCTTGCCGATTTATAATGACGTTGTGAAATCGACTCAACATGTCTTCATTTCATTTCATTTCAGTTTAACTCTGTAATGACTAGTTGTGTTCCCTTCCTCGGGTTTGGCTAACCTTGCCTGTCTGTAGCATATTGTACCGCTGATACTAACTGTGACCTGCTTGTGATGCGGTCAGCAACATAAAGAATGACTCGTCACAATAAAGGATCAGTTCGTACAATCCAGTGGAGCAAACCTTCCTTGTTATTATGCACGGTCCTCTCAGTGAACATAACATAGCTGTAGTTATGCTCACCTAGAATAGCTTTAGCCGACGGCTTAGCTGCCTAAAAAAACATAATGTTCAAAACAAGTACAGAACGACTGTTCATCACTCCGTCAGCTGTGTGTCGCATTTTCAGACCAGAGAAAAGTGTTTCTAGCCTTTATTTAGCTTCATATGAGTCATCTTTTCATTGCAGAGAATAGAATGGAGTAACGACAATGTGATTTAACGTCAAAGACAAAGAGCTGCATCGATAATGTTCAGTAAGGAAGTATTTTCACTCATTTTGTTGTTTATATGCAGCGTACATCTAACGGTAAACATATCAGTACAGCTGTTAGCCAGAGCTTTAATGCTTTCTTGCAAGACTTCATACTTGAAAATTCTTTCGCTGTTAAACAAATACTGAAGGACAAACTGTTGTGAAACAGTAAATTAAGTGGTTATGATTAATTAATTGGTTATTAGAAATCTTCTTTGCCAAATATCATAATCAACATCAGCCTCTTTATTTATATAAATAAGTATATAAATATATATATATCCTCCTGAGACCCGGGGGAAGAAAAGTTTTTCTTTTTTAATCTTCTTGTAATGATTTAAGTATTGTGGTTCTAAGAAACATATTGCAACATTATTTTTTTCAAAAACATTGTTTATTATTTTTTTATAGACTGTCCCTTGTAGGGGACATCAGGTCTTGCCTCATATAAATTGTAATGGTGCAATATTATAATAATGAATTCATTTGTATAGATTTTCTTTAAAGAAATCCTTTAATTTCTTGAATATATAACAAGAGTAAGAGACTAAATGAAGAAATTTCATTGAACTTCCTGGTTTTGGATACCAAATAGAATTCTGTCTGAACTTTACAACTGCAATCCGTAAGGGTTTTTAAGATTAAAGATTAAAAATGCCAGCAAACATTCTGGGCAATGATATGGCCCTAAAGGAGAAATATTTTGTTGTTGTTAAGAGTTATTCCAAATCCATACTTTCAAACTCTTTCAACTACCAAAAAGAGTTATTTGAACATGGCATGTTCAAGAAATAAAAATAAAAATCAAAAGCGATACTTTTAACAACCTCCAAGCAAAGTGAAGATGAGTGAATACTCCATTCCCATCTCTGCATGTGAACACACGGTTTTTAACCGTCACTGTCTACGACAAAATATACCATGATGTCTCATGTGCAACCTTTGTTTTCAATAGCATGAACATCCAAACTGCGTTGGCGTTATCCCTGGTGCTTTGTTTGTTTTTATATTGTCATCATTACCGCTCCACACTGACAACCAAATGCAAAGGATGAAATTAAGGACAGTTATTTTCCACCACTTCTGCCTATCAGGTTAGAGGCATGTTTTTTGTTTTGTGGAAGTGACGTTGTGAGATGCAAGGTTATTCTGATTGGATAGGATTAGACCGCAACTGCCACTTAGAGGGTTGATATGCTTAGAAACAGGTATAACAACGCGGTTATGCAGACAGGTTTGGATGGATTTGCTTTAGAAAAACAAGGTTGTGTTTTTCTACTGGCCAGGAGGGGGAAGATATTCGGTTTCACAAAGACCCAGCTACGTGTGGACAAGGCCTCAATCACAGCAGATCATGGTTGGTAGAGCAGCAAACCGTTTTTGGTCTTTGTAACACACAGAAACAACCTACACTTGATCAGATGTGTATAATCCAGGTGCCATAAAGTAAAAGTCCTGCCTTGTCTTTGGATCTACCTGTGCATTCAGAACAGGTGTTTTCACCAATAGGCTGATCTACCTTCCAATGGAGCTGAGCTGATTAAATTCAGTGGGTTTAGTGACTGGTTGGAACAGCTGCTGGACAGAATTCTACTTTATAGTACCTGGACTACACACCTCTGTACTTGACAGATGTTTTACATTTGTATCCCTCTCTTCTGCACTGTGATGAATGCAGGTCTGAATGTCCCTCCAGATGTCTTTGTAAAACCTTTTTGCCCCGTTTAGCCCTCTGCTCCCTGATGGAACAAACAGTTAACAAGTCCTGATGTCCACTACAAAGGACATTACATAAAAGCTTTGCTTTAAACTGATGAAAATTATGTTGCCTTTTTAAAAATCTTAGTTATTTATAGTAAAGACTTTAATACTAAAGAAAAACCTTGATTTTTACCATCAGGAACAAGATATCTGTAAAGAAAAGACTGACTTGCTTCTTTGGTAGTTGTAAAACAGAGAAGTTGAAATTCCCTCCATTTTGATAAGACAGTGCACGTGCTGTGTTGGCCACACCCCCACATCTGAGGCATCAGAACAGAGCTTAGGATGTCTTCTTAAAGGGGAAATATCATTCATACAAATGCTATGAATTATACTTGACTAATAGGTCTGAGACTCATGTCCTGCACAGAGGACAAAAATGAATTGTCGGGGCTTAGGAGGATATATATATATATATATATATATATATATATATATATATATATATATATATATGTTAATATGTTACTTTTCAATTCTTAAAGTTACTGGTCGCTCTGAATTTCCACTGGTCCAGATTTTTGCTTTATTTAAATTTCTCCCCTCATTCAGCTGCACTTATTTAATGAAATAATGTGATGAGGGAATGATTTGCTTTATTCAACATAGTGACTGATCTAATGGTTAGTGTAAAAATAGTTCTGATCTTTTAATTTGTCAATCATGAATGGTTTGTAAAAACGTTTTGTTCCGTGTTTTATGTAAAAGCACTTCTCATTTGTTTGACATTTCCTTCAAACCTTTGGATGTAATTCAGGTTTAAATTCATAACTTAACACAGGACCACAACAAACAAATCTAAAAAGGGATTTTTTTGGTGACGGATGTTTTATTTGAACAAATTCTGCTTTCAGCTTTTCACTCTTCAATACTCAACTTTATTTAGAAAGTACTTTAGCACAACGCCGGTAGTAACAAAGTGCTGCACGTAGAAGTAAAACATCTAAATACCATTTTAATGCAGCAGGATTCTGCTCATTTACACCTCCTGAGAATTTAACTCAGTTTAACTCAAACTGAGTGTTCAGACCAAACGCCTTCTGGGCGTCGAAAACGCTCCCGCCGCGTCTGCCGCTCGCTCCAGACAAGCGGCAGACGCGGCGGAAAAGAGAGGAGGGAGGCGGAGCTGTCCTTCCGGTCAGTCGGAATGATGGCGGTGCAGTGGAGAGACGACATGGTTTTATTTATCCACGCTACGTGTCCTGCTACGTTGCCAAATCAGTAACATTCAGCTTTATAGCAAGGAATAGTTAACCTAAATGTTGCACGGAGTAATGGCGTCTAATGCAACAGTATCTGGTGAAAATACAACAATGTCTTCAGAATGTGGGCGTTTCTTTTTCATTATATATACGGAGCAGCTCTTTGGTGGAGTTCGCTGCAGCTGAAATCAGCCAGAACTGGCAACTCTGACAGGGTCAGTTAGGGCCGTTAGGACAGCAGAGTTTCTGCAAGCAGCCTGCAGCTCTTGTTTGTGGAGAGAACTGCAGCGTTGAGGATCATTATGACTTGTTTAGATGCATTTTCAGAAAGCCAGCGGCTGCTTCACGAGCCGCAAGGCAAGAGTCAGCGAGCCGCATGCATCTAGGTGTCCCTGTTTCTGGGTTCACCACAGGAATCCTCCAGGAGCTGCCAGCTGATCTCTGATTGGTTGACCCGTCCAGCGGCCAGAGTTCAGATTTTCCATCTCTGGCTTTTGTGAGCTTAAATAACTTCTTAAATTTTCTGACGCTCAAAACGCGCCGCCCGCCGCCCCCTCGCCGCTCGCCGCCCCCTCGCCGTCCCCTCGCCGCCCCCTTGCCGCTCCCTTGCCGTCCCCTCGCCCGCCGTCCCCTCGCCGTCCCCTCGCCCGCCGTCCCCTCGCCCACCGTCCCCTCGCCCACCGTCCCCTCGCCGCCCCCTTGCCGCTCCCTTGCCGTCCCCTCGCCCGCCGTCCCCTCGCCGTCCCCTCGCCCGCCGTCCCCTCGCCGTCCCCTCGCCCGCCGTCCCCTCGCCCACCGTCCCCTCGCCCACCGTCCCCTCGCCGCCCCCTTGCCGCTCCCTTGCCGTCCCCTCGCCCGCCGTCCCCTCGCCGTCCCCTCGCCCGCCGTCCCCTCGCCCACCGTCCCCTCGCCCGCCGTCCCCTCGCCCGCCGTCCCCTCGCCCACCGTCCCCTCGCCGCCCCCTTGCCGCTCCCTTGCCGCCCCCTCGCCGCTCGCCGCCCGCTCGCCGTCCCCTCGCCGCTCGCCGTCCCCTCGCCGCCCCCTCGCCGCCCCCTCGCCGTCCCCTCGCGTCCCCTCGCCGCTCCCTCGCCGTCCCCTCGCGTCCCCTCGCCGCCCCCTCGCCGTCCCCTCGCGTCCCCTCGCCGCTCCCTCGCCGCCCGCTCGCCGTCCCCTCGCCGCTCGCCGCTCCCTCGCCGCCCGCTCGCCGTCCCCTCGCCGCTCGCCGTCCCCTCGCCGCTCGCCGTCCCCTCGCCGTCCCCTCGCCGTCCCCTCGCTCGCCGTCCCCTCGCCGCCCCCTCGCCGTCCCCTCGCTCGCCGTCCCCTCGCCGCCCCCTCGCCGTCCCCTCGCCGCTCGCCGCCTCCACATAAACTTTACATGGAAACCTGCCGCTCTTAACGCTCCAAACACATTTGGTCTGAACACACCGTTAAGGTCTCCAGTCCATATTCTGGACAGATGTTCCTGTACTCTATGCAGCTACTTAGTTATGGCGCTGCATGTATTCTTTGCCTGCCAGTATCTTGCACCCTGCTGTGAGGGGCTGGATGGTTTCAGGGCCCTCCTTGCAGAGGTAGCACCTGGGGTCCTGCCTGCTGTTGGAGATCTGGGCTGATGGACCACCTAAAGGGAAAGCTTTGTATCACAGCTCTTCCCACTGTGACACACTTCCTGAGACGCTGATAATGGGCGGCAGCTATCAAGCTGACTTTTAAGGATTATGAGTAAAGCCAGGTTATTTTTTTCCTGCAATTAAGACTTTATTGTCTGGTGATAAAAAACAAACAGACAAAAAAACAAAGCATAAACAAGATCAGACATCAAAACGTAAACATATCAAAATAAACACATTTTTACACAACGGCAGGTTGTAATTTTGTGATTGCATCTGCACTGTAAATGTGAATACATGTACTTCTATGTTGCAGCATGAATACATGGAGGAAGTCAGGAATACTGCGGCTGTTAAACACTTGATTTTTTAATGTGATCCTAAATGGGATGCGGAGCGGCAAACATGGACATATCGTACCTGAGTTATGTCCTTCACAGAGCAGCTGCAGGAACCGGAAGAGGTCACAAGTAAACTCATCGTCCTGCATGACTTTCTCACCTGGCCAGAAAGAAGAAACACACACACACGTCCAACCAAACACATGCACAACAACAAACATGGGTATGCACAAAGAGACACACACACACACACCCAGATATGCAGAAAGACAGTCAGAACAATGCCATCAGAAGCAGACAACATTGAGGAAAAGGAGAGACAGACAGAAGACGAGAGTGAAGAAGTATTAAGGAAATGCTGCCTATGGAAGAAGTTACAACTCTTTTCTTTCAGAGAAACGTAACAGTCAGAACACGCCATCCTGGATGAGCAGCGGGCGCGTCAGCTGCAGCATTTCGCAATCAGATGAAATTTGGCCTCTTTCTGATGCTCTGGTTTAACCTGCGTGGGTCACAGTGTCCCAAACTTTTAGCTCCAAAACACACAAGTTTGGGAAATAAGGAGATTTTTTTTTACCTGTCTTAGGTCTTTTTACTGACTAAAAGTTAGTAAAACATGTATAACGTGGAAAATGACGCTTTTATGTGTACAGTACTTTTATCATGAAAACAGTGACGTTATGTGGTAAAATACTTTGTGAAAACTGACAACATACTTCGTATTTAGATTGGAAATTAAGATGATTTATTTTTAAAAATGTAAATAAATTCACTGCTCAAAACACTAAAGGGAACACCTAAACAACACGATGTAACTCCAAGTCAACCAGACTTCTGTGAAATGGAACTGTCCACTTAGGAAGCAACACTGACTGACAATCAGTCCCACATGCTGTTGTGCAAATGGAAAAGACAACAGGTGGAAATTATAGGCAACTGGCAAGACACACCCAATAAAGGAGTGGTTCTGCAGGTGGAGACCACAGACCACTTCTCAGTTCCGATGCTTTCTGGATGATGTTTTGGTCTGAATGCTGGCGGTGCTTTCACTCTAGTGGTAGCATGAGACGGAGTCTACAACCCACACAAGTGGCTCAGGTAGTGCAGCTCATCCAGGATGGCACATCAATGCCAGCTGTGGCAAGAAGGTTTGCTGTGTCTGTCAGCGTCGTGTCCAGAGCATGGAGGCGCTACCAGGAGACAGGCCAGTACATCAGGAGACGTGGAGGAGGCCGTGGGAGGACAACAACCCAGCAGCAGGACCGCTACCTCCTTCTTTGTGCAAGGAGGAACAGGAGGAGCGCTGCCAGACCCGTGGAGAACGTTCTGCTGCCTGCAACATCCTCCAGCAGGACCGGTTTGGCAGTGGGTCAGTAATGGTGTGGGGGGGGGGGGCATTTCTTTGGAGGGCCGCACAGCCCTCCATGTGCTCGCCAGAGGTAGCCTGACTGCCATTAGGTACCGAGATGAGATCCTCAGACCCCTTGTGGGACCATATGCTGGTGTGGTTGGCCCTGGGTTCCTCCTAATGCAAGACAATGCTAGACCTCATGTGTCTGGAGTGTGTCAGCAGTTCCTGCAACACCAAGGCATTGATGTTATGGACCGGCCCGCCCGTTCCCCAGACCTGAATCCAGCTGAGCACATCTGGGACATCATGTCTCGCTCCATCCACCAACGCCAAGTTGCACCACAGACTGTCCAGGAGTTGGCGGATGCTTTAGTCCAGGTCTGGGAGGAGATCCCTCAGGAGAACATCCACCGCCTCATCAGGAGCATGCCCAGGTGTTGTAGGGAGGTCATACAGGCACGCGGAGGCCACACACACTACTGAGCCTCATTCTGACTTGTTTAAAGGACATTACATCAAAGTTGGATCAGCCTGTAGTGTGTTTTTCCACTTTCATTTGGAGTAGAACTCCAAATCCAGACCTCCATGGGTGGATATGTTTGGTTTTCATTGATCATTTTTGTGTGATTTTGTTGTCAGAACATTCAGCTATGGAAAGAACAAAGTATTTAATAAAAATATTTCATTATTCAGATCTACAACGTGTATTTTTTTTCCCTTTATTTCTTTTTGAGCAGTGTATTATTGTATAATTAACAGTTTTGTGTTGTGGTTCCTGCTCTGGCGTGGGCTGCAGTGGGTGCGCCCGTTTGTCTGGAAACAAGGTTCGCACCGGGTTCTCATCTGGCAATCAGCAGCAGCAAGATAAAAGTCTGACTCAATCCTCCAGTCATCGCCTGATTGTTTTTTTTACTTGTGGTAACAGCTCTTGGCCATTCTAAGTATTCCTTCCAAACTAATACCTTTCCCAGTTGAATAATTTTGTCCATTTTTCTTCAGAGTGAGATTCTTGCCTAACTGCCAACCTGCCATTCTGCCCAGGAAAACAATGAAACCCTTACTTGCATCCAACAACTTATATGCGCTTGGGTCCTTCTTCCACACCATAACATTTTGAGAAAAGGATGTTTTACTTGACAGGGTAGTACATGTTTCCTGATGACTTGTTAATAAAGTTCAATTGGAAAGCTCAAAGCACTTCAATAGAAAACTTTTCTGAAAAAGACAATGGTCCTTTATGGGGAAACAACCAAAATTGTGACCAAAAATTGAGAGAGAAATGACCTAAAAAGGAGACAAAAAGACCTACGTGGTAAGATATGTTTCAGATATGTTTTCCATTGTGGATCCTGCATATTTTCCACAAACAGGGACGGAACTGAGGCCAGCTGCTCTGACTGCGTTAAATGCTGCTTGAAATCATGAAATGAAAGAGAAAAGGTGGGAGGATGTGATGCATTACAATAACCTTATACAGTAACATCAAAGATATTAATAGACCACATCCATACATAAAACAAACTAAACTGGGTTATGGAGAGGAATCTGCTGGTCACAGAGAAGACTCAGAGAGCACAATGAGTCCATGTCAAATGTGTTTCATAGAGCCGTCCAACCAAGCATACCATGGATTTAATTTTGTGTTGCAAAAACAGAGGCTTTTTTCTGTTTCAAGTGCAAATCTATGAATGTTGAAAACAAGCACAATTTTGTGTGACTAAATGTAAGTTTTACTTTATGTAAGTACTTACAATAGGGGCAGTGCTGGATACAAAGTCTTGAAATTTAAAACTAGAGAACTGATAGAAAGACATAAGAGGAAGTGTGCTGTCACCTATTGAATGGACAAAGTTTAGAAATTCTATGATAAACCAAATAAGTGTCTACAAAGTTTAGAAAATGAAAGATTTTCCAATATATGTTTGACAATATATGCAAGTCGGATAATATGAGAACAGGAATAAATACAGAATAATTTTTGTTTGCTCCATGTTGACATGACACATCAAAGTGTTGCCACACATCATGATGAGAATCTCCCGTTCCACACAAGCAGCAACCTCCGGCAGTAAAAAGTGAAGCCTATGCTAACTACATAAAACTGCAGTTCCCCCTTCATCCACTAGGGGCTCAAAAACAGAGCAAATCCCCATAGACTCCCATGTAAAAAAGACCAACTTCACACCAGGAATAAACATGTTTACAGCAGGAATAAACATGTTTACAGCCTGGTGCAAAATTCCATTTTCAGTTTAATACGTCATGTTGACCTTCATGACAACTGTGGGGGGAGTGATTTTTTTTCTAACTCGCCCATTTAAAAGTAAATTCATTTTGTAATTCGGCACATTTAGGGGTGTGTCAATCAATTCGGCTTTTTAGAAAAGTATGGGCGACGTCACAGAGGCCTTTTATACACAGTCCATGGTAGGAACATAAAGAAATGTACGGTTTTTTTTTTCCCCTTGCCTGGAATTTCGATTTGCTGCACATGGAGTGATGGAGATATGGACTGGACAATCAAATGTGGCTGTAGCATGAAGACCTACTTATTACCAGTATATATTTGGTGACAATAGCAGCCAAAATGACTATTGTGGGTGCTTTGAGTAAGTATGCTCAGGTGTTATTAGGCTCCAGAACACTTCAACACACAGTCATCAATAAGACCTCTAATAAGACCTGTAGAATGCACCGTCTGATAGCAACAATCTGTAGCAGCTCTGACTTGCCATCTTCATTATTTGTTTAATACAAACTCTTCACATATAGACTTTTTCATTCAAATTAGATCTTTCTTCAGAGGATTTCATGCCGGTTCGGAGGGTGTGCTACAAGGAAGATTTTTCTGCATATTTTTGGCTCTCTCAAGACTTGTTATGAGTCACCATGGCAACGAAAGACTTGTTTGCTCCATGTTGACATCGGGATCAACTGATTAACCTCTCCCAAATCAGGGTTATCAGTGAAACAACACATCAAATCCCGATGGAGTTGAAAAAAAAGAGAAGAGGATGCAGAGCGGGAGTGAGCCAGAGGAGAAAGTGATGGAGATTTAAACCATTTCTTCCAACTGTTGTGATGGGTAATGTGAGATCACTAGCTAACAAAACGGACAAGCTCCAGATGCTAACAAGGTCTCAGAAAGAATACAGAGAGTGCAGTATTATGTGCTTCACCGAGACATGGCTGCATGAACACATCCCTGACTGTAATGTGTCTGTACCGGGCTTTAAAACGGTCCGTGCAGACCGCAGTAGACAACACAGCGGAAAGCTAAAGGGTGGTGGAATTGCAGTGCTGGTTAACCAGCGTTGGTGTCATCCTGGACATGTTACTGTCAAGGAGAAGATATGCACAAGGGACATGGAACTGTTAGCTGTGAGCTTCCGTCCATATTATTTACCCAGAGAGTTTACCTGTGTTATTCTGGTAGCGGTTTATATAATACCTGGTACCGCACCAGACACAGCCTGTGATGTCATCAGCTCCGTCGTTGCTCGGCTACAAACACAGCATCCAAACTCATTCATGGCGATCTCCGGAGACTTCAACAACGTCTCCCTCTCTGCAACTCTACCAACATTCCAGCAGTTTGTCAGCTGCTCCACCAGAGAAAATAAGATGTTGGACTTATTTTATGCAAATATGAATGATGGATCCAGTTGTTCTGCCCTGCCTCCTTTAGGAAGATCTGACCATAATCTGGTTCTTCTCACCTCCACCTACAAGCCCATCGTTCAGCAGCAGCCAGTCATCACAAAGACTATCAAAATCTGGTCTGCTGAAGCTGAAGATGCTCTTAGAGGAGGCTTTGAGGCTACAGACTGGAACGTCCTCTGTGAAGCTCATGGAGACGACATCAACGCCATGACTGAGTGTGTGACAGATTACATAAACTTCTGTGTGGACAGCATCGTCCCAACAAGAACAGTGAGGTGCTTCCCCAATAACAAACCCTGGATCACCAGTGACCTGAAAAAGCTGCTGAACATCAAAAAGAAAGCCTTCAGGGATGGAGACAGGGAGTTATTGAGGGCAACACAAAAACAACTTAAAACCCAAACTAAGAAGTGCAAGGAGGACTACAGGAAGAAGTTAGAAAGTCAGCTCCAGCAGAGTAACGTGAGGGATGTGTGGTCTGGAATGAAGAAGATCACCGGCTTCAAGTTAAAGGGGGACCAGCCTGATGGAGGTCTGGACAGAGCTAATGAGCTGAACATATTCTTCAACAGGTTCAGTTCACCCCCTACCTCCAGCCCAACAGACCACACACCCTCCATAAGCCCACTGCTTTCCTGTCACGCCTCCAATCTGTCACCCTGCAGCTCAGTCATGGACCAGAACACAGCTTCATCTCCCTCCACATCAGGACATCCTGAGACCTCCACCTTGTTTGTCTCCTGCAATCAGGTTAAGAAGCAACTTGAGAAACTGAACCAGAACAAGGCTGCAGGTCCAGATGGTGTCAGTCCCAGAGTTCTCAAGACCTGCTCAAAACAACTATGTCCGATTCTCCAGCACCTTTTCAACACCAGTCTGAGACAAAATAGAGTCCCAGTGCTGTGGAAATCCTCCTGCCTTGTTCCAGTGCCTAAAAAAACACAACCAGCTGAACCAAGTGACTACAGACCAGTTGCCCTGACATCTCACATCATGAAAGTCCTGGAGAGACTCTTACTGGCTCACCTCAACAAGCAAGTAAACACCTTTCAGGACCCATTCCAGTTTGCATATCGTAATGGACTTGGGGTTGAAGATGCCATCATATACCTGCTCCAGAGAGAGCAGACTCTCATCTGGACCATTCAGGCAGCACTCTGAGGGTCATGTTCTTTCATTTCTCAGTGCTTTTAATACCATTCAGCCTGCTTTGTTATGTGAGAAGCTCCATAAATTCCAGGTGGATACCTCCACAACCACCTGGATCTATGACTACCTCACAAACAGACCCCAGTTTGTGAGACTGAAAGGTTGTGTGTCTGAGATGGAGGTCAGCAGCACTGGTGCACCACAAGGAACTGTACTCTGGCCATTCCTCTTCACTCTGTACACCTCAGACTTCCAGTCCAACTCTGAGTCCTGTCATCTGCAGAAATACTCTGATGACTCTGCAGTTGTGGGGTGTATCAGGGATGGACAAGAAGCAGAGTACAGAGAACTGGTCAGTCAGTTTGTTAAATGGTGCGGTGACAATCAACTCATATTAAATAGCAGCAAAACAAAAGAGATGATTGTTGACTTCAGGAGGAAGAAGAATAAACAAAGCACTGTTTCCATCCTGGGAGAGGAGGTGGAGGTGGTGGAGGAATACAAGTATCTTGGAGTTCAGCTGGACAACAAACTGGACTGGAAATGCAACACTGACTACATCTACAAGAAAGGTCAGAGCAGACTGTACTTCTTAAGGAAGCTGAGATGGTTTAACGTTTGCACCAAGATGTTGCATATCTTCTATAAGTCTGTTGTGGAGAGTGCAGTCAGCTTTGCAGCATCTGCTGGGGTAGTAGCATCAGAACCAGAGACTTGAAGAGAATCAACAAACTGATCCAGAAAGCTGCTTCTGTGCTTGGAGTAACTCTGGAGCCGCTGGAGCTGATTGTCCAAAGAAGAATGCTGCACAAGCTGATGAAGATGATGGAGGATTCTTCACACCCTCTCCACAACACAGTGAGGAAACAACAAAGTGTGTTCAGTGAGAGGCTTCTTCAGGTCCGATGTAAGACTGAAAGATACAGAAAATCATTCCTGCCAGCAGCCATCAGTCTCCGGAACAAGACCTCCTCTAGTTATTATTATATACTACAATATTGAATTTCCGTTTGGGGATTAATAAAGTAGTGATCATTTTTCTTTTCATGTAGTGCTTTTTGAAGCTGTGACTCCTGCCTCATTCCACTCTATCTGGATGTCTTCTTGAATCTTCTCTAAGTGATAATCTGCTGAAGCCCACAGGCATTTTTTATTGTGGTGCATCTTCTGCCACATTTTGCCCTTTCATTTTTCCCTTTCTGTCATCAATGTGTTTGGACACAGCACTTTGCCAACACAGCCAACCTCCTAAGTTAAGAACTTTTGTGGCCTACCCGTCATATGGAGGGTAAATCTGATGGTCTTCTGGTCAGTAATTAAGTCTCCAGTCTTCCCTATATTCGCTTTCACTTTATTCGATGATTAGTGTGAAATGCTCCGTTTAAAAGATTTGTGCCCTGCAACATCTGGGCTGATTTCCACACAGTAGTCTATTTCTATTAATTCCTGTTTTCATGGGTTTTATGAGCTGGAAGCCTAACTTATGCATAAAAATGAATACTTTTTATTTGGGTTTAAAATCCAAAAATAAAATTTTGGTTTTACAAAAATATTCATCAGTAAGCAACGAAAAAGAAATAGGCTGAAGGTCCTAGATTTATTTTTGCCTATGCTATGCCATCGTTGACATAATTCATAAAACATTAGTACCGATATGACACCGAAGGAAAATAAAAAATCAGATTCAATAAAGTTTCATTGAAACCTTTTACAACATTAGATTTTAAAGTATTATTGAAAATTAACAAAGGCTTACATATCTTTATGTCACAGCATAGGCCATTCCACAATTTTGCACCCAACACTGACCCACAACTGGACTTGATATTGGTTCTTGCTTTATAAATCTAAGAAAATGAATAACCCTCTGAAGTTGTATATCCCCTCATTTAGCTTAAACATCTCTTGAATAGAAACTGGACTTATCTTAACCAATCAAAACATAATTTCTAATATTTTTAACATACAATATTCAGGCATTTTATTGTTTAGACCTCATAAAAAGCTGATTTGTAGACTCACTGTATCCATCTTAATTTATGATCATTATGCCCCTTTTCTGAAGTTTAATTTTTGGATCTAAGCTTGGTTTATATACATTCCCCAAATTTCAGCATACTATGTCATATAAGCCATCATTAGTGAAACATACAGCAAATGAAGGCAGTTCTTATTCCATAAATGTCCTCCTGTATAAAGAACAAAAATAGACTTTGATCATTTCTGTATTACATATTTTATGCGAGGCATCCAGTAAACTTTAATATCTAATATTATTCCCAAAAACTTTGTTTCATTAAAGTCTTTTAATTGCAGCCTTGTTTAAATTCAGTTTTACATTAGTGTTAGTACTTTTACCAAACAACATAAATTTAGTTTTACTTGCATTTAACGATAACTTATTTGAAGCAAAACATTTATTTAACTTAATCAATTCTATTTCTATTATTATTATTCTACTATTTCACCTCCCGTGGGCTCACCATCTGCAGGAGGAGCCGTAGGGGTCGGGTGCAGTGTGAGCTGGGCGGCAGCAAGAGGCGGGGACCCTGGGGGTCCGATCCCCGGCTGCAGAAGCTGGCTCTAGGGACGTGGAACGTCACCTCTCTGGTGGGGAAGGAGCCTGAGCTTGTGCGCGAGGTTGAGCGGTTCCAACTAGATATAGTTGGACTCACCTCGACGCATGGCTTGGGCTCTGGAACCAGAACCCTCGAGAGGGGCTGGACCTTCTTCCACTCTGGAGTTGCTCATGGTGGGAGGCGCCGAGCTGGTGTGGGCATTCTCATCAGCCCCCAGCTTGGTGCCTGCACGTTGGGGTTTACCCCGGTGGATGAAAGGATAGTTTCCCTCCGCCTTCGGGTGGGGGGACGGGTCCTGACTGTTGTCTGTGCTTATGCACCGAACAGCAGTTCAGAGTACCCACCCTTTTCTGGAGTCCTTGGAGGGAGTGCTGGAGGGTGCTCCTTCTGGGGACTCCATTGTTCTGCTGGGGGACTTCAATGCTCATGTGGGCAACGACAGTGAGACCTGGAGGGGAGAGATTGGGATGCATGGTCCCCCCCCTCTGAACCCAAATGGTGTTTTGTTATTGGACTTCTGTGCTCGTCATGGATTGTCTATAACGAACACCATGTTCTAATATAAGAGTGTCCATATGTACACCTGGCATCAGGATTCCCTGGGCCGCAGTTCGATGATCGATTTTGTAGTCGTATCGTCGGACCTGCGGCCACATGTCTTGGACACTCGGGTGAAGAGGGGGGCGGAGCTTCAACTGATCACCACCTGGTGGTGAGTTGGCTCAGACGGTGGGGGAGGAAGCCGGTCAGATCTGGCAGACCCAAACGTGTTGTGAGGGTCTGCTGGGAACGTCTGGCTGAGTCCCCTGTCAGAGCGAGCTTCAACTCCCACCTTCAGCAGAGCTTCAGCCATGTCCCGAGTGAGGCGGGGAACATTCAGACATTGAGTCTGAATGGACTGTGTTCCGTGCCTCTATTGCTGAGGCGGCCAGCCGGAGCTGTGGTTGTAAGGTCGTTGGTGCCTGTCGTGGCGGTAATCCCAGGACTCGTTGGTGGACACCAGCAGTGAGGGATGCCGTCAAGCTGAAGAAGGAGTCCTATCGGGCCTTCTTGGCCTGTGGGACTCTGGAGGCAGCTGATGGGTACCGACAGGCTAAGCAGCATGCGGCTTCGACTGTCGCCAAGGCAAAATCTCGGGGATGGGAGGAGTTCGGCGAGTCCATGGAGAAAGACTTCCGGACAGCTTTGAGGTGATTCTGGTCCACCATCCGGCGGCTCAGGAGGGGGAAGCAGTGCTCCATCAACACTGTGTACAGTGGAGATGGGGAGCTGCTGACCTCAACTCGGGACGTTGTGGGTCGGTGGAAGGAATACTTCGAAGACCTCCTCAATCCTACCATCACATCTTCCGATGAGGAAGCAGAGCTGGAGGACTCAGGGGTGGACTCTCCTATCTCTGGGGCTGAAGTCGCTGAGGTGGTCAAAAAGCTCCTTGGCGGCAAGGCCCCGGGGGTGGATGAGATCCGCCCGGAGTTCCTTAAGGCTCTGGATGCTGTGGGGCTGTCCTGGCTGACACGCCTCTGCAGCATCGCGTGGACATCGGGAGCAGTGCCGCTGGACTGGCAGACTGGGGTGGTGGTCCCCCTTTTTAATAAGGGGGACCGGAGGGTGTGTTCCAATTACAGGGGAATCACACTCCTCAGCCTCCCTGGAAAGGTCTATTCAGGGGTCCTGGAGAGGAGGGTCCGTCGGATAGTCAAATCCCGGATTGAGGAGGAGCAGTGTGGTTTTCGTCCTGGTTGTGGCACAGTGGACCAGCTCTATACCCTCTTTGAGGCCCTGGAGGGGGCATGGGAGTTTGCCCAACCAGTCTACATGTGCTTTGTGGACCTGGAGAAGGCATTCAACCATGTCCCCCGGGGGCTCCTGTGGGGGGTACTCCGGGAGTATGGGGTACCGGGCCCCCTTGTACGAGCTGTCCAGTCCCTGTACGACAGGTGTCAGAGCTTGGTCCGCATTGCCGGTAGTAAGTCGGATTCGTTTCCAGAGAGGGTTGGACTCCGCCAAGGCTGCCCTTTATCACCGATTCTGTTCATAACTTATGTGGATGGTGAGGACTTGGATGGACTGACAGATTCTGTTTCTGAGTACATCAGGTTCTGTACTGAGAACTCCGTCCCCACCAAGAAGGTGCGCTGCTACTCCAACAACAAACCATGAGTGACAAGTGACCTGAAGGCCCTTCTGAGTGAGAAGAAGAGGGCCCTCATTGCTGGGGACCGTGCTGAGCTCAGGAGAGTACAGAAGGAACTGAAAGACAGTCTGAAGTAGAGCAGGGAAGCCTACAGGAGCAAGCTGGAGGAGAAACTGGGGAGGAACCAGACCAGGGATGTATGGAGTGGGATGAGGACCATCATGGCTTCTAGAGGAAAGGCAGATGGACAGCTGAAGGGAACATGGACCAAGCTAAGGAGTTGGACCAGTTTTTCAACAGATTTGACTCCGGCTACCCCTCCCCCAGCTGTCCCCCTAGTGATCTGGAAGACAATGGGACATTTTCACACCTCCCAGGGCCTCAACGTCCTCTGCCAACTCCCTCTCCCTCCCCTCTGATGACACCCTACACAGACCCATTGATTTTACCCACTCCCAGACAGAAATACACATAACATCCAGCCAGGTGAGGAGAGAGCTGGAGAGGCTCAACCAGGGAAAAGCTGCTGGACGAGATGGCATCAGCCCACTTGTGCTGAGGAACTGGGGCTGGGGCTCCTCAAGGAACTGTGCTGTCCCCCTTTCTGTTCACCACCTATACAGCGGACCTCCAGTTCAACTCTGACACGTCACCTCCAGAAGTACTCGGGTGACACGGTCATGGTGGGCTGTGTGGAAGATGGACATGGGTAAGAATTCAGGGACCTTGTGGAGAGTTTTGTCAGGTGGTGTGGGGAGAGGCACCTGCAGCTGAACGTGACAAGACCAAGGAGATGGTGGTGGATATCAGCAGGACTAAGTCCCATTCCTCCCCAACGGGATCAGAGGATCAGAGGCAAAGATGTGGAAATAGTCCCGTCTTACAAGTTCCTGGGTGTCGAGCTGGACAGTAGACTGGAGTGGTCCACAAACACCGATGCTGTTTACGAGAAGGCCATGAGCAGACTCTACTTCCTCAGGAGACTCAGGTCCTTCAGTGTCTGCAGCAGGATGCTCCAAATCAGTCTGTCATGGCGAGCACCATCTTCTGTGCTGCAGTGTGCTGGGGAACAGGCGCCAAGGCAAAGGACGCCAACAGACTGGTTTGCAGCCCCGTTGCTCTAAGGAAGTCCTTCCTGCCGTCTGCCATCAGACTTTTTATAACTCCTCCCTTTCAGTCAGACCTGTGCTCACGTACCTGCATTAATGCATCATCTCAGCCGCCTACAATCCTATTCAGGTACATTAACTGTTTTAATTTTAATTTTTAATTTTAATTTAATCTAATTCTTACTTCTATGCTATGTAAATATACTTGCTGCTATGTGTGTGTGTGTGTGTGTGTTTATTGGACCTATAGTAATAATTTATTTATATTTTTAGGTAGATGCTGCTGCTACAATTCAATTTCCCTAAGGGGATAAATGAAGTAAATTTTAATATTGATAGATAGATAGATAGATAGATAGATAGATAGATAGATAGATAGATAGATAGATAGATAGATAGATAGATAGATAGATAGAGAGATAGATAGATAGATAGATCAATCAGTGGCGGCCAGCCAGTAGAGGGCGCTGCTTTTACACACCTGACCCAAATCAATGTCTCATTAACAGTCAGGTGTAGAAGATGACAAGTTGTTGGAGAACCTCTTCATTTGAATAAAGTGTGTTGTACCTGGGAAAACTAAAACTTGCAGGATGGTAGCTCATGAAAACTGGAGTTGGAGACCCCTGGTACAGAGTAACAGAGTACATACTGGCTCATACAATTTAGCTGTTCAGGAAAGGAAGGTGAATTGCAATCTGAATATTTTTCTTCAACAAGTCTTCACATACAAACAAGTCATTTGATTCCGGTGGTTACTTGCTCTCAGTGTACATTCAGTACAAAAATAATTAAAGTTATAAAATATAAAGAAAAAAGAAAAGAAAAATCCATTTTAAACAACTATAAAGCTTATTGTTTAAAATAAAATGTCAAAACCTAGTTCTTACCTTTTTTTTAAAAATTACATATCATGTTGTAGGTATGTGACACCATTATGTGCCGTGCCAAGGAGAGGTTTTCCTTCACCAAAAAACCTGGTCAGTGCTGCTCTGCTGCAGGGAGACTTGTTCCCAGAACACGACAAGAAGTTCCCAGATTCCCCGCTGGATACTACGGTGGAAGCATATCCCTCACTGGACAAGGCCAGGCTTAAAACAGAGCTGTCCTTGATCTACAGTCATGAAGAGATCCAGAGCTGCAGTGGTGCAGTGGCTCTCTTTCAGGTTCTGAGGAGAATAATCTCCAAGACACAGAAACTGTAAGTCTTCTCAACATCCTGATTACCACGCCAATGTCCACATCAGAGTCAGAGAGGCGCTTCTCAACGTTAAAGAGAATAAAAACCTTCCTCAGGAATACAACGGCAGTGCTTTGGCTCTGCTCTTCATAGAGAAACATCTAACACGGGACATTCTGATTTCAACACCAGAGTCTTTGAGAAATTTGCCACTCAGAAAGACAGACGATCAAAGTTCCTGTCCAAATAAAACCTGTCCATCCCCTCCACTCAGCTATCACACCATACTCACCTCAGGGACACACACATCCTTCTTTCTCTGATTCACTCACACACAATGTTGATTGGTATAAATTCAGTTCATACCCTTCAATATTTGACTTATTATATTTGATATTTTTTCTAAAGCATGCTTAGAGTAATATACTGTTGAAAACTGTTTAAGTTTCTTTATCTATGAAAATGGTGATTTGAGGAGATAAAATCATTCCTGTAAAATTATAATTGTCTGACTGTTGATTTGAATTCTGACACTCGACCAAGTAAAGCAATGTATTGTCCCCACCTAGAACCCTTTTCACCAGCCGCCACTGAGATAGATAGATAGATAGATAGATAGATAGATAGATTAACAGATAGATAGATAGATAGATAGATTAACAGATAGATAGATAGATAGATAGATTAACAGATAGATAGATAGATAGATAGATAGATAGATAGATTAACAGATAGATAGATAGATAGATAGATAGATAGATAGATAGATAGATAGATAGATAGATAGATAGATAGATAGATAGATAGATAGATAGATAGATAGATAGATAGATGCACACACACATTTGTATTCATTCTTTACATTTTTACATCCCTTGTCAATATCCAAAGAACAGCTACAGTAGAGGACACCACTCAACACTTAAACAGAAACAACGGAGAGGGAATAAAGGAGGGAAGGAGGTGAACAGGATCTGACTTCATTCTCTTCTTGAAGAGCAGCACAGCCACAAACAGCTACTTTAACATCCCAAGTGCAACCACACTCAGTGACAAGAAAGGCAAGGAAGTAATGTTAGAATGGATGGCAGATCTGAGCAGGTCTACAGTTACTGACTTCTAACTACATGTTAAATAAACTTGGCTGTTTATCATTATACTGTTCCTTGAGGATATCTTTTCTTTCTTTTATTTGCTAATTGTTTTGTCATATAATCCTTTTACAAAAAATGTATTTGATATTATGATGTCCATTTTAAGGCAGTGAATATAAATTACACAAAATACAATATTGTGTTATGCAACTTCAGAATGAGCATGTACAGAGGGATTTCTATAGATATATTAATGATACTTTTCGGTGCTGGAAACTCGAAGCGCACAAAGATTCTTGCTAAGCTGAAAGACACAACATACTTGATTATACAGCATCCTTTTATTTCTACATATCATATTGGAAATGTTGAGTCCAGCTTAAATCTGCCAGAAAGAATATTATGGAATTTAATGCAGCCCTGAAGTGTGTGATTGGTGAAAAGTGGCTGAGAACACGGGTTTTGTGCACCTCACAATAGACAACCACAAGCACAAAAACACTTTTAACTGGGACACAACCACCAACTTACTGGATGTTGACTATAAGACAGAGGAAGGGTGGAGGATGAAGGTGGGAGGAATTGGATACTTTCTTTTGGAATTATTCATGAGCCAGATACTGTGCAAATCCTGAGGGGAAGGCTGTGGAAAGATCTCTGCACTTCCACTACATGCCATGTCCTGATTTGAGAAATGGAAATTTATTCCCACAAGTGAAAATTCTTTTTTCACATTTTGTGAACAATAATTGTGAGGTGGACCTAAATTTTAAAGGGCATATTTACTCAAAGGCATAAATTACTATCTGATCATTCTCCCATGGGCATAAAAAAAAACTGGACATCAAGAAACTGCAGGTGAGCCCCTAAATCTTTGACAAAGGGAGTCCTCCCCGACTGTCAAAACTTCATTCTCCAGTTTAACGTCATTATTTCCATATCTCTGCGTTCGATAGTGCTGTGAGGAAGTACAATTGACGCCCAACAGGCCTTTTAAATTCCTGCAAGCCATCAGCAGGTTTCATGACTTCTGTGTACAGGTGGGTGTACACACAACACACCGTTGGAAAGCTATGATTCCTCTGATTTAATTTATCCAAAACATTTTAGATCATGACACACCTGGAAATACCAAAGCCAACAATAAAATAAATATTACAACATTAAAACAATTGGCTTGTAAAGCCTCTGACATTCCAGTGGTTCATTTTCTCTCCATAAAAATGATATTTTTCACTGACAACCAACTCGCTCTTCTATCTATATCATCATTTCTTCACTATGTTCAAACAGACTGCAGCTGCATCCTTTTCTGAACTGATAGCTTTGCCAAATATTTCAAGTATATTTCTGCTTGTAAACATGACAGACATGAAATTGTGCAACAAGCTAAACCAACCAGATTTTATTTTGCACGTTTTACGACTTCATTCATTTCTCATGTCAAAAATGTTTTTGCAACAAATACAAAGCATTAGTAAATATGCCCCTAAACTGCAGTATGGATCTGACAATAAGTTCTACAAACAAGATTATTGTGGTGATATTGCAGAAGAAGCTGCAAGCACAAAGCAGGTTTGGAGGTCTACACTCAGGACCTGAACAGAACTGACACAACAGAGGAGGAAGACCAACCAAGGAGGAAGAAGAGAGACCAACAAACACACAATAAAATGGCAGAAGGCATAATTACCACGCTCATGAATGATGACTGAGGAAGGGAGGAAAGTGCAGTAAACCAAAATGGGCAAAGAAAACATTGGGGAAAGAAAGAGAGAAAGAAAGTAAGACACAAAGAAACAAATAAATTACATATAGGGAGAAGAGCCGTAAAAATTCTGTTGTCTGGTCAAAGCAGAAAATTTAAACAGCTGAATAAAACAGAAAGAAATGAGTCAGCAATATTACCCCAAGGTTTTTTTTTCTTTTTTTTTTTTTTCCTAATTTGAAATATGTAGATGGTTGGTGGGTGTCTGTGGTCAAATTCAGTGTATTAATACAATTATTAAGAAAAAAACCAAAACATACTATGTTATAATAGGTGCAGCAATGATTAAGAAAGTCTGTTTGGGGTAGGATTGAGTTTTCTCTAAATTGAAGAATATTTTGCTCATCATGCAGGATAGCAGCTTGTGTGATGGGGTGGTGGGGTGGCATTCCCCTCACTGGAAAAACAAGACTGGTCATGACTGGAAGAAAACTCAATGCAGAGATGTGGAAATGAGATTCTGAAGCCAGTGGTGATTCAATATTTCCCAAATCTGGGACTGAACTCTGTCCTCCATGATGACAACACTGGCCCCAGCAGAGTGTGTTTATCAAAGACTAGCTCCAGAGGATGTAGGACCTGCCTGCTGTCCTGACCTCAACCCCACTGAACAGTAGTTGGAACATCTTGGGCTGCTCTTAGTAACAGAGAGAGACCAAAACAACCATATTGGGTGACTGGAGACAGACGTTAGTCTCTGCTCTGTTCTCTGCTTATACCAACATCAGCTGTAAGAGAGGAGGGAAACAAAACTGTATAAGTAAGGATGACATAGCCCTGGTGGCCCACTTGACCAACACCCAGGCTCTGTCTGAGCACCAGCAGACAGTCAGCAGCCTGGTCCAAACCTCCTCTGACAAGTATGTGGAGCTCAACATGGCTAAGAACAGGGACACCTCTCCATCACCTCACTTCCCACCCCTCAGCATCTATGGTCAATAGGTGGAGTAGATCACTGGTTTTAGATATCGGAAGTGAAATAGACACCTGCCTGTCCTCCAAACAACACGCTGACAAAGTCTACTACAAGCCCAGCAACGGCTCCCCCTGCTCAGGAAACTCAGGACTTTCAGTGTCGGCACCGACTCTTTAACTGTGGTGTTGAGTCTGGACTTACTTCCAGTGTTTCCTCCTGGTTCAGCCTCCTCACTATCAAACGCAAAACAAAACTCAACTAGGTAATCAATCAAGCCAGTAAAATAATCAGCTAAATATCTCAGTCTGAACTGTATAGCCATGCAGCTCATACTGTATAGTGACCAGGAAAGTAACCATGACGATTTCAGTTGTTGTACCTTCAGGCAGACATTACAAAGTCCCACCAGTCTGAAAGAACGTCTCCAAAATATCTTTCATTCCCTCTGCAATAAGTATTCTGAATAATATCAAACAGGCAGAAAGTCTCTTTTCCTGCCCACCTCTCTGTAAAGCTGAATGCTTGCTTTTAAAGATTTTTTAATTTTGGAACCTTGAGTTGGTCAAAGAATAATTTCTGTTTCCACCTGCAACAGATGATGAAGTTCTTCCCACCTAACCACCCATCTATCCTTCTATCCATCCATCTAATCACCAGAGATGTCAGATGTTGATACTTGAGGCAAGGAGGATAAAATGTCTTGCCAAGGACACAATCACAGTGACTAGGGGTAGGGCGACAACTTTTAATCAAATATTTGATCAATAGAAAAAAAAAAGATTAATTAAAATTCTTGCAGTCTAAGATTTGTTTAAAAGAATAGACTCCGTGTAATGCATCACTGCTACTCTGTATAAACATGCTTCAGGTATAACCGACAGGTGTTGTGCCATAAAGTGATCATCTGCCAGACCACTGTGAAGACCCCCCCCACCCCACCCCCTCCCATACCCCCATTATTAACAAAATAATTTATGAAAATAGTCTCAATCATTTGTGCTGGATTGTGATTTAAAGGAATACCAACAAGTGCTGATGAAGTGATGTTGTTCTCACATATTTTCATGGTATTCAGGTATGTTGCTGCTTAAAAGTTCTGGTTATCTGTTTGCCTTACGCTTGTTTGCATTTAGAATGTAGAATTGACTGCAATCAATATTTTTTTATATACTCTCTAAGAAAATTATTCTTTGAAGAATTGATGATTGTTGTTGATAAAATGTAAAATCATCATTAAAGTAGCCTGATTTTACTCAAAAGCCATACTGTACCACTCCAAAACACTTTTAAGGTTGAGTGTTTTGAACTGAAGTTACTGCAGTCCAAATAGTTTTGATAGCTCATGTAATTGTTAATAAAACAACAAATTTAATGGCAACAGCTTATTCAAGTAATAGATATTGTGCAGCCTCTTCCTGAGCCGTCCCCTTATTGTGGTGGAGGGGTTTCTGTGTTCTGAAGATCCTAGTAGCTATGTTGTTGAAGGCTTTATGCCCCGGTAGAATCACCCATGGCAAACAGGTGTTTAGGAGAGGGACCAGACTAAGTGCAGCTCAAGGACTCCTCTAAAGGATACCTTGCCCAGATAAAGCCTGTTACATACTACACGAGAAGCAAGAACTGAGTTCTTGTTCTCGAAGCTGCAAGAACAAGAAAAACACATCTTGTTCGGCATATATACTCCACGAGAAGCACGTCTGGAGTGGGGAGGGGTCACTGTGGGGGGGCGATGTCTGTTTTTATATGCAATGAACCCGGTTGTTACCTCCACCGAGGAGGGTATGTTTTTCCCAGGGTCTTTTAGCTCAAGATAACTTAAAAGGTTACCGACAGATTTTTATAAACATTTCAAGAGTTGTTGTTGTAAAAATGAAAAACTAATTAAATTTAGGTGGTGATCCGGATCACCGTTTGGATCCAGGAGTTTTTTTGAAAAAGGATTCTTTAACATTGTGCTTGGCGGAGGTCTCCGCTCTCCGAGAGCTTTTCTAGTTTCATATTTAACAAGCAACTTCGTCCTCGGCAGGGCGGGTCGTGCACGTGGCAGGGTGGGTCGTGCACGTGGCAGGGCGGGTTGTGCACACGGCTGGGTCCGAGTGTTTTAATGCCACATGTAAAAATGTTCATACTTTCCTCGATCAGCTGTTTTATCAAAACAATCCGTTTTGCCGGCAACAGCAAACACACGGAAGCAACAACTCCGCTTCATGCTTTCTCAGTGTTAACGACGCCCACCTCCACTGTTCGACCAATCACACGATACTTCTCGCAGCCCCACAAGAAAAAAGTTCTGCAGCCCGGTGTGTCAAGAACTGTCCTCAAACACGTCCGCGAGAACAAAATGACGTCATTTTCTTCTCCGAGCCTCGAGAACAAGAAAAAAGTTCTTGCTTCTCATGGAGTATGTAACAGGCTTAAGGGTAATTGGAACCCCCCACTGGAGCCAAGCCTAGGGGTGGGACATGAGGGCAAAGGTCTGGCCTTTGGTGGCCAGACTTTTGTCCATGGGGCCTGATCAGGCTCAGTCCAAAAGGGTTACATAAGTCCCCTCCATTATGTGATCTCACCATCCATGGGAGGGGACACAGGGGTTGGGTGTAATGCAAACTGGGTGGTGGTGGCCAAAGATGGGGACCCTGGCAGTCTGATTGTCAGCTTCAGAAACTGGCTCAAGGAATTGTCACCTCTACAGTGGGGAAGAAGCCTGGTGCACGAGGCTGAGCTGTTGCAGGTAGACATAGTTGGACTGACCTCGACATATGGCCTGGGCTCTGGACACAGTATATTTGAGAATGGCTGGGCCTTTTTCCACTCAGGAATTACTCCCTGTGAGAGGAATTGAACAAGTGTGGCCATACTTACACCAAGCCCTCGAGCTTGGTGCCTGCACATTTAGGTTTACCCAGCAGTCGCCGAGGCAAAAGCATAAGCATGGAAAGAGTTTGGCAAGGCCATGGAGATAAATTTAGAAACAGCTACAAGGAGATTCTGGTCCACCATCTGATGACTTGTAGGGGAAAGCAGTGCTCCGTCCACACTGTGTACACTGAAATAGAGGCGGCTGACCTTGACTCAGGATGTTCTGAATCGGTGGAAGAATACTCAAAGACCTCCATCCTACCAACATGTTTTCTGATGAAGAAGCAGATCCTGGGGACTCGGGGGTGGGTTCTCTTATCTCTGGGGCTGAGGTTGCTTAGGTGGTCAATAAGCTCCTCACTGGCAAGGCCCCGGAGGTGGATGATATCTGCCTAGAGTTTCTTAAGGCTCAGCATGCTGTGGGATTTCCCAGGCAGACACACCTTTGCAACATTGCATGGTTATCGAGGACAGTGCCTCTGGCCTGGCAGACTAGGGTGGTGGTCCCCCTTTTAAAGAAGGGGGACCAGAGGGTGTGCTCCAACTACAGGGGGGTCACATTTCTCAGCCTCCCTGGTAAGGTCTATTTAGGGGTACTGTAGTGGAGGGTCCATGTGATAGTCGAATCTTGGATTGAGAAAGAGCAGTGTGGGTGTGGAACAGTTTACCAGCTCTATACTCTCTTGAGCATCCTGGAGGGGAATAGGAGTTTGCCCAACCAGTCTACATGTGTCTCTTTGGGGGGACTGGAAGGTTAGTTGAAAGGAGCTTGTGCGCGAGGTTGAGCGGTTCCGGCTAGATATAGTTGGACTCACCTCAACGCATGGCTTGGGCTCTGGAACCAGAACCCTCGAGAGGGGCTGGACCTTCTTCCACTCTGGAGTTGCTCATGGTGAGAGGCGCCGAGCAGGTGTGGGCATTCTCATCAGCCCCCAGCCTGGTGCCTGCATGTTGGGGTTTACCCCGGTGGATGAAAGGATAGTTTCCCTCCGCCTCCGGGTGGGGGGACGGGTCCTGACTGTTGTCTGTGCTTATGCACCGAACAGCAGTTCAGAGTACCCACCCTTTTCTGGAGTCCTTGGAGGGAGTGCTGGAGGGTGCTCCTTCTGGGGACTCCATAGTTCTGCTGGGGGACTTCAATGCTCACGTGGGCAATGACAGCGAGACCTGGAGGGGAGTGATTGGGAGGCATGGTCCCCCCCCCCTCTGAACCCAAATGGTGTTTTGTTATTGGACTTCTGTGCTCGTCATGGATTGTCCATAACGAACACCATGTTCCAACATCAGAGTGTCCATATGTACACCTGGCATCAGGACTCCCTGGGCCGCAGTTCAATGATCGATTTTGTAGTCGTATCGTCAGACCTGCGGCCACATGCCTTGGACACTCGGGTGAAGGGGGGGGGCGGAGCTTCAACAGATCACCACCTGGTGGTGAGTTGGCTCAGGTGGTGGGGGAGGAAGCCGGTCAGATCTGGCAGGCCCAAACGTGTTGTGAGGGTCTGCTGGGAACGTCTGGCTGAGTCCCCCGTCAGAGCGAGCTTCAACTCCCACCTTCAGCAGAGCTTCAACCATGTCCCGAGTGAGGCGGGGGACATTGAGTCCGAATGGGCTGTGTTTCGTGCTTCTATTGTTGACGCGGCCAGCTGGAGCTGTGGCTGTAAGGTGTCTGTCATCCCAGGACTCGTTGGTGGACACCAGCAGTGAGGGATGCTGTCAAGCTGAAGAAGGAGTCCTATCGGGCCTTCTTGGCCTGTGGGACTCTGGAGGCAGCTGATGGGTACCGGCGGGCTAAGCGGCATGCGGCTTCGGCTGTCGCCAAGGCAAAATCTCGGGGATGGGAGGAGTTTGGCAAGGCCATGGAGAAAGACTTCCGGACGGCTTCGAGGTGATTCTGGTCCACCATCCGGCGGCTCAGGAGGGGGAAGCAGTGCTCCATCAACACTGTGTACAGTGGAGATGGGGAGCTGCTGACCTCAACTCGGGACGTAGTGGGTCGGTGGAAGGAATACTTCGAAGACCTCCTCAACTCCTCCTCCTTCAACTGTGTTCCTGGGGACTCCTTTGGGGGATTCTTGAACTACCGGACCCCCTTGTACGAGCTGTCCGGTCCCTGTACGACAGGTGTCAGAGCTTGGTCCACATTGACGGTAGTAAGTCAGATTTGTTTCTGGTGAGGGTTGGACTCCACCAAGGCTGCCCTTTTATCACCGATTCTGTTCATAACTTATATGGACAGAATTTCTAGGCGCAGCCGAAGTGTTGAGGGGATATGGCTTGGTGGCCTCAGGATTGGGTCCCTGCTTTTTGCAGATGACGTGGTCCTGTTGGCTTCATCTGGTCGTGATCTCCAGCTTTCACTTGAGCGATTCGCGGCCGAGTGTGAAGCGGCCGGGATGAGAATCAGCACCTCCAAATCTGAGACCATGGTCCTCAGCCGGAATAGAGTGGATTGTCCTCTCCGGGTCGGGAGTCAGGTCCTGCCTCAAGTGGAGGAGTTTAAATATCTCGGGGTCTTGTTCACGAGTGAGGGAAAGATGGAGCGTGAGATCGACAGACGGATCGGTGCGGCGAATGCAGTAATGCAGACTCTGCGCCGGTGTGTCGTGGTGAAGAAGGAGCTGAGCCAGAAGGCAAAGCTCTCGATTTACCAGTCGATCTACGTTCCTACCCTCACCTATGGTCATGAGCTGTGGGTCGTGACCGAAAGAAGGAGATCTCGTATACAGGCGGCTGAAATGAGTTTCCCCCGCAGGGTGGCCGGGCTCTCCCTTAGAGATAGGGTGAGGAGATCAGAGTAGAGCCGCTGCTCCTCCGCATCGAGAGGAACCAGTTGAGGTGGCTCGGGCATCTGGTCAGGATGCCTCCTGGACCTCCCTGGTGAGGTGTTCCAGGCACGTCCCTCTGGGAGGAGACCCCGGGGAAGACCTAGGACACGCTGGAGGACTCGGCTGGCCTGAGAACGCCTCGGGATCCCCCCGCAGAGTTGGCAAATGTGGCTGGGGAGAGGGAAGTCTGGGCTTCTCTGCTCAGGCTGCTGCCCCCGCGACCCGACCCCGGATAAGCGGCATGAATATGAAGATGAAGATGGATAGAAAAATTGAAAATGGAGTGTAAATATGAATATGATTGAAAGTTGAAATAAAATGAGGGAAAGCCAGTTGAAGATGGTTGAAATTTACTTACTGAAGATATGAAAGTTGAGAAAACAATAAAAGAGATATGGAGAGAAAGAGGAAAAGACTTCAGAGGGCTCTGAGAAACCTACAAATGTAAATTTATTTTGCCCTAATTTGAAAAGAGTTTAAACCGTGGCAAATGAAATGCATGAGGATATCAGTTGAAGTCTGGTTTCTTTAGAATGAGTTAGTAGCAATGAAAGTAGACATTGTGATCTTTGGAGCTCCATAACTCAAAAACTGTAAGTCATAGCAATTTTGGAGCCAGAGTCTACTGCCAACATAATTTCCTACATTTCTATATAGTTTATACATGTACAATAAAACTCTGTGTGTAAGACACATTTGTTTGAGGAATTCTACTGTTCATTTTTAAAATCAGAATTAGAATGGAGAGGGATTTTGGGCAATTTTCTGATTTTTCCCTAAAAGGTAACTAAACTAAAATGTAACGACTGTGTCAAAACCAAAAAGGACATGAAAATGCCCTTTGAGACAACAAGAGTTTTATCTTCCATGATCCATTTAAACTTCAAATTATGTTCCTAGGTTAAAATATGGCTGAGTTGTACGGCTCCAAAGTTCATCATGGCTCATCTTATTCCAGTCAAAATCCATTTTTTTGCTCTATGGGGCTGTCAGGCTTTCTTACAACAAAAGTTATGACACACTATTCCCAATTGAGATGCATCTTTTGATGTCATTTTTATGAGGGAAGAGTCAAAGCTCAGTGAGGAGACATGCGTTAAAAATTGAGGCAGAAATGAGAGAAGAACCAGGAGAATAAATGCAGAGTGATAGTAATATGTGTGCCTCAATGCTTACAACATTGGCATAAATAGTAAACGCAAATAAAGAGAAACAGGAAAACTGTTCTGTGAATGTGTGCTATACATTCACACAATAATAATAACAACAAAATTTGATATTCTTGCAGAACAGCAGGGCAACTGTGGTCATGTGAAAATGCTTGAACAATAATGCTAAAGAAAGTTTAAATGATCACAAAGCAGAATAGAAGTGTTTAAAGCAAAAATAGTGTAAAGGCACCTAATAAACCCTAAAATGTGGTTTCTGGACGACACCATTGAATGGTAACCACTTCTTGAAACTTTTATTTTGACATTACTGTTTGCACGGCAAAGACTTTTATTTTGGCACAGTTCTTGTGAACTTCCGGTTTTATCGTCTTATAGCAAGAATGTGACAGCGAATTTGCATCATCTAACCTATGGCTGTTGTATTGCAAAGCTTTGGAATTCTTATAATTAAGCACGTAGCTGGAATGAGAACAAGGTCGCTTTCGGTTCTGAACATTTATTGCTGTTTTCTCTGACATGATTCGTTATAATAAGTGTTCAAATGCATTATTCTTGTAACAGCTGAGCCAATATCAGAACCTTAAGCTGAAAGAAATTGAGGTTATGTTTCTGGTAAGTTAGCCTTTTGTTTGCAAGTTACTTTATATTGTCTTGTGTTAAAATAATGTGCTGGTGAATAGATTAGCTTATATTATGTTTCTGTCCTGTAGCTCTTAAGGTGTTTTCTGAAGGCTGAGGAAGATCACGGAAAATGGATCGATCTAAATAAAATAATTCTGAAACATCAGTAAGCTTCACCATCATCTGGCTGGGTTAGCTACAAACAGATATTTCCACTAGGTTAAAACGGCTGAAAATTAAGATAAAATGAGTCCAAGGTAGGTGAAGATCGTTTGAGATCTGCTTCTTGAAACTAAAGCAATATTGGAAGAGTTGAGTTGAAAGCTGGTTGAAAAGGCTGGAAATGTGCTTTTCGATGCCTTAGCCGAAATAATTATAATGGAGAGCGATAGTAATATGCTTGAAGCTGAAAATTGTGTGTGAATTTAATAAAATTGTTGAAAGTTTAACTTAAATGAGTAAAAAGTCAGTTAAAGGTGGTTATAATCTGTTGAAGCCTTAACTGATCTAATTATCTAGCTAAAGCAAACAGAAGTATTTTAGAGTAACAATGTTACATGTTAAATAGAAAAGAGCAAAAGTAAGTTGAAAATAGTTCAAATGTTCATGTTAGGCCTTAGTTGAAGTAATTTTAAAGCTAAGAGTAAAGCAAAAACCAGTTGGTTTAAATCCAAAAATGGTGTGTAAATGTACTGAAAATGTCAGAAAGTTGAACTGAAATCAGAGATGAACAGTTGAACATGGTTCAAATCTGCTTGTTGAAGACTTAGCTGACATTATCATAAAGTTAAGGCCAATAGTAGAAGTATTTCAATGTGAAAGTGGTGTTCCAATGTGGTGAAAATTGCCAAAGGTTTACCAGAAATGAGCAAAAGACAGAAGATTGAAAGGACTAAAAGACAGTTAAAGATGGCTGAAATTGCTTATTGAAGCTTCATTTGACATAATTATAAGGCAAAAGCCAAAGGTGAGAATAGTGTTCAAATGTAGTGAACATGGTTAAAAGTTGTATGGAAATGAATGATGGACAAATAAAAAATGATTAAGTGTGCTTGTTGAATCTTTTGCTGAAATGAATTGTCATGATTTGGGTTTTTCCCTTTGCTTTGTTTTCAGGGTTCCTGTTTTATTTTGTAGTTTTCCTGTTTAGTTCCCTCGGTTCTTGTTTAGCTTCATTGATTTCCTGTTATTGAGTTCACCTGGTTTCATTTTGTTAATTACTTCACCTGTTTGGCTTCCCTGGGTATTTATACTACTCAGGTTCACTCCTTGTTGCTGGATCATTGTGTACCTCTGTTAGTTTGTCTTTTCTTAGTTTCCGGGGTTAAAAATAAATCAGTCTAGAACCTGCATCCCTGTTCCGTCTTCTCTGCGTTTGGGTCCACTCCCTCAACATCTCCACTGCCTGCCGTGACAGAATGATCCAGCCAACCGAGGACCCAGCAGAGATGGTTACTCTGTTTGAGTTTTTTCGTCGGGAGGCGGCCAAACACCTCCCGACCAACGAGCCTCACTGGACCTCTTCCAAGAGAAACCGGCGCAGACAGCACCGACGACTGGTTGGCCCAGTGGAGAGCCCTGGCCAGTCCCCTTTTCTGGGAACTAGACTGGCGCTCCACACATCCGGACCACTACCACCGCCAGTTCCGAGGCCAACGTCTCCAGTGTCCCCGCCCGGGTCCACGTCTCTGGCGCTGCAGGCTCCCACGCCAGCGCCCGGGTCCACGTCTCTGGCGCTGCAGGCTCCCACGCCAGCGCCCGGGTCCACGTCTCCGGCGCTGCAGGCTCCCACGCCAGCGCCCGGGTCCACGTCTCCGGCGCTGCAGGCTCCCACGCCAGCGCCCAGAACCCGTCCGGCGCTGCAGGCTCCCACGCCAGCGCCCAGGTCCACGTCTCCGGCGCTGCAGGCTCCCACGCCAGCGCCCAGGTCCACGTCTCCGGCGCTGCAGGCTCCCACGCCAGCGCCCAGGTCCACGTCTCCGGCGCTGCAGGCTCCCACGCCAGCGCCCAGAGCTCGTCCACCTCCCTTGCTCCATGTTCCCGAGGGGGTCCCAGGACGGGACGCTCCTCCCTTGCTCCATGTTCCCGAGGGGGTCCCAGGACGGGACGCTCCTCCCTTGCTCCATGTTCCCGAGGGGGTCCCAGGACGGGACGCTCCTCCTCCCCCGTCTCCAGTGTCCGGCGAGGAGGTCGCTCCTTCTCCCCCGTCTCCAGTGTCCGGCGAGGAGGTCGCTCCTTCTCCCCCGCCTCCAGTGTCCGGCGAGGAGGTCGCTCCTTCTCCCCCGCCTCCAGTGTCCGGCGAGGAGGTCGCTCCTTCTCCCCCGCCTCCAGTGTCCGGCGAGGAGGTCGCTCCTTCTCCCCCGCCTCCAGTGTCCGGCGAGGAGGTCGCTCCTTCTCCCCCGCCTCCAGTGTCCGGCGAGGAGGTCGCTCCTTCTCCCCCGCCTCCAGTGTCCGGCGAGGAGGTCGCTCCTTCTCCCCCGCCTCCAGTGTCCGGCGAGGAGGTCGCTCCTTCTCCCCCGCCTCCAGTGTCCGGCGAGGAGGTCGCTCCTTCTCCCCCGCCTCCAGTGTCCGGCGAGGAGGTCGCTCCTTCTCCCCCGCCTCCAGTGTCCGGCGAGGAGGTCGCTCCTTCTCCCCCGCCTCCAGTGTCCGGCGAGGAGGTCGCTCCTTCTCCCCCGCCTCCAGTGTCCGGCGAGGAGGTCGCTCCTTCTCCCCCGCCTCCAGTGTCCGGCGGGGAGGTCGCTCCTTCTCCCCCGCCTCCAGTGTCCGGCGAGGAGGTCGCTCCTTCTCCCCCGCCTCCAGTGTCCGGCGAGGAGGTCGCTCCTTCTCCCCCGCCTCCAGTGTCCGGCGAGGAGGTCGCTCCTTCTCCTCCGCCTCCAGTGTCCAACGTGAGGGATCCAGAGCCGAGGCTGCCCCCGTCGTCTGGGCCTCCCGGCCGTCCTCCAGAGCCGAGGCTGCCCCAGACTGTTTCCTGAGCTGGGCCGTTTGGACTCTTCCCCTGGACTTTGTTTTTTCCCTTGGTCCCTCCTCCGGGCCCCCTCCTCCCACCCGTCTCTGGACTCTGAACTTTTTGGGCCGTCCAGTGGCCGGCCCTTGTGGGGAGGGTACTGTCATGATTTGGGTTTTTCCCTTTGCTTTGTTTTCAGGGTTCCTGTTTTATTTTGTAGTTTTCCTGTTTAGTTCCCTCGGTTCTTGTTTAGCTTCATTGATTTCCTGTTATTGAGTTCACCTGGTTTCATTTTGTTAATTACTTCACCTGTTTGGCTTCCCTGGGTATTTATACTACTCAGGTTCACTCCTTGTTGCTGGATCATTGTGTACCTCTGTTAGTTTGTCTTTTCTTAGTTTCCGGGGTTAAAAATAAATCCGTCTAGAACCTGCATCCCTGTTCCGTCTTCTCTGCGTTTGGGTCCACTCCCTCAACATCTCCACTGCCTGCCGTGACATGAATATAAAGATAAAGCCAATACTAAGACAGTTTGAAGCTCAAAATGGTGTGTAAATGTCATAAAAATGTTTGAACGACCATAAAAGATGGTTAAAATTATGTTAAAGATATGCCAGATTAGACAAGATCATAGGAGATGAGGACAGAAAGGAAAGGAAAGAAGGGGACAGAGCACACCAAGAGAGGCAGAGAAAAGGAGGGAGAGGAGGAAAAAAATGGAGGAATCAAAGTGTTGTATCTCCAATAAGTGTGGAGTACTTCAGATGAAACCATACTGAACACAAACTCCCAGATAAATCGGATTCTTTATTTTAGTTTGAAACATTTGGCTGCCGTTACGCCATTCCTGTTGACACGCTTTCCGCTCTGCACGCTTGTGTGTCGCTGCCCCCGTGTGTCAAAACAGTGTTACTGCACCACTACTCACAATAAAGAGCATTTAACACTTTGGTGTACAACACCACAAGAAGGAACGATTAAAGATAAGGGGAGACAATAGAAGTAGAGGAAGAGGAGACGAGAAAACAGGAAAAGTAACAGAACAGGTTTATGATCTGGATGAATAAGGCCAAAGGCTCACAGCAGCTCATCAGTTGTCATGACAACAGTCCCACTAACTGACGAGTGGATTGAGAAGGGCAGACGGTGCTGCACTGTGCCTGAGTCAACACTCCAAACACTTCACCATTAGGAGAAAAGGATAAGAGTCAGCCAAGTAACCCTTTCACCATGACTGGCACAGGGCTTTGAGGAACACAGGGATGTAATTTATGTTCTACTGTGAACAAAGTTGACCAGTGGTGAGTACCAAACACTGGAGTCAGGGAAATGTGATGTTCTCTGTAATGGGAGCTTAATATCAGAAAAAGTACACTTTTGGTTGCTTGGAATGTTATTGCTGCACCTGTTACAACATATGAAATAGTAATTATCTAATGAATTATCTTTGTAAAGGCCTTTTTCTTTTTTTAAACTGGGTGTTACAAAATATTTTTACTATCTAAAACTAATCTGCCAGATGGAAAATTACAATAATTCCATCAGCATCACTCTGGAATATTAAAGGATTTGTTACCTGGGATGTACAAGGACTGTTTGGACGCCAGGAAGTTACACTTGATTAAAGACCAGAACAGCAGGTGATGTATGGAGAGAAATTTGTCTTTATTATCCAATCACAAAAAAAGTTAGATTTGAAACCAAAAATGATTTTTGAGAGACAAAAATGAAAAAGTGGTAATCAATTTTTTTTGGAGGGATAGAAACTAATTAGGTTCCAATTGAAAAAAAAAAAAAAAAAAAAAAAAAAAATATATATATATATATATATATATATATATATATATATATATATATATATATATCTGAGAAAGCATACTTCTCCAACTTCAATCAAAACTACATTTTTCTTCAATCAAAACTACAGTTTGTAAGTCAGAAACTACAACCATTGTGCATAAAAATAAGTCCTTTTCTCTTTACAGTTAAAAACATTTGGTTACAAGTTATACAGTTTTGTTTGCAAATCAGTCCTCTTTGCTTGCAACTTTTAAAGCTTTGCTTGGGAATTTAACTGCATTTGATGGGCGGGGCCTGCGCTGGTGAATGACAGCAGAGTTTCTATTGGTTGGTTTTGATGGGCGGGTTTTTTTTTTTTTGTTTTTTTTTGTTTTGCTCTTAAAAATCATTTTTGGTTTCAAATCTAACTTTTTTGATTGGATAATAAAGACAAATTTCCCTCCATAGTGATGCTCAACTGCCAAAATCTTTAAGCAAAGGTCTAAAGAACAATGTGACAATAAAGTGGACAAAGAAAACAAAAGACTGATGATTTGATGGGAGGGCAAACATGTCTTTGTGAGGAACAGACAGAAACCAAAAATTAAGTTTCTTTTCAAACAATATAAACCTTAAGCAGGGTGCTGCATGTCGTACAGATAGCGCTAAATTTTCTATCCTTATGATGATTAAGAGTACATTGAAGAATTTTATTTAACATTAACAAATATGCATTTAACAACAAGATGATCTCCAACAGGAGATATTTTGTCAGAATTCCATGCAATTGTAATGTCATAAGAAAAAACAGAAAGTAGTTGACATGAATGAGACTTACCTGACCCCTCCTCTGTCACCATCCCCAGCCCCTCGGCTTTATTCTGCCTCTCAAAGGCATTTAAGTCCAGAACACTGAAACAAAGCCAAGGGCATCATGAACTACAAATGTTCCTACACACTAGCAGCCTCGACCAATACCTAACATGAGCCCAAAACTAATAATCCAAGATGAATAATAACTCAACAGTGGTCAACAATTAAAAAAAAAAAAAAAACTAATATCTTCCAGAAAGAAAAAATGTTAAAAAACTTAAACGCCTTAGATCACAAATCCACTACAAGGATTAATGACAGCCATGTCAGGCTGAACAGAGACCATAAATCCTCCAAAAAAGATGAATTACAGCATTTACAGATGTTTGTTTTGACAGTGGACCATTTGCTGCCATGTACATGACCTCTATAACATAACAGGAGTCTGGTAGTCCCCTTCAAGTAAAACCCGTTGAAGGTATAAAGTCTAATGAGTTGGGTCCAAGTTTGAACAAAAACTGCAAAATAATGCTTTGGTCGGTGTGTGCAATGTCTGAGATTTACTGTCCAAGATATCCTCATTTCAGAATGACAAATGGGGATAAAACTGGTATTCTCAAAAAGCCACTGCAGCGTGGACATCTTTATTTAAACAAATAAGGATTTACCATAAACATGTGCAAAAATGACCTTGACATTGTGATTAACCAAAAATACCTAAAGTACATTCAGTTTTATTCATGCATGATGAAACAGAACCATTTCCCAGTGTAGTTAATAAAACACTAATAACACAATGAAACATTTTCTGTTTTATTTCTGCCAACAGAAAGAAGAGCGTTTGTAGTCACCTGCATGACTGCATCAGACCAGCCAGACTTTGGAAGAAGCCCACATCCTTCTTGTCTTTCAGATAGTCTAGCATTTTCTGTCAAAGATGCAGAGAAACACCACGGATTCAGCTGAGATCATTGTTTTCTCTTAACCCATTTTGTGAACATGCAGATGGACAATAACAATACATAATAATACACATAAAACTGCTGATTCTCATTAAAATAACAATACTAAATAATTTGTTTAAATTGCCTTTTAAGGCCTTCAAGGAGACTTGACAAGATGAAGAAAAGAAAGAATCAACATACGGCAAACATGAAGACATTATAAAGAATGGATGAACAGCAAAGTATTTGAAGGATTTAGTGTTTAAAGTTTTGAGTCTGGCTTTAAAGATGGCTGAAATGTTCATGTTTCCAGTGTTTCTGGCAGTGAGTTGCAGAGCTGGGAGCTCTACATGAGGTGGGTGAAGGACTATCGGCGGGACCAGGATAGGGTGGTGATGTGGATCAGGTCAGGCAGAAGTGAGATCCATTTCCTCCTCGAGATTCAAAACCATCCAGAACTTGTCACAATTATGAAATCCAAAAGTACAAAAATTTCACGAGTTATTATTTAAAAGGTCAAAAGTTAGTGTGAGCTGCAGAGCTGTGCGAACCATTCTTCCACCTAAACATGAGAGAATAACATCTACTAGGATGTCTTCCTTATGACCTGTTATGGTTCAGATGGATGAAAATGTCAAGATTTCAATCTGACAAAGGTAACAAGTGGAGAGTAAATTATTATTAGCATTTGTTGGAAAAAAAAGGAAAAAAAGCTTTGACATAATTATTGCAATATTTTATCTTAAAATTATGTAATTCATTAGTAATTATTTTCATGCAAAAATGTCAAAAAGAAAACTCAAACATCATTCCTAAGGTTGTGTATATTACAGTATTTCTTACTGCCATGGCAACATGAGTTTGTTGAGACAATAAGTTGCGAAATAGTCTTGCAATTTATGAATTAATATCACATGTCAATTTTTCTGAAACAGTTTTTCAGGCCGAATCTTTTAGGGGGCAAAAAATTGACAGTATACCCACTTCCTGAGGGGCCACTACACTGTAGTATATTGAGTTATGGCCCTGTGGGCACCAGTAGTTTTTTAAATAAGTGTTGTACACGATTGAGGAGTAAGCTACATGTCATGCAGCTAGTCTTTTCTTTTGCCGTAACACAATAAAGCTAGTTCAAAACATTATCTGTCAGTTTTGTTAATTTAACATGGTAGGAACGTAGATCGACTAGTAAATGGAGAGCTTCGCCTTCTGGCTCAGCTCCTTCTTCACCACGACAGACCGGCGCAGAGTCTGCATTACTGCAGACGCCGCACCGATCCGTCTGTCCATCTCTCGCTCCATCCTTGCTGATTCTCATCCCAGCCGCTTCACACTCGGCCGCGAATCGCTCAAGTGAGAGCTGGAGATCACGACCAGATGAAGCCAACAGGACCACGTCATCTGCAAAAAGCAGGGACCCAATCCTGAGGCCACCAAGTCGGATCCCCTCAACCCCTCGGCTGCACCTAGAAATTCTGAATCGGTGATAAAGGGCAGCCTTGGCGGAGTCCAACCCTCACTGGAAACAAATCCGACTCCACCTCCACTGTACACAGTGTTGATGGAGCACTGCTTCCCCCTCCTGCCCAGCAAGCTCAACACATTTTTGGCCAGAGGATGTCACCTCTGGGAAAAATATCTATGATATGTACAGGGCTCTGGACTAAATTTTTGGGAGTGCAAAAAGAAAATTTCGAGGTACACACCAGAATCACTTTGCAAAGCAAACATTCACATTTTTCTTCATTATAACTGTGTTACCGATAAATATGTGAACAATAAATGCAGAATCTACTGTGTTTACATTTCACATTTTACAACAACTGACACAACATTTAAAAAAGTACATTAAATTAAATGTAATCAATAACACCTGCTTGTGTTAAACTTTAGAATCAATTCATTCTCCTCAGTGCAGTGGCTTGCAACTTTCTGCTTTCCACTTCCAGACCTCACCCACCAGCTCTGACGCCAGTTCTGACCCCACTGCCATGAAGCCAATACAATTCCCGTCACGGCGAAGTGCAGCTTCTGTGTGGGATGTAAAACGGCTTCAGGGGGTCCGTGTGTAAACATTTGTGACAACGTGCGTTTGCACCCGCGAGGAGGTGGAGGAGTCGTTTGCACCCGCGAGGAGGTGGAGGAGTCGTTTACACCCGAGTTGAGGTGGTGGAGTCTCATACACCCGCGAGAAGGTGGAGGAGTCATTTACAGCTGCGAGGAGGTGGAGGAGACATTCACACCCGCGAGGAGGTGGTGGAGTCGTTTACACCCGCGAGGAGGTGTTGGGGGAGTCTTCCACTCGCGAGGAGGTGGAGGAGTCATTTACACCTGCGAGGAGGTGGAGGAGACATTCACACCCGCGAGGAGGTGGTGGAGTCGTTTACACCCGCGAGGAGGTGTTGGGGGAGTCTTCCACTCGCGAGGAGGTGGAGGAGTCATTTACACACGCGAGGAGGCGGTGGAGTCGTTTACACCCGCGAGGAGGTGGAGGAGTCGTTTACACCCGCGAGGAGGTGTTGGGGGAGTCTTCCACTCGCGAGGAGGTGGAGGAGTCATTTACACACGCGAGGAGGCGGTGGAGTCGTTTACACCCGCGAGGAGGTGGAGGAGTCGTTTACACCCGCGAGGAGGTGGAGGAGTCGTTTACACCCGCGAGGAGGTGGAGGAGTCGTTTACACCTGCAAGGAGGTGAAGGAGTCATTTACACCCGCGAGGAGGCGGTGGAGTCGTTTACACCCGCGAGGAGGTGGAGGAGTCGTTTACACCCGCGAGGAGGTGAAGGAGTCGTTTACACCCGCGAGGAGGTGGAGGAGTCGTTTACACCCGCGAGGAGGTGGTGGAGTCGTTTACACCCGCAAGGAGGTGGAGGAGTTGTTTACACCTGCGAGGAGGTGAAGGAGTCGTTTACACCCGCGAGGAGGTGGAGGAGTCGTTTACACCCGCGAGGAGGTGGAGGAGTCATTTACACCCACGAGGAGGTGTTGGGGTAGTCTTCCACCCACGAGGAGGTGGTGGAGTCGTAAACACCCGCGAGGAGGTGGAGGAGTCGTTTACATCCGCGAGGAGGTGGAGGAGTCATTTACACCCGCGAGGAGGTGGAGGAGTAATTTACCCTCGCGAGGAGGTGGAGGAGTTGTTTACACCAGCGAGGATGTGTAGGAGTCGTTTACACCCGCGAGGAGGTGGAGGAGTCATTTACACACACGAGGAGGTGGTGGAGTAATTTACACCCGCAAGGAGGTGGTGGAGTCATTTACACCCGCGAGGAGGTGGTGGAGTCGTATACACCCGCGAGGAGGTGGAGGAGTCGTTTACACCCGCGAGGAGGTGGAGGAGTCGTTTACACCCGCGAGGAGGTAGAGGAGTCATTTACACCCACGAGGTGGTTTGGGGGAGTCTTCCACCCGCGAGGAGGTGGAGGAGTCGTTTACACCCGCGAGGAGTTGGAGGACTCGTTTACACCCGCGAGGAGGTGTTGGGGGAGTCTTCCACCAGCGAGGAGGTGGAGGAGTCGTTTAGACCCGCGAGGAGGTGGAGGAGTCGTTTACACCCGTGAGGAGGTAGAGGAGTCATTTACACCCGCGAGGAGGTGTTGGGGGAGTCTTCCACCCGCGAGGAGGTGGAGGAGTCATTTACACCCGTAAGGAGGTGGAGGAGTCGTTTACACCCGCAAGGAGGTGGTGGAGGAGTCTTCCACCCGCGAGGAGGTGGTGGGGTCATTTACACCCGCAAGGAGGTGGAGGAGTCTTCCACCCGCGAGGAGGTGGTGGAGTAGTATACACCCGCGAGGAGGTTGAGGAGTCGTTTACACCCGCGAGGAGGTGTTGGGGGAGTCTTCCACCCGCGAGGAGGTGGAGGAGTCATTTACACCCGCGAGGAGGTGTTGGGGGAGTCTTCCACCCGCGAGGAGGTGGTGGAGTCATTTACACACGCAAGGAGGTGGAGGAGTCATTTACACCCGCGAGGAGGTGGAGGAGTCACTTACAGCCGCGAGGAGGTGCTGGGGGAGTCTTCCACCCGCGAGGAGGTAGAGGAGTCATTTACACCCGCGAGGAGGTGGAGGAGTCATTTACACCCACGAGGAGGTGGTGGAGTCATTTACACACGCAAGGAGGTGGAGGAGTTGTTTACACCTGCGAGGAGGTGAAGGAGTCGTTTACACCCGCGAGGAGGTGGAGGAGTCGTTTACACCCGCGAGGAGGTGGAGGAGTCATTTACACCCACGAGGAGGTGTTGGGGTAGTCTTCCACCCACGAGGAGGTGGTGGAGTCGTAAACACCCGCGAGGAGGTGGAGGAGTCGTTTACATCCGCGAGGAGGTGGAGGAGTCATTTACACCCGCGAGGAGGTGGAGGAGTAATTTACCCTCGCGAGGAGGTGGAGGAGTTGTTTACACCAGCGAGGATGTGTAGGAGTCGTTTACACCCGCGAGGAGGTGGAGGAGTCATTTACACACACGAGGAGGTGGTGGAGTAATTTACACCCGCAAGGAGGTGGTGGAGTCATTTACACCCGCGAGGAGGTGGTGGAGTCGTATACACCCGCGAGGAGGTGGAGGAGTCGTTTACACCCGCGAGGAGGTGGAGGAGTCGTTTACACCCGCGAGGAGGTAGAGGAGTCATTTACACCCGCGAGGTGGTTTGGGGGAGTCTTCCACCCGCGAGGAGGTGGAGGAGTCGTTTACACCCGCGAGGAGTTGGAGGACTCGTTTACACCCGCGAGGAGGTGTTGGGGGAGTCTTCCACCAGCGAGGAGGTGGAGGAGTCGTTTAGACCCGCGAGGAGGTGGAGGAGTCGTTTACACCCGTGAGGAGGTAGAGGAGTCATTTACACCCGCGAGGAGGTGTTGGGGGAGTCTTCCACCCGCGAGGAGGTGGAGGAGTCATTTACACCCGTAAGGAGGTGGAGGAGTCGTTTACACCCGCAAGGAGGTGGTGGAGGAGTCTTCCACCCGCGAGGAGGTGGTGGGGTCATTTACACCCGCAAGGAGGTGGAGGAGTCGTTTCCACCCGCGAGGAGGTGTTGGAGTCATTTACACCCGCAAGGAGGTGGAGGAGTCTTCCACCCGCGAGGAGGTGGTGGAGTAGTATACACCCGCGAGGAGGTTGAGGAGTCGTTTACACCCGCGAGGAGGTGTTGGGGGAGTCTTCCACCCGCGAGGAGGTGGAGGAGTCATTTACACCCGCGAGGAGGTGTTGGGGGAGTCTTCCACCCGCGAGGAGGTGGTGGAGTCATTTACACACGCAAGGAGGTGGAGGAGTCATTTACACCCGCGAGGAGGTGGAGGAGTCACTTACAGCCGCGAGGAGGTGTTGGGGGAGTCTTCCACCCGCGAGGAGGTAGAGGAGTCATTTACACCCGCGAGGAGGTGGAGGAGTCATTTACACCCACGAGGAGGTGGTGGAGTCATTTACACACGCAAGGAGGTGGAGGAGTGATTTACACCCACGAGGAGGTGGAGGAGTCGTTTACACCTGCGAGGAGGTGTAGGAGTCGTTTACACCCGCGAGGAGGTGGAGGAGTCATTTACACACGCGAGGAGGTGGTGGAGTCATTTACACCCGCAAGGAGGTGGTGGAGGAGTCTTCCACCCGCGAGGAGGTGGTGGAGTCATTTACACCCGCAAGGAGGTGGAGGAGTCGTTTACACCCGCGAGGAGGTGGAGGAGTCTTCCATCCGCGAGGAGGTGGTGGGGTCGTATACACCCGCGAGGAGGTGGAGTCGTCGTTTACACCCGCGAGGAGGTGGAGGAGTCTTCCATCCGCGAGGAGGTGGTGGGGTCGTATACACCCGCTAGGAGGTGGACGAGTCGTTTACACCAGCGAAGAGGTGGTGGAGTCATTTACACCCGCGAGGAGGTGGAGGAGTCGTTTACACCCGCGAGGAGGTAGAGGAGTCATTTACACCCGCGAGGTGGTGTTGGGGGAGTCTTCCACCCGCGAGGAGGTGGAGGAGTCATTTACACCCACGAGGAGGTGTTGGGGAAGTCTTCCATCCGCGAGGAGGTGGTGGAGGAGTCTTCCACCCGCCAGGAGGTGGTGGAGTCATTTACACCCGTGAGGAGGTGGAGGAGTCGTTTACACCCGCGAGGAGGTGGTGGAGTCATTTACACCCGCAAGGAGGTGGAGGAGTCGTTTCCAACCGCGAGGAGGTGTTGGAGTCATTTACACCCGCAAGGAGGTGGAGGAGTCTTCCACCCGCAAGGAGGTGGTGGAGTAGTATACACCCGCGAGGAGGTTGAGGAGTCGTTTACACCCGCGAGGAGGTGTTGGGGGAGTCTTCCACCCACGAGGAGGTGGAGGAGGCATTTACACCCGCGAGGAGGTGATGGGGGGGTCTTCCACCCGCGAGGAGGTGCTGGAGTCATTTACACCCGCAAGGAGGTGGAGGAGTCATTTAGACCCGCGAGGAGGTGTTGGGGGAGTCTTCCACCCGCGGGGAGGTGGAGGAGTCATTTACACCCGCGAGGAGGTGGAGGAGTCATTTACACCCGCGAGGAGGTGTAGGAGTCGTTTACACCCTCGAGGAGGTGGAGGAGTCATTTAGACACGCGAGGAGGTGGTGGAGTAATTTACACCCGCAAGGAGGTGGTTGAGTCATTTACACCCGCAAGGAGGTGGAGGAGTCGTTTACACCCGCGAGGAGGTGGAGGAGTCTTCCACCCGCGAGGAAGTGGTGGAGTCGTATACACCCGCGAGGAGGTGGAGGAGTCGTTTACACCCGCGAGGAGGTGTTGGGGGAGTCTTCCACTCGCGAGGAGGTGGAGGAGTCGTTTACACCCGCGAGGAGGTGGAGGAGTCATTTACACACGCGAGGAGGTGGTGGAGTCATTTACACCCGCAAGGAGGTGGAGGAGTCTTCCACCCGCAAGGAGGTGGTGGAGTAGTATACACCCGCGAGGAGGTTGAGGAGTCGTTTACACCCGCGAGGAGGTGTTGGGGGAGTCTTCCACCCACGAGGAGGTGGAGGAGTCATTTGCACCCGCGAGGAGGTGATGGGGGAGTCTTCCACCCGCGAGGAGGTGGTGGAGTCATTTACACCCGCAAGGAGGTGGAGGAGTCATTTACACCCGCGAGGAGGTGTTGGGGGAGTCTTCCACCCGCGGGGAGGTGGAGGAGTCATTTACACCCGCGAGGAGGTGGAGGAGTCATTTACACCCGCGAGGAGGTGGAGGAGTTGTTTACACCAGCGAGGACGTGGAGGAGTCGTTTACACCCGCGAGGAGGTGTAGGAGTCGTTTACACCCTCGAGGAGGTGGAGGAGTCGTTTACACCCGCGAGGAGGTGGAGGAGTCTTCCACCCGCGAGGAAGTGGTGGAGTCGTATACACCCGCGAGGAGGTGGAGGAGTCGTTTACACCCGCGAGGAGGTGTTGGGGGAGTCTTCCACTCGCGAGGAGGTGGAGGAGTCGTTTACACCCGCGAGGAGGTGGAGGAGTCATTTACACACGCGAGGAGGTGGTGGAGTCATTTACACCCGCAAGGAGGTGGAGGAGTCGTTTCCATCCGCGAGGAGGTGGTGGAGTCATTTACACACGCGAGGAGGTGTTGGGGGAGTCTTCCACTCGCGAGGAGGTGGAGGAGTCATTTACACACGCAAGGAGGTGGTGGAGTCATTTACACCCGCAAGGAGGTGGAGGAGTCGTTTCCACCCGCGAGGAGGTGGTGGAGTCATTTACACCCGCAAGGAGGTGGAGGAGTCATTTACACCCGCGAGGAGGCGGAGGAGTCTTCCACCCGCGAGGAGGTGGTGGAGTCGTATACACCCGCGAGGAGGTGTTGGAGGAGTCTTCCACCTCCTCACAGGTGGAGGAGTCGTTTACACATGCGAGAAGGTGGAGGAGTCTTCCACCCACGAGGAGGTGGAGGAGTCGTTTACACACGCGAGGAGGTTTTGGGGGAGTCTTCCACTCGCGAGGAGGTGGAGGAGTCATTTACACACGCGAGGAGGTGGTGGAGTCATTTACACCAGCAAGGAGGTGGAGGAGTCGTTTCCACCCGCGAGGAGGTGGTGGAGGCATTTACACCCGCAAGGAGGTGGAGGAGTCATTTACACCCGCGAGGAGGTGGTGGAGTCATTTACACCCGCAAGGAGGTGGAGGAGTCATTTACACCCGCGAGGAGGTGGAGGAGTCATTTACAGCCGCGAGGAGGTGTTGGGGGAGTCTTCCACCCGCGAGGAGGTGGAGGAGTCATTTACACCCGCGAGGAGGTGGAGGAGTCATTTACACCCGCGAGGAGGTGGAGTTGTTTACAACAGCGAGGACGTGGAGGAGTCGTTTACACCCGCGAGGAGGTGGAGGAGTCATTTACACACGCGAGGAGGTGTTGGGGGAGTCTTCCACTCGCGAGGAGGTGGAGGAGTCATTTACACACGCGAGGAGGTGGTGGAGTCATTTACACCCGCAAGGAGGTGGAGGAGTCGTTTCCACCCGCGAGGAGGTGGTGGAGTCTTCCACCCGCAAGGAGGTGGAGGAGTCGTTTCCACCCGCGAGGAGGTGGTGGAGTCTTCCACCCACGAGGAGGTGGAGGAGTCGTTTACACACGCGAGGAGGTGGTGGAGTCATTTACACCCGCAAGGAGGTGGAGGAGTCGTTTCCACCCGCGAGGAGGTGGTGGAGTCGTATACACCCGCGAGAAGGTGGAGGAGTCTTCCACCCATGAGGAGGTGGAGGAGTCGTTTACACCTGCGAGGAGGTGAAGGAGTCATTTACACCCGCAAGGAGGGGGAGGAGTCGTTTACACCTGCGAGGAGGTGAAGGAGTCGTTTACAGCCGCGAGGAGGTGGAGGAGTCATTTACACCAGCGAGGAGGGGGAGGAGTCGTTTACACCCGCGAGGATGTGGAGGAGTCGTTTACACCCGCGAGGAGGAGGAGGAGTCGTTTCGACCCGCGAGGAGGTGGTGGAGTCATTTACACCCGCGAGGAGGTGGAGGAGTCTTCCACCCGAGATGAGGTGGTGGAGTCGTTTAAACCCGCGAGGAGGTGTTGGGGGAGTCTTCCACCCGCGAGGAGGTGGTGGAGTCATTTACATCCGCAAGGAGGTGGAGGAGTCATTTACACCCGCGAGGAGGTGGAGGAGTCATTTACACCCGCGAGGAGGTGGAGGAGTCGTTTACACCCGCGAGGAGGTGGTGGAGTCATTTACACCCGCAAGGAGGTGGAGGAGTCGTTTCCACCCGCGAGGAGGTGGTGGAGTCATTTACACACGCGAGGAGGTGTTGGGGGAGTCTTCCACTCGCGAGGAGGTGGAGGAGTCATTTACACACGCGGGGAGGTGGTGGAGTCATTTACACCCGCAAGGAGGTGGAGGAGTCGTTTACACCCGCAAGGAGGTGGTGGAGGAGTCTTCCACCCGCGAGGAGGTGGTGGAGTCATTTACACCCGCAAGGAGGTGGAGGAGTCGTTTCCACCCGCGAGGAGGTGGTGGAGTCATTTACACCCGCGAGGAGGTGTTGAGGGAGACTTCCACCTGCGAGGAGGTGGTGGAGTCGTTTACACCCGCGAGGATGTGGAGGAGTCGTTTACACTCGCGAGGAGGTGGAGGAGTCCTTTCCACACGCGAGGAGGTGGTGGAGTCATTTACACCCGCGAGGAGGTGGAGGAGTCTTCCACCCGAGATGAGGTGGAGGAGTCGTTTACACACGCGAGGAGGTGTTGGGGGAGTCTTCCACTCGCGAGGAGGTGGAGGAGTCATTTACACACGCGAGGAGGTGGAGGAGTCGTTTACACCCGCAAGGAGGTGGTGGAGGAGTCTTCCACCCGCGAGGAGGTGGTGGAGTCATTTACACCCGCAAGGAGGTGGAGGAGTCGTTTCATCCCGCGAGGAGGTGGTGGAGTCATTTACACCCGCAAGGAGGTGGAGGACTCGTTTACACCCGCGAGGAGGTGGAGGAGTCATTTACACCCGCGAGGAGGTGGTGGAGTCGTTTACACCTGCGAGGAGGTGGTGGAGTCGTTTACACCCGCGAGGATGTGGAGGAGTCGTTTACACTCGCGAGGAGGTGGAGGAGTCGTTTCCACCCGCGAGGAGGTGGTGGAGTCATTTACACCCGCGAGGAGGTGGAGGAGTCTTCCACCCGAGATGAGGTGGTGGAGTCATTTACACCCGCAAGGAGGTGGAGGAGTCATTTACACCCGCAAGGAGGTGGAGGAGTCGTTTACACCCGCAAGGAGGTGGTGGAGGAGTCTTCCACCCGCGAGGAGGTGGTGGAGTCATTTACACCCGCAAGGAGGTGGAGGAGTCGTTTCCACCCGCGAGGAGGTGGTGGAGTCATTTACACCCGCAAGGAGGTGGAGGAGTCGTTTACACCCGCGAGGAGGTGGAGGAGTCATTTACACCCGCGAGGAGGTGTTGAGGGAGACTTCCACCTGCGAGGAGGTGGTGGAGTCGTTTACACCCGCGAGGATGTGGAGGAGTCGTTTACATTCGCGAGGAGGTGGAGGAGTCGTTTCCACCCGCGAGGAGGTGGTGGAGTCATTTACATCCGCAAGGAGGTGGAGGAGTCGTTTACACCCACGAGGAGGTGGAGGAGTCATTTTCACCCGCGAGGAGGTGGAGGAGTCGTTTACACCCGCGAGGAGGTGGAGGAGTCATTTACACCCACGAGGAGGTGTTTGGGGAGTCTTCCATCCGCGAGGAGGTGGTGGAGGAGTCTTCCACCCGCGAGGAGGTGGTGGAGTCATTTACACCCGCAAGGAGGTGGTGGAGTCATTTACACCCGCAAGGAGGTGGAGGAGTCGTTTACACCCGAGGAGCCGTTCACACCCGCGAGGAGGTGGAGGAGTCGTTTACACCCGCGAGGAGGTGGAGGAGTCATTTTCACCCGCGAGGAGGTGGAGGAGTCGTTTACACCCGCGAGGAGGTGGAGGATTCATTTACACCCACGAGGAGGTGTTTGGGGAGTCTTCCACTCGCGAGGAGGTGGAGGAGTCATTTACACACGCGAGGAGGTGGTGGAGTCGTTTACACCCGCGAGGAGGTAGAGGAGTCATTTACACACGCGAGGAGGTGGTGGAGTCATTTACACCCACGAGGAGGTGTTGGGGAAGTCTTCCATCCGCGAGGAGGTGGTGGAGGAGTCTTCCACCCGCCAGGAGGTGGTGGAGTCATTTACACCCGTGAGGAGGTGGAGGAGTCGTTTACACCCGCAAGGAAGTGGTGGAGGAGTCTTCCACCCGCGAGGAGGTGGTGGAGTCATTTACACCCGCAAGGAGGTGGAGGAGTCGTTTCCACCCGCGAGGAGGTGGTGGAGTCATTTACACCCGCAAGGAGGTGGAGGAGTCTTCCACCCGCGAGGAGGTGGTGGAGTCGTATACACCCGCGAGGAGGTTGAGGAGTCGTTTACACCCGCGAGGAGGTGTTGGGGGAGTCTTCCACCCGCGAGGAGGTGGAGGAGTCATTTACACCCGCGAGGAGGTGTTGGGGGAGTCTTCCACCCGCGAGGAAGTGGAGGAGTCATTTACACCCGCGAGGAGGTGGAGGAGTCGTTTACACCCGCGAGGAGGTGGAGGAGTCGTTCACACGCGCGAGGAGGTGTTGAGGGAGTCTTTCACCCGCGAGGAAGTGGAGGAGTCATTTACACCCGCTAGTAGGTGGAGGAGTCGTTCACACCCGCGAGGAGGTGGAGGAGTCTTCCACCTGCGAGGAGGTGGTGGAGTCGTATACACCCGCGAGGAGGTGGAGGACGAGACGTTTACACCCGCGAGGAGGTGTTGGGGGAGTCTTCCACCTGCGAGGAGGTGGTGGAGTCATTTACACCCGCAAGGAGGTGGAGGAGTCGTTTCCACCCGCGAGGAGGTGGTGGACGAGACGTTTACACCCGCGAGGAGGTGTTGGGGGAGTCTTCCACCTGCGAGGAGGTGGTGGAGTCATTTACACCCGCAAGGAGGTGGAGGAGTCGTTTCCACCCGCGAGGAGGTGGTGGAGTCATTTACACCCGCAAGGAGGTGGAGGAGTCGTTTACACCCGCGAGGAGGTGGTGGAGGAGTCTTCCACCCGCGAGGAGGTGGTGGAGTCATTTACACCCGCGAGGAGGTGGAGGAGTCGTTTACACCCGCGAAGAGGTGGTGGAGTCATTTACACCCGCGAGGAGGTGGAGGAGTCGTTTACACCCGCGAGGAGGTAGAGGAGTCATTTACACACGCTAGGAGGTGGTGGAGTCATTTACACCCACGAGGAGGTGTTGGGGAAGTCTTCCATCCGCGAGGAGGTGGTGGAGGATTCTTCCACCCGCCAGGAGGTGGTGGAGTCATTTACACCCGTGAGGAGGTGGAGGAGTCGTTTACACCCGCAAGGAGGTGGTGGAGGAGTCTTCCACCCGCGAGGAGGTGGTGGAGTCATTTACACCCGCAAGGAGGTGGAGGAGTCGTTTCCACCCGCGAGGAGGTGGTGGAGTCATTTACACCCGCAAGGAGGTGGAGGAGTCTTCCACCCGCGAGGAGGTGGTGGAGTCGTATACACCCGCGAGGAGGTTGAGGAGTCGTTTACACACGCGAGGAGGTGTTGGGGGAGTCTTCCACCCGCGAGGAGGTGGAGGAGTCATTTACACCCGCGAGGAGGTGTTGGGGGAGTCTTCCACCCGCGAGGAAGTGGAGGAGTCATTTACACCCGCGAGGAGGTGGAGGAGTCGTTTACACCCGCGAGGAGGTGGAGGAGTCGTTCACACGCGCGAGGAGGTGTTGAGGGAGTCTTTCACCCGCGAGGAAGTGGAGGAGTCATTTACACCCGCTAGTAGGTGGAGGAGTCGTTCACACCCGCGAGGAGGTGGAGGAGTCTTCCACCTGCGAGGAGGTGGTGGAGTCGTATACACCCGCGTGGAGGTGGAGGACGAGACGTTTACACCCGCGAGGAGGTGTTGGGGGAGTCTTCCACCTGCGAGGAGGTGGTGGAGTCATTTACACCCGCAAGGAGGTGGAGGAGTCGTTTCCACCCGCGAGGAGGTGGTGGACGAGACGTTTACACCCGCGAGGAGGTGTCCGGGGAGTCTTCCACCTGCGAGGAGGTGGTGGAGTCATTTACACCCGCAAGGAGGTGGAGGAGTCGTTTCCACCCGCGAGGAGGTGGTGGAGTCATTTACACCCGCAAGGAGGTGGAGGAGTCGTTTACACCCGCAAGGAGGTGGTGGAGGAGTCTTCCACCCGCGAGGAGGTGGTGGAGTCATTTACACCCGCAAGGAGGTGGAGGAGTCGTTTCCACCCGCGAGGAGGTGGTGGAGTCATTTACACCCGCAAGGAGGTGGAGGAGTCTTCCACCCGCGAGGAAGTGGAGGAGTCATTTACACCCGCGAGGAGGTGGAGGAGTCGTTTACACCCGCGAGGAGGTGGAGGAGTCGTTCACACGCGCGAGGAGGTGTTGAGGGAGTCTTTCACCCGCGAGGAAGTGGAGGAGTCATTTACACCCGCTAGTAGGTGGAGGAGTCGTTCACACCCGCGAGGAGGTGGAGGAGTCTTCCACCTGCGAGGAGGTGGTGGAGTCGTATACACCCGCGTGGAGGTGGAGGACGAGACGTTTACACCCGCGAGGAGGTGTTGGGGGAGTCTTCCACCTGCGAGGAGGTGGTGGAGTCATTTACACCCGCAAGGAGGTGGAGGAGTCGTTTCCACCCGCGAGGAGGTGGTGGACGAGACGTTTACACCCGCGAGGAGGTGTCCGGGGAGTCTTCCACCTGCGAGGAGGTGGTGGAGTCATTTACACCCGCAAGGAGGTGGAGGAGTCGTTTCCACCCGCGAGGAGGTGGTGGAGTCATTTACACCCGCAAGGAGGTGGAGGAGTCGTTTACACCCGCAAGGAGGTGGTGGAGGAGTCTTCCACCCGCGAGGAGGTGGTGGAGTCATTTACACCCGCAAGGAGGTGGAGGAGTCGTTTCCACCCGCGAGGAGGTGGTGGAGTCATTTACACCCGCAAGGAGGTGGAGGAGTCTTCCACCCGCCAGGAGGTGGTGGAGTCATTTACACCCGTGAGGAGGTGGAGGAGTCGTTTACACCCGCAAGGAGGTGTTGGGGGAGTATTCCACCCGCGAGGAGGTGGAGGAGTCGTTTACACCCGCGAGGAGGTGGAGGAGTCGTTTACACCCGCGAAGAGGTGGTGGAGCCATTTACACCCGCGAGGAGGTAGAGGAGTCATTTACACACGCGAGGAGGTGGTGGAGTCATTTACACCCACGAGGAGGTGTTGGGGAAGTCTTCCATCCGCGAGGAGGTGGTGGAGGAGTCTTCCACCCGCCAGGAGGTGGTGGAGTCATTTACACCCGTGAGGAGGTGGAGGAGTCGTTTACACCCGCAAGGAGGTGGTGGAGGAGTCTTCCACCCGCGAGGAGGTGGTGGAGTCATTTACACCCGCAAGGAGGTGGAGGAGTCGTTTCCACCCGCGAGGAGGTGGTGGAGTCATTTACACCCGCAAGGAGGTGGAGGAGTCTTCCACCCGCGAGGAGGTGGTGGAGTCGTATACACCCGCGAGGAGGTTGAGGAGTCGTTTACACCCGTGAGGAGGTGTTGGGGGAGTCTTCCACCCGCGAGGAGGTGGTGGAGTCATTTACACCCGCGAGGAGGTGGAGGAGTCGTCTACACCCATGCCACCTTGAACAAACGGGTCTTCAGTACAGATTTAAAAGCAGATACAGTGGAGGCGTAGCGTCCTCTCCTCCTTCCCTCCAACGCTCCACATCACCAGCCTACTAATCACCAGTCTGCAGCCTGATACCAAACACCTGTGCACCGGCTCATTATTCTCACCTGTTCACAGCCCTATATGACAGCCAGCTAGCTCTCATTCAGTGTGGTTTTGCTGATCTGACTGCAGTCCTCACTGCATACCAGCCAGCACGCGCCACAGATCCTTGTCACTCTTCTTCTTGTGTGAATAAACTGTCACCACTCGCACCTGCATCCTCTTTCTGCGTGCTCTCTGACGTGACAGACGAAACCACCTTACATATGGATGCAGCGAGAGTGCCACTCTCCAGCGAAGAGAAGCCAAAGATACCATCCTCTTCTCCATCTCCTTCTGAGCTGGTCGCAGCATTCTCCGCCAATCAGCATGAGCTCTTGAGGGTGAACTCCCATCTGGACGAGCTGATTGGGTACCTGCGGGAGAACCGAGCTTCACAACCAGCCAATCCTTCTTCGGCTGACATGCCGGCCACCACTCCAAGTGCTTCCCCGTGGCCACACACTTCTGGATCTCCAGTGCGTCTGCCAGAGGCCTACAGTGGGGATCCTGAGGGGTGCAAGGGCTTCCTGTTGCAGTGTTCACTGTACTTCGCCCATCATACGGCCCTCACCGATGGTGCCAGGATCTCTGCAGTCATTTCTCACCTATCATGAAAGCGCTGCAGTGGGCCACGGCGGTTTGGAATCAAGGAGGTGAGGGGCTCACCTCCTATGCCCGATTCATAACCCTATTCAGCGCCGTGTTTGACCATCCTCCACAGGGAAGTGAAGGAGGAGAGCGGTTGCTACAGCTCCAGCAGGGGAACCGATCCGCAGCAGATTACGCCTTGGATTTCCGTACCCTTGCCGCAGCCAGTGGGTGGAATGAAACTGCCCTTCTCGCTGTCTTCCGTCGAGGTTTGAGGGGAGACCTCGAAGCAGGTTTGGCATGTCATGAGGAGGGCAATTCATTAGATGCCTACATGCACATGGCTATCAGACTGGACGGGCTGTTGCGGGAGAGAAGGTCTTGGGCTCGACTCTCCTCATCTTGGTCTGATGAACAGACCCAGGAACCAATGCAGCTCGATTCCGCTTGACTTCCTGAGGAGACACGCTGCCACAGGTTGAGATTGTGTCTATGTTGTGGTGAGAAAGGCCATCAAATGTTTATTTGCCCCAGACACCCACCGCAACACCACGATCCTCGCCGGCGGAGACAGGCCCGCCCCTCTGCCACATCAACCATGGTGAGTGCCTCCAACTTCCACCCCCACGCATTCTCCATGTTCACGATTCCTGTTGCGCTGCGTACAGGTGATGTTGCCTTATCTTCGGCAGCATTGATAGATTCTGGAGCAGCAGGGGACTTTATCTCGGCTGCACTGGTTAAAGAACTAGGTGCAAAGACCATCCCTCTAGCATCCCCCATCACAGTCCGAGGCATTGATGGTAAAGCGAGAGGGAGGGGTACAGTCACTCATCAGACCACTTCCATCCAACTCACCATGGAGCCCAACCACACCAAGATAGCAACGTTTTTTGTTCACGCTAAGTCCCGTCAACCCCTTATCCTGGGACTTCCCTGGATAAGGGGTTCCCTCAACGACATAACCCAACTATACACTGGAAGGAGAGAGATATAAGCTCCTGGTCCTCCCAATGTTGTGAGCACAGTGGCGCCCTCTCCTGCTCAGCAACCACCATCGAGAGCCCAGACTTAGCTTCCGCTGTGCAGACTCCAGCAGAATATGATGACCTATGTTTGGTGTTCAGTAGGCAGAAAGCTACCTGTCTTCCTCCTCATCGCCCCTGGGACTGTGCCATTGACCTCCTGCCAGGTTCCATGCCACCCCAGAGTCGAGTGTATCCTCTGTCCCAGCCAGAAGCCAGAGCAATGGAGGAGTACATTCAGGAAGCGTTATCACAGGGTTACATCCGCCCGTCCACATCTCCAGCCTCCTCTAGTTTCTTCTTTGTTAAGAAGAAAGATGGTGTACTAAGGCCCTGTATCGATTATCGGGGTTTGAATGCCATCACTGTGAAGTACAGATACCCACTCGTGCCCAGCGCCATCGAACAGCTGTGTGAGGCCAGATACTTCACGAAACTGGATCTACGTAGTGCTTATAATCTGGTGCACATCAGACAAGGTGATGAGTGGAAGACAGCCTTCAGTACAACCTCTGGACACTTTGAGTACTGCGTCATGCCATATGGGCTTGTCAATGCCCCATCTGTGTTCCAGGCATTTATTAATGACATACTGCGGGACATGTTGGGAAGGTACGTAATTGCCTAAATTGATGATATACTTATCTATTCTCCATCTCTCTCCCATCATGTTCAGCATGTGCGCCAAGTATTAAGACGGCTGATACAGCATCATCTGTATGTCAAGGTAGAAAAGTGTCTCTTCCACACGCAGACTGTATCATTCTTAGGCTACGTCATTGGTCCCAGTGGGGTGAAAATGGAGGACAAGAAGGTCAGTGCAGTAACATTGTGGCCTGTCCCAGTCACAATAAAGGATCTCCAATGCTTCCTGGGTTTTCCCAATTTCTATTGGCGTTTCATCTGGAACTTCAGCTCTGGCGCTGCCCCTCTCTCGGCTTTACTGCAAGGTAAGCCCAATAAGCTGCGCTGGACACCTGAGGCTCAAAACCCCCTTTATGCCCTGAAAGCGAAGTTCACCACAGCACTTCTGTAGCTCCCCGATCCAAACCACGCTTTTGTGGTAGAGGTTGACACCGGAGTTGGTGCAGTTCTGTCGCAACGATCAGGTGAGCCAGCTAAACTCTATCCATGTGCTTTCTTTTCCAAGAAATTGACCCAAGCCGAGAGAAATTATGATGTGGGCAACAAGGAGCTGTTGGCAGTAAAATTGGCGCTGGAGGAGTGGAGACACTGGCTAGAGGGTTCCACCTACCCATTTGCTGTGCTCACAGACCACTGCAACCTGGAGTACATTCGGGCAGCAAAGCGGATGAACACGCACCAAGCCAGGTGGACACTTTTCTTTACTCGTTTTGACTGTCATTTCTTAATGGCCAGGAACCAAAAAAGGGAAAGAGGATGCCCTTTCCCGCCTGCATGACAATGATACTGTGGGACAAGAAAGCACTCCCATCATTCCTCCAAACATGGTGATAGCCCCCATAGCATGGACCTTCGATCGGGAGATACAAGTGGCACTTCGGCATGAATCATCACCAGCCTCCTGCCCAGACGGAAGACAGTTTGTGCCTACTACTCTCCGGGACCAGTTAATACGGTGGGCACACACGTCCTTGGCTTCCGGACATCCTGGCGTCCGACGTGCTATCCACACACTACAAAGCCGATACTGGTGGCCCCACCTGGCCCAGGATATCAGGAGGTATGTGATGTCATGTGCACTCTGTGCCACAACAAAGTCCCCTCATCAGCCACCTGCAGGGAAGTTGCTGTCCTTGCCTGTACCACAACGACCCTGGTCTCATCTGGCTGTGGACTTTATCACGGACCTTCCACCTTCACAAGGGTACACTGTCATTCTTGTGGTCGTGGACAGATTTAGCAAATCATGTCGTTTGATCCCATTTCCTGCCCTGCCAACAGCTGTCCAGGTTGCAGAAGCTCTCTTTCATTCGGTCTTCCGGGTGTATGGCCTACCTGAGGACATTGTGTCAGAGCGAGGGACTCAGTTAATCTCTAAAGTGTGGAAAGCCTTCCTTGGCAAGCTCGGAGTGACGGCCAGCCTCACATCAGGCTATCATCCAGAGGCTAATGGGCAGGCAGAGCACACCATTCAGGAACTGGGAAGGTTTCTCCGGACACACTGCCACAACTGTCAGCATGACTGGGCAGAATTCTTACCGTGGGCTGAGTATGCGCAAAATTCACTACGCAATGCTTCCACTAAGCTCTCCCCTTTTCAGTGTGTACTTGGATATCAGCCTTCCCTCGGTCGTTGGAACACCATGCCGACTGGTGTACAGGCAGTTGATGACTGGTTCAAGAAGGCAGAACAAGTCTGGGCAGAAACGCATGTGCACGTTCGCATCCACACACAGAAGATGGCAGCTGATCGCAGCTGCCAGGACACTCCTCATTATCAGCCTGAGGATAGGGTGTGGTTGTCCACCAGGGATCTTCGCCTCCACCTGCCTAGCAGGAAAATGAGCCCGTGGTTCATAGGACCCTTCAAGATTCTCTGGTGGGTTAATGAAGTCTCAGTGACTTTGCAACTGCCCTCACATTACAGGATCTCACCTACCTTTCACGTATCTCTCCTCAGGCCAGTGGTTCCCGGTCCATTAGCTGATGTAGTGCCTCCGGAGACTCCTCCGCTGGCCCTGGACATTGATGGGTCTCCTGCGTACCTAGTTCGGGAAATTCTGGATTCCAGGTGCCGGCAGGGTCGTCTCCAGTATCTAGTGGACTGGGAAGGCTATGGCCCGGAGGAGAGGAGCTGGGTACCCAGGGAGGATGTCCTGGACCACGGTCTTAGTGAAATTCCACCGCGCTCACCTGGACAAGCCGGCTCCGTGGCCGTCCTCCCAGCTGGCAACGGGGCTCCCCAGGAGGTCTGCCTCAAGGGGGGGGGGGGGGTACTGTAACATCCTCTCCTCCTTCCATCTAACGCGCCACATCACCAGCCTACTAATCACCAGTCTGCAGCCTGATACCAAACACCTGTGCACCGGCTCATCATTCTCACCTGTTCACAGTCCTATATCACAGCCAGCCAGCTCTCATTCAGTGTGGTTTCGCTGATCTGACTGCAGTCCTCACTGCATACCAGCCAACACGTGCCACAGATCCTCGTCCCTCCTCTTTTAGTGTGAATGAACTGTCACTACTCGCACCTGCATCCTCTTTCTGCGTGCTCTCTGACGTGACAGGAGGCCTGTCTAACGTGTAAAGGAAGCTCATTCCACAGTTTAGGTGCAAAGGCCCGGTCCCCTCTGAGCTTCCATTTCCTCCTCGGTACTGATGGAAGTAGCTGGTCAGCTGACATGAGAGACCAGAGGGTGTGTAGGGATGGAGGAGCTCAGAGAGGTACCGCGGGGCAGCACCACTCAGACATTTAAAAACAAATAAAAGCAGCTTAGAATGGATCCTAAAGTGCACGGGCAGCCAGTGAAGAGATAATAAAACCGGGGTGATGTGCTCATATCTACGTGTTCCAGTTAAAAGACGTGCAGCTGCATTTTGTACCAGCTGCAGTTGAGATGAAAACGACTGACTCACCCCAAAATAAAGTGCGTTGCAGTAATCCAGCCGGGTGGTTACAAAGGCATGGATTACTGCTTCAAAGTGCGGACGTGCTAAAAGGTGCTTAACTTCCACCAACTGATGGAAGAAACTTGTTTTCACCACTGACCAAATCTGGCTTCAAGCTTTAATTCAGAATCCATTTTAAAACCCAGGTTCACAATTTCTGGCTTGTGAAATAAATTAAAATGGTCCAGATTGATCGGTAGTACATCAGCAGACCCGGAAGCAAACATCACCATCTCTGAGAAGCTATGTCTCCTAAGAATTGAGCCCAAAGGGAGTAAATATAAAGAAAACGGAACAGGATCTAGAATGGATCCCTGTGGGACTCCATATTCTAGTGGCGCACTCATAGTCCCCTGGACAAACTGAAAAGCTTCGGTCGTTTAAAGAGGACCTGAACCGATCCAGAAGCACACCTTTTATGCCGACACAATGTTCCAAACGTGAAATTAAAATAATATGATCGGCCGTGTCAAATGCAGCAGTTAAGTCCAGTAAAATAAGGATCACACAGTCACCGGAGTCACATGATAAAAAAATATCAAAACTCTCAGAAGTGCGGATTCAGTACTGTGCATTGATTTAAAAACTGACTGAAAAGTCTCAAGAACATCGTGCTCCTGACTCAATTATATATTCAATTATTATTCATCATTGATAGAGGAAAACAAAAACAACCCTCGGTTTCTTTTCATCACTGTAGCTAGGCTTACTAGGAGTCGGAGCGCTGTTGAGACATGTATTCCTTTCTCACTTGGCTGTGATGATTTCATGTTTTTTTCAGGAATAAAATTGATACTATTAGAGATCAAATCCACAATATTCTTCCTTCTACTTATAATGTTGAGCTTGTTGTGGTCTCAGAAGCATCCTTAGAACCAGGATCTGACTTGTGTCTAAATAGTTTCTGTCCTGTCCAACCCTCTGAATTAACTAAAATAATAGCTTCATCTAAACCATCCACCTGTATCTTAGACCCTCTCCCAACGAGCCTCTTTAAGGAAATTTTCCCTTTAATTGATACATCACTATTAAATCTTATCAATATGTCTTTAGTGACAGGATATGTACCACAATCATTTAAAACTGCTGTAATCAAGCCTTTACTTAAAAAGCAATCTCTGGATCCAGAGGTGATAGCAAATTATAGACCTTTATCTAATCTCCCGTTTATGTCCAAAATTCTGGAGAAAATAGTTTCAGCTCAGCTACATGCCCACCTGAGCAGAAATAATTTATTTGAAGAGTTTCAGTCAGGATTTAGAGCTCATCATAGCACTGAGACGGCATTGGTGAAAGTTACTAATGATCTTCTTATGGCCTCAGACAAAGGACTTGTGTCCATACTTATCTTGCTTGATCTTAGTGCTGCATTTGATACAGTCGATCATAACATTCTTTTACAGAGACTAGAACAGGTGGTTGGAATTACAGGTACAGCGTTAAGCTGGTTTAAATCATATTTATCTGATAGACTTCAGTTTGTTCATGTAAATGACAAGTCCTCCTCACAAACTACAGTAAGTGATGGAGTTCCTCACGGCTCTGTACTTGGACCAATACTCTTCACGCTATATATGCTCCCTTTAGGCAAAATTATTAGACAGCATGGAATAAATTTTCATTGTTATGCAGATGATACTCAGATATACTTATCCTTTAAACCAGATGAAACAAATCAACCTGATAGGCTACAAAATTGTCTCATAGACATAAAGACTTGGATGTCTAGAAATTTTCTCCTCTTAAACTCAGATAAGACTGAAGTAATTCTCTTTGGATCTGAAAAACTCAGAGCTAAATTTTCCAGTTTTGTAATGAACCTGGATGGCATTACTTTAGCTTCCAATGCTACAGTGAGAAACCTTGGAGTAATATTTGACCCTGACCTGTCCTTTGGCCCACATATTAAGCAGGTTACTAAAACAGCCTTCTTTCATTTACGTAATATAGCCAAAATTAGGGACATTCTGTCTCAGAGTGATGCAGAAAAACTGGTTCCTGCTTTTGTTACTTCGAGACTAGATTACTGTAACTCTCTATTACTGGGCTGTCCTAAATATGCCCTGAAAAGCCTTCAGCTGATCCAGAATTCTGCAGCCAGAGTCCTGACCAGAACCAGCAGGAGAGATCATATTCCTCCAGTTTTAGCCTCTCTTCATTGGCTGCCTGTTGAATCTAGAATAGAATTTAAAATCCTTCTCCTTACATATAAAGCCCTCCACAACCAGGCACCACTATATATCAAAGACCTCATAGTTCCTTATATACCAAGCAGAGTACTTCGTTCCCAGACTGCAGGCTTACTTGTGGTTCCTAGAGTCTCAAAGAGCCAAGCAGGAGGCAGAGCCTTTGGTTATCAGGCCCCTCTCTTATGGAATAAGCTCCCAGTTAGTATTAGGGAAGCAGACACCCTCCCCACCTTTAAGACTAGGCTGAAGACTTATCTTTTTGATAAGTCCTATAGCTAGGGATGGTTAGCATCCCTTAGTTATGCTGCTATAGGTTTAGACTGCTGAGGGACATTTCCTGATACACTGAGCTTCTTTCTCTTTATCTCCCTATTTTGAGGAGCCTCCAACTCAATCTGTTGGTTTCCTTATATAAGCTATTATGAATTGGCTTTCATTATGTTTTTTTTTTTCCTGTTTGTAAAGCGTCTAAAGATGGCATTGCCGTGATTTGACGCTGTATAAAGAAAGTTGAATTGCCTTAAATTGAATTGAATCTAGATAACGGGAGCTAACCAGCTAACGGAGGTAAGTGGGCTAAAGCTAAGTCACATTAACCGGCTAAAAACCGCGGTTGTTCTACGTTCTTACTTAAAGCCAGAGATTGGTACCTGTCAATCAAAAGGACACGCCCCTAAATTTGCCAAACTTCAAGATTAAATTACTTTAAAACAGGTGAGTTAGAAAAAAATTCACTCCCCCCACAGTTGTCAGGAAGGTAAACCTGACCTATTAAACCTAAAATGGATTTTTGAACCAGGCTGTAAACATCTTTATTTCTGCTGTGAAGTTGGTCTTTTTAACTTGGGAATCTATGGGGATTTGCTCTGTTATGGAGCCAGCCAGAAGCGGATGAAGGGGGAACTGCAGTTATATGCACTTCCGCATCGGCTTCACTTTTAACTGCCGGAGGTTGCCGCTTGGTTAGGACCACAGGACTGCCAATTCAAGTCATTTTCTCAATACTTTCCTCTCCTCTTTCTCTCCTTCCTTTGTCTCCTTCAAAGTTCCCCAGACCTGAGAGTCTTAAGACCACATGGCTATCTGCCATTTTGTCTTTCTTCATGTCAGCCATTTTGTAATCTGCTAAATTAGCATTAGCACCGGCTAAGCTAACATTAGCATCAAACGGCTAACGCTACTGGAAGCTTTAGCTTCCTCTTTTGTGTTGAGTGTCTACCATTTTGTCCTACATCATGTCAGCCATTTTGTAATCTGCTAAATTAGCATTAGCATCAGTTAGGCTAACATTAGCATTGCACAGCTAATGCTAGCTAAAGCTCATGCTCAATTCTTTCCCTCCAAATTGCCCATTATCTAGTCATTTTGGCCATCTCGTATCTTGCTAAGCTAGTGCTAGCATCAGCCTCAGAGCTAACACTCTTAACTGACTAACCACCTGCTAGGCACCGTAGGCTTCGTGTGCTAAGCTACGGCAACCTCAAAACAAGTGCCTTATAGCCATTTATAGTCAATTCCTATTCACTGCTAACCAAGCTGTACTCAGCAGCTAGCACCATTAGCAGCTAAGCGAGCTTGAAACCTATAGCTAGCCTCATACATCAAAGCTCATTGCTAAAGTGATTCCCACTTTAGCCCCTCTCTTCTTTCCATTTCTTTCCCCCACACACACAGAGACACACACACGCACACACACGCACACACACACACACACACACACACACACACACACACACATCCCTATCGCTAACCCTCATTTAATGTCTCATTGTCTGAACCATTTTATTCAAATGTTTTTGTAGTTAGATTTTTGTAGTTAGTTATTTTCGTAAAAATAATCTTTCATCTTACAGTGAATATTCTTGTGGTGGTTCTAGTTTTCTATCGCTATAACTTGTTTTGGTTTAACTGGTTGTGAAGCATGTAGTTTATATGAGATGAAATTAATGAAAGAAAAATACTTTATTAATCCCCAAAGGGAAATATTGTAGTATATAATAATAATAACTAGAGGAGGTCTTGTTCCGGAGGCTGATGGCTGCTGGCAGGAATGATCTTCTGTATCTTTCAGTCTTACATCGGACCTGAAGAAGCCTCTCACTGAACACACTTTGTTGTTTCATCACTGTGTTGTGGAGAGGGTGTGAAGAATCCTCCATCATCTTCATCAGCTTGTGCAGCATTCTTCTTTGGACAATCAGCACCAGCGGCTCCAGAGTTACTCCAAGCACAGAAGCAGCTTTCTGGATCAGTTTGTTGATTCTCTTCAAGTCTCTGGTTCTGATGCTACTACCCCAGCAGATGCTGCAAAGCTGACTGCACTCTCCACAACAGACTTATAGAAGATATGCAACATCTTGGTGTAGACGTTAAACCATCTCAGCTTCCTTAAGAAGTACAGTCTGCTCTGACCTTTCTTGTAGATGTAGTCAGTGTTGCATTTCCAGTCCAGTTTGTTGTCCAGCTGAACTCCAAGATACTTGTATTCCTCCACCACCTCCACCTCCTCTCCCAGGATGGAAACAGTGCTTTGTTTATTCTTCTTCCTCCTGAAGTCAACAATCATCTCTTTTGTTTTGCTGCTATTTAATATGAGATGATTGTCACCGCACCATTTAACAAACTGACTGACCAGTTCTCTGTACTCTGCTTCTTGTCCATCCCTGATACACCCCACAACTGCAGAGTCATCAGAGTATTTCTGCAGATGACAGGACTCAGAGTTGTACTGGAAGTCTGAGGTGTACAGAGTGAAGAGGAATGGCCAGAGTACAGTTCCTTGTGGTGCACCAGTGCTGCTGACCTCCATCTCAGACACACAACCTTTCAGTCTCACAAACTGGGGTCTGTTTGTGAGGTAGTCATAGATCCAGGTGGTTGTGGAGGTTTCCACCTGGAATTTATGGAGCTTCTCACATAACAAAGCAGGCTGAATGGTATTAAAAGCACTGAGAAATGAAAGAACATGACCCTCAGAGTGCTGCCTGAATGGTCCAGATGAGAGTGTGCGCTCTGGAGCAGGTATATGGTGGCATCTTCAACCCCAAGTCCATTACGATATGCAAACCAGTTTCTTTTACAATTTAGTACCAGGTCTAAAATGGACGGGGTTTTTGTGAAATCACTGTGACATCAGTGGTGTGCACGACAAGCTCTATAACAACACAGGACCTAGAGGCAATCTGCTACTTGGTCTTTGTCTCACTGGTCACCGGACCACAAATTTTATCCATTTGTCGGAACCACTTTCAGTCTTGTCCGTTTGATCCACTATAACCATTGTGGTCCTTGACCTACCGATAGTCTCTTCTGAGCTTTTTCAGCTTCTCTCGACCCTTCTGAAAACTACTTTGGTACTCGTTGTCATTGAGTGCGAAAGCTCTTGATAGATTTTTTAATTTTGTGTTGCTCCATCTAGTTCCCTCTGTACCCTTTCCTCAGCAACCAAGCAAAGAAATGTCTCGACCTCAATGTTGGATCACAGAACAGACTTTTGTTGCGCCATTGCTTTTCACGTAATGTAAACAACTTGCGAGTTGGACTCACTCTTCCAGTGATATCACTCTCAGACCCTGACCTCTGATTGGCTGCGCCCCTGACCAATAGAGGCATGCAGTCTGGCAACGTCACACACAACCCGGCTCAGCTCGCTTAGAACCTGGGTCTGAGGAATTACAAAAAAGTACTGGTAAACGGGTACAAAAGCCTTGTGAAAAACTCATCAAACTGAGCCGAGGCGAGTTAAGTTGAGACAAGTTGATACTCATGGAAAAGGGCCAAAAGAGTCTCTCCAGGGCTTTCATGACGTGAAATGTCAGGGCAACTGGTCTGTACACAGCTGTGTCAAAAAGAATATCAGCGTGTCTTGCTGATATCTCTGCATGGATGAAGGATCGCCACCTTCAGCTCAATCTGTCCAAGACAGAGCTCATTGTCTGTCCAGCCAATCCTTCCTTACCTCTGCAAATATGTGTGAAGGTTGACTCCATCACACTTGTTCCTACGTCTGCTGCCTTGAATCTGGGTGTCATGGTGGATGACCAGTTGACCTTTAACACTAGAAGTTCGAAGAATTTCAGGTTTTCCTGCAAGCCCCCCTCCACTCTGTAAGTTTGTGTATTGACTCTCACCTTCTTAATTGTCACTATTGTCATGCAAAAATCCTGTACAACATTTAGTTTCTCCCCCTAAAAAAGGTCCTTTCCATGCTTTTCCTACAAGGCAAGGAAGAGCATTGCCATTTTTTCCACAGTCCTCTCAAAGTTTTTACACACCATCAGATCACACAAAAGGACGAGTTAGTCAGTATGACTTCAGTGCACAGCTCACAATGTGAAAGAACCAAATACTTGATGACAAAGTCCATTGCATTGCAGTTATTTCAGAAAATTTATTTAGAAAATGACAAACAGTATGACTTGAGAAAACGAATAAAATTCATTTTGCACATTATATGAAGCCTAAAAATGTTACCTAACATACACATTGTCTGCATTATGTGTGTTCATACATATAGGCTACAGTATGAACAGCAAACTGTTAGCCTACAATTATCCTGTTCAGCAGTTTCCACAAACCCAAGGTGAGTCCTTCCTACATTTACGAAAGGAAACTTTCTGCAATGATGAGCTGATGACGTCACAGGCTGTGTCTGGTGCGGTACCAGGTATTATATAAACCACTACCAGAATAACACAGGTAAACTCTCTGGGTAAATAATATGGACGGAAGCTCACAGCTAACAGTTCCATGTCCCTTGTGCATATCTTCTCCTTGACAGTAACATGTCCAGGATGACACCAACGCTGGTTAACCAGCACTGCAATTCCACCACCCTTTAGCTTTCCGCTGTGTTGTCTACTGCGGTCTGCACGGACCGTTTTAAAGCCCGGTACAGACACATTACAGTCAGGGATGTGTTCATGCAGCCATGTCTCGGTGAAGCACATAATACTGCATTCTCTGTATTCTTTCTGAGACCTTGTTAGCATCTCGAGCTTGTCCGTTTTGTTAGCTAGCGAGCTCACATTACCAATCGCAACAGTTGGAAGAAACGGTTTAAATCTCCATCGCTTTTTCCTCTGCCTCACTCTCGCTCTGCATCCTCTTCTCTTTTTTTTTCAACTCCATCGGGATTTTATGTGTTGTTTCATTGATAATCCTGATTTGGGAGAGGTTAATCAGTTGATCCCAATGGTAAACAAGTCTTTGACTCATAAAAAGTCTTGAGAGAGCCAAAAATATGCAGAAAAGTCTTCCTTGCAGCACACCCTCTGACCCAGCGTGAAATCCTCTGAAGAAATATCTCATTTGAAAGAAAAAGTCTATATGTGAAGAGTTTGTATTTGAAAAAAAAATCAATATAGCAGGTCAGAGCTGCTACAGATTGTTGCCATCAGACGGTGCATTCTACAGGTCTTTTTTGAGGTCTTATTGATGACTGTGTGTTGAAGTGTTCTGGAGCTTTTTGAAACTGGAATTATCCAAAGTGGCCATTTGGAGACTCCAAATGGCCACTTGGAGACTCCAAATGGCCACCAAATAACACCTGAGCATACTGACTCAAAGCACCCGCAACAGTCATTTTGGCTGCTATTGTCACCAATTTTATACTGGTAATAGGTAAGTCTTCATGCTACAGCCACATTTGATTTTCCAGTCCATATCTCCATCACTCCATGTGCAGCAAATTAAAATAAAAAATAAAATTCCAGGCGAGGAAAAAAAAACAGCTTAAATTTCTTTATGTTCCAACCATAGACTGTATATAAAAGGCCTCTTTGACGTCACCCGTACTTTTCTAAAAAGCCGAATTGAAGCTCATTGGGCAGTTCCTACTATCTCCATCTTTGCAGCATCACGTGTGTTGTCTCTCACAGAATATAAGAAAATGGGCAAAGAGGTGGAGTTGGGAGGGAGGCTGTGAGTGTGGGGGTGGATAATTGACATCGAGCAAACTACAACCTGAAATAGCTAAGAGCCATCTGAGCTAACCCAAACTAACAGGAGCCAACTAGCTAATGGAGATAATTGGGCTAAAGCTAAGTCACACTGTTAAGCGGTAAAAACCCCCAGTTTTTCCACGTTCCTCTCACTTGAAGAGAGATATTGGGTACCCCTTGGCCACAGGGGTATTAGTACCCCTAATTATGCTAAAATTTGAAATTAAATTACTTCTAAACAGGGGAGTTAGAAAAAAAATTATAGTTGTCTTGAAGGTAAGCCTGACCCATTAAACCTAAAATGTTTTGTAAAATGTTTATTTCTGATGGTAACATGTTTATTTCTGTTTTAACATGTTTATTTCTGCTGTTAACATGTTTACTTCGGCTTTTGACGTCTTTATTTCTGCTTTTAACGTGTTTATTTCTGCTGTTAACATGTTTACTTCTGCTTTAAACATGTTTACTTCTGCTTTGAACATGTTTGTTTCTGCTGTCAACATGTTTATTTCTGCTGTAAACATGTTTACTTCTGCTGTAAACATGTTTACTTCTGCTGTAAACACGTTTTTTTCTGCTGTAAACATGTTTATTTCTGCTGGTAACGTGTTTATGTCTGCTGTTAACATGTTTACTTCTGCTTTAAACATGTTTACTTCTGCTTTGAACATGTTTATTTCTGCTGTCAACATGTTTATTTCTGCTGTGAAATTGTTTTTTTAACATGGGAGTCTATGGGGATTTGCTCTGTTTTGGAGCCCCTAGTGGATGAGGGGAGAACTGCACTTCTGCATCAGCTTCCCTTTTTATTGCCAGTGTGCCACTTGGTTGCAACTTCAATAACTTTATGTTGGGTATATTACAATAAATTTTAAAGCTCAAGGTAGCCTAACGAAGAAAGTCCAAAGTTGTGAACAGTCACAATCCCTATTGGAAGAAATAGACTCCTCCGGTTATTCTTTGGGATCTTGTCTGTACTTTCAGTTGAAACCAGCTCAGAAGGCATTGGAGCTGTCATACTGCAAGAAGAACTTCCTTGATTGGGAAGGACTTTGTTGCCGAGAGCAATCACAAGCTGCTTTAAAAAGCCTAACTTCTGTCAGCCTGCTGAGGACGCTGCTCAAGCTGCAGAACTACATTATTAGTCACATATTGACCACAGCTTCATTGTGCAGATACATCAAGTCATACGTTTCTTTTTTTTCCTTTGTACTATGTCCTGTCCTTCATTGAAGCCAGCAAAATAGGTGTTGTGTTCTCCTAAGCAAATTTGCTTTGCCAAAAGGAGATCTATAAGATATAATGATCCTTTGGATCATCTGAATTCTAATTTCATTTGTTTTTTTTTTTTTTAAAATAAGTGTTTATACTACAGAGTTTGCATAATACTGTGGGACCTTACTGGAGAGGATAGAAACAAGATAGATAGAGAATAGGAAATAAAAGGGAAAGTAAACAGAGCATAGGGAAGAGACAGAAAAACACAAAGTAGAAAACAATATAACAAAAGATTCTGAACCATCTGCTACACCTGTACTGAAACCATACATGGGGGAACTCATAGACCCCCTGCAGGAGGACAAAGTAAAAATCTGTCAGAAGCACCAGAGATGAAAAAGCTAAATATCAACCATGTAGTTCAACTAAAACCAGAAACACAGAAAGAAAAAAAGCTGCTGTTAGTGAATAAACCTGCAGACAAACCAGTGACTGTGTCACATGCAGAACATGCAGAGTGGAACGTGTTCAGAGAAGAGTGATCATGTCAGTGTTGTCCCACCTACACGAAAGTCAGTGACAGGTCAAGAGAACTCAGGACCTAGGTGATCGGCAGCCATCCCCAAGCACAGACCCCTGCGACCCCATCCCGGATCCAACTATGCATCTACCGAGGAGGTGGCAAAGGGAGGATCCCACCAGAGTCCCTCGCAGTCAGGGGAACCAGGCCCCAGTAGACCCAGACTGGAAAACGCCAGCCAACTGTGCACTGGTCCAGGGTGGACACAGTGCCGGCCCCAAGAGCCCGAAAGCAACTCCCCCGCCCCCACAGACAGAGAGCCCGGCCAACGCCAACAGAGAGCCAGGACCCTCAGACTGCAACCCAGTGGACCATGTCCCAGTGCACCAGCCACACTCCCTGGGAACCAGGTTGTGAAAGGTTCTCTTCTTTTATTTATGAGAGCTGATCGTAATTTACCTTTGTAAGTTTTTTTTTTTTTTTTTTTTTTTTTTTTTGATCTGGGAGAGATGTTTCTACCTAAAAAATCTAATGTTTCCTGACTGCATAATAGTATTGGACATGTTTTATAAGTCACTGTGAGCATTCTTGAAAGAGCAGATAGAGGAACTACTGACTGGCAATATCAGAGGAAAAAATGTTCAAGATGCAACAAGCAACAGCAGAGGACTCTGAAATGCAGCTCCTGAAAGAAATTCCATTCAAAAGATTACCAGAGCAAATAAATGCAGTGCCAAAAGAAATTCAGCCCTATTGGACATTTAGGAATGAAATCACACTCAGATGGATTGATGCTTAAAAGGAGCTTAACTCATGATTCCACAAAGCTAAGGCAGAAAATGCTTAGAAAAATCCAAAAAAAAAAAAAGGAAATACTAACAAGGGACTTGTAGCCAGAAGCACATGAAGCCGCTGCATGGCTGCATGTTGCCATCTTAGTTCAAAGAAATGGCTGAAGATTTTCAACGTCGACTGACAAACTACCAGATTTTTCCTTCCACATTTACATCTATCTGTTAGACATCCTGTCTTCATACACTGGAGAAAGTCTTAACAGTCACCCCACAAAATGCCTTAAAAAGACATACCCAAACTATTTTTTTTCTCTTTATTTCTAAAAAAAATCTCTCACTCCTCCATACACACCCCATATATACACAGGCACCCCCCATCCTCCACTATCTTGGGCCCGGGTCCCTCTGCCGGGCACCAGGGCACGGACCTGCCCCCACTGCAGCGGCAAGTCCAGGTCAGCCCCACCCCCCCCCCCCACGGCAGGGCTGTCCCCCCACCCCCAAGAAGCAGGGGACAGCCCCGGGCACCGGAGCCTAAGACCCGCACCCCGCCCACCCCGCAGCGGCACGGCCACCCGTCACGGAGCCACTACCCGCCGATCCAGCCTCCGCCAGCGACCTCGCCCCCCAGCCGCAAGGCAACTCCAACCATTGATCCACCCAAGGCCTCCCGCCAGGTCTGGAAACCTAGCCCCCCCCCCCCCCCAGTAATGAAGCAGCCAAGATCCCCGTCCAGGGGTCCACCCCAGACCCACCTGAGCCACCCAGCCAGTCCCCAGCCCCGAGCGGGACGAGGTCACCCCCCCCCCCCCCCCCCCCACACTAAGTGATGGAGCTGATCACAGGAGACCAGAGAGAGTGAAATCCAACTGACTGATCCTTTGAGGAGGCAGACATCATTTCCATGCTGATGTAATATAATAATAGATTTCTAAACTGCTGGATACACAGATTCTGTTTGCTTTTCCAGTTCACAAGGATAGTTTTCTTTGCAATGCACAGGCTGCTGAGGATTGGTTTTGCTAAATTAAACCCAATGTTATTTTCACCAAAGTGAATAGGCGCAGTTTGGGGTTTGCAGGGATATTACATTTAAACCAGTCTGACAGATCTTTACATACCTGGAGCCAGAATCTCTGGACAGGTGGACAAGACCATAAGGCATGATAGTAGCTGTCAATCATGTTGTCAGTACAGTGTGAACAGATATGTGAGTGTAACAAACTAAATTAGATGCTGTTCTTGAAACTTTTGGAGTACATTCAAAAGCATGGTCTCTTTATAAAGATAACACTCTACATTTTTAACCTGAGCTTTTACATTTATTCTAACTGTAACCAGCATAAAGTTATTGAAGTTGGAACACAAGGAAACTTAAGTTGTTTTCCCTCATCTGAATTTTTCTTCTCTTTTGTGCTAATAAATGGCAAGTCAGAAATGATTACATTCTCATATAGAGCTTGTTCTACATTAAGTCATGGTTCATCTAGATAGTAAGGTTTAAGCCCTTTTGAGATATAGTGTATTTTGTTACTTATGAAATAGTATTGAAAATTAGACAAGTCTAAGCCACCGCTGTCTTTAGTCTTTTGAAGGGTTTTTAAACTAATACGAGGTGGTTTGTCTTTCCAGATAAATTTAGTAATGTAAGAGTTGAATGACTTGAACCAGGTGGATGGAGGTTTAATGGAGATTGTTGATAATTGACTTTGGGTAGAATCATCATTTTAATAGTAGCAACTCTTCCCTTTAGAGATATGGGTAAAGATTTCCACGCTGCGAGATCATCCTCAACTGATTTTAGAAGTGATACATAATTTAACTTTGTTAATTCTGACAGTCTGGGTGAGATGTTTATTCCCAAATATCTAATACTTCCTGATTGTAAAGCAGTGTCAGGAGTATTATGGAATGAGCAGTTGATGGGTAAAATGGTGGTTTCAGAGCAATTAATGGAATATTCAAAGATTGATGAGAATTTATTGATGAGTGTGATTGTCTGACAGATGGATGAATGTGAGTTTTGAAGGAAAACTAATTCATCATCTGCATAAAGACTGATCTTATGCTCCATATTTCTACTGTTAATGCCTTTAATGTCTGTTTTGTCTAATGCTAGCTGCTAAGGGTTCAATAAAGATTGGAAAAAATGAGGGGGAGAGTGGACAGCCTTGTCTGGTGCCTCTCTGCAAATTGAAGCTGTGAGAAGTTTGATCATTTGTCCTGACGCATGCATTTGGATTGCTATACAGTATCTTTATCCAGTCGATTAACAATGAGCCAAACCCCAATTTTCTTAATGTTGGAAATCAAAATTTCCAGTTCACCCTGTCAAATGCTTTTTCTGCATCTAGAGAGATTATTGTAGTTTCCAGGTTATGTATGGTGGCGTAATCAGTAAGGTTTATTAGTCTGCATGTATCAGTGGTGGAATGTCGTCCCTTTATAAAGCCTGTTTGATTGGGATGTATGATAAGTGGAGTTCATTCATTCATTCATTCATTCATTTTCTGAACCACTTAATCCAATTCAGGGTCGCAGGGAAGCTGGAGCCTATCCCAGCTGGCTTTGGGCGACAGGCAGGGTACACCCTGGACAGCTCGCCAGTCCATCACAGGGCCAAGTGGAGTTATTTCTTCTAATCTTGTAGCAAGCACTTTACTGATTATTTTAAGATCTACGTTCATTAGTGATATTGGATGGTAACTAGATGGAAGTGTGGGGTCTTTTCCTGGTTTTAGTATTACTGTACTACTAGCCAAATTCATGTTTTGGGATATTTGGCCCTTTTCCTTAATTTCTGAGACCATTATATAAAATGTGGGTGCCAGAATAGATTTTACTTATTTATTTAAAATCTAAATTTATTCATTTATTTATAAAATTCAGCTGGAAAACCATCTGGTCCTGGTGCTTTATTACTGGGCATATGTTTTAAAACTTCATGGAGTTCCTCTACTGAAATGGGTGAATCCAGAACCTTTTCCTGTTCCTGTTGTAACTTTGGAAGATTAAAGTTGCAATGAAATTCCTCAATGCTGTTGTCTGATGGATCAGTTTCTGAGGAATATAATGTTTTATAGATGTCCGAACTGTGTTATTTACTTTATGTGTGCTCTGCCACCAGTTAAATGCTCAATCAAGCCTGGGCTGAGTGTTTCTTCTAGGCTTGGGCTGGGAGTCGCCCTGGGTTTGTGCAGACATGGCACTGTTGTTTTACTTTGGTTTAGGTTCCGTTGGTCTTGTTTTGGTTAAGCTAACGTTTCTGGATAGATTCTGCTAGTGGTTTCCTCTTTATACCATCTTGTCCCACCCACTTCTGGGGCAAAACTGGGGAAAAGTGTTTCTGTAAACTTGTAAAAATGTTTCTGTAAATTGTAAAAGTGTTTGGGTAAACTTGCAAGAGTGTTTCTGTAAATGTGTGAAAATGTTTGGGTAAACTTGTAAAAGTGTTTGATTAAACCTGTGGAAGTGGTTTGGTAAACTTGTAAAAATGTTGGGTAAACTTGTAAAAGTGTCTCAGTAAACTTGTAAAAATGTTTGGGTAAACTTGTAAAGGGGTTTCTGTAAACTTGTGAAAATGTTTCTGGAAACATGTAAAAGTGTTTGGGTAAACTTATGAAAGTTTTTGGGTAAACTTGTTTCTGTAAAATTGTAAATATGTTTCTGTAAAATTGTAAATATGTTTCAGTAAACTTTTAAAAGTGTCTTTGTAAACTTGTAAAAATGTTTTGGTAAACCTGTAAAAGTGTTTCAGTGAACTTGTAAAAGTGTTTTGGTAAACTTGTAAAAGTGTTTCAGTCAACTTGTAAAAATGTTTAGGAAAACTTGTAAAATTGTTTCTGTAAAATTGTAAAAATTTTGGGGTAAACTTCTAAAAGTGTTTTGGTAAACTTGTAAAAATGTTTTGGTAAACCTGTAAAAGTGTTTTGGTAAACTTATATATGTGTTTCTGTGAACTTGTAAAATGTTTTTGTAAAATTGTAAATGTTTGGGTAAACTTGTAAAAGTGTTTTTGTAATATTGTAAAAGTGTTTGGGTAAACACTGCTGCACGGGGAGGGCTTTCAGTGACCTTTCTGTGTGGAGTTTGCATGTTCTACCCGTGTATGCGTGGGTTCTCTCCGGGTACTCCGGCTTCCTCCCACCATCCAAAGACATGCATGCAGGTTAATTGGTTACTCTAAAAATTGCCCCTAGGAATGAGTGTGAGCGTGAGTGGTTGTTTGTCTCTGTGTGGCCCTGTGATGGACTGGCGAGCTGTCCAGGGTGTACCCTGCCTGTCGCCCAAAGCCAGCTGGGTTAGGCTCCAGCTTCCCCGCGACCCTGAATTGGATTAAGCGGTTTAGAAAATGAATGTTTGGGTAAACTCGTCAAAGTGTTTGGGTAAATTTTTAAAAGTCTTTCAGTGAAGTTGTAAATGGGTTTCTGTAAACTTGTAAAAATCTTTTGGTAAATCTGTGAAAGTGTTTGGGTAATCTTGTAAAATTGTTTGCGTAAACTTGTAAAACTGTTTTGGTAAACTTGTAAAAGTGTTTTTGGAAACTTGTAAAAAGGCTTTGGTAAACTTGTAAAAGTGTTTCACTCAACTTGTAAAAGTGTTTCAGTCAACTTGTAAAAATGTTTCAGAAAACTTGTAAAAATGTTTCTGTAAAATTGTAAAAATGTTGGGGTAAACTTGTAAAAGTGTTTCAGTCAACTTGTAAAAATGTTTAGGAAAACTTTTAAAAACGTTAATGTAAAATTGTAAAAATGTTGGGGTAAACTTGTAAAAGTGTTTCAGTCAACTTGTAAAAATGTTTAGGAAAACTTTTAAAAACGTTAATGTAAAATTGTAAAAATGCTGGGGTAAACTTGTAAAAGTGTTTGGGTAAACTTGTCAAATGTTCCTGTAAAATTGTGAATATGTTTCTGTAAAATTGTAAATATGTTTCAGTAAACTTGTAAAAATGTTTCAGTAAACTTGTAAAAGTGTTTCAGTCAACTTGTAAAAGTGTTTCAGTCAACTTGTAAAAATGTTTCAGAAAACTTGTAAAAACGTTTCAGTAAAATTGTAAAAATGTTGGGGTAAACTTGTAAAAGTGTATTTGTAAACTTGTATAAGTGTTTTTGTAAACTTGTAAAAGTGTTTTTGTAATATTGTAAACGTGTTTGGGTAAACTCGTAAAAGTGTTTGGGTAAATTTTTTAAAGTCTTTCAGTGAAGTTGCAAAAGGGTTTCTGTAAACTTGTAAAAATGTTTCGGAAAACTTGTAAAAATGTTTCTGTAAAATTGAAAAAATGTTGGGGTAAACTTGTAAAAGTGTATTTGTAAACTTGTATAAGTGTTTCATTAAACTCGTAAAAGTGTCTCAGTAAACTCGTAAAAGTGTATGGGTAATCCTGTAAAAGTGTTTTGGTAAACTTGTGAAAGTGTTTGGGTAAACTTGTAAAAGTGTTTCATTAAACTCGTAAAAGTGTCTCAGTAAACTCGTAAAAGTGTATGGGTAATCCTGTAAAAGTGTTTTGGTAAACTTGTGAAAGTGTTTGGGTAATCTTGTGAAAGTGTTTGGGTAATCTTGTGAAAGTGTTTTGGTAAACTTGTGAAAGTGTTTTGGTAATCTTGTGAAAGTGTTTTGGTAAACTTGTGAAAGTGTTTGGGTAATCTTGTGAAAGTGTTTTGGTAAACTTGTGAAAGTGTTTGGGTAAATTTGTAAATGTCAAGGCAAGTTTATTTGTATAGCATCTTTCATGTACAAGACAATTCAAAGTGCTTTACATGAAACATTAAAAGCATTACAGAAAAAAAGCAAAAAGAAAATCCAAAGAACAAAATCACAATAAAATCATAAATTATATTAAAGTAATTAAAAGCAGAAATTAATTAAAAGTTACTGTGCAGATGTCCTGCATGAGAAAAGAAATGTTTTTAACCTGGATTTAAAAGTTTCTACATTTGGTGAAAGTTTCACCTCCACTGGCAGATTATTCCACTTATTTGCAGTGTAAGAGCTAAATGCTGCTTCTCCATGTTTAGTCTGGACTCTGGTCTGAAATCTGGTCTGGACTCTGGTCTGGACAAGTTGACCAGAGTCTTTGGATCGAAGAGCTCTGCTTGGTTTATATTCTCTGAACATATCAGAGATGTATTACAGGATTTGTAAACCGTCAGCAGGGTGTTGAATCTATCCTGTGACAGACTGGAAATCAGTGCAAAGATTTTAAAACTGGTTTGATGTGTTCTACCTCTCAGTTCTAGTTAAAGCTCTAGCAGCATCTGTATGAGCTGCAGATGTTTAACGCTCTTTTTAGGAAGTCCTGTTAAAAGACCGTTCCAGTAATCCAGTCTACTGGTTTTACTGGGAAGTCCTTTTAAAAGACCGTTCCAGTAATCCAGTCTACTGGTTTTACTGGGAAGTCCTTTTAAAAGACCGTTCCAGTAATCCAGTCTACTGGTTTTACTGGGAAGTCCTGTTAAAAGACCGTTCCAGTAATCCAGTCTACTGGTTTTACTGGGAAGTCCTGTTAAAAGACCGTTCCAGTAATCCAGTCTACTGGTTTTACTGGGAAGTCCTGTTAAAAGACCGTTCCAGTAATCCAGTCTACTGGTTTTACTGGGAAGTCCTGTTAAAAGACCGTTCCAGTAATCCAGTCTACTGGTTTTACTGGGAAGTCCTTTTAAAAGACCGTTCCAGTAATCCAGTCTACTGGTTTTACTGGGAAGTCCTTTTAAAAGACCGTTCCAGTGATCCAGTCTACTGGTTTTACTGGGAAGTCCTGTTAAAAGACCGTTCCAGTAATCCAGTCTACTGGTTTTACTGGGAAGTCCTTTTAAAAGACCGTTCCAGTAATCCAGTCTACTGGTTTTACTGGGAAGTCCTGTTAAAAGACCGTTCCAGTAATCCAGTCTACTGGTTTTACTGGGAAGTCCTGTTAAAAGACCGTTCCAGTAATCCAGTCTACTGGAGATGAATGCATGGAGGAGTTTATACTGGTCTTACTGGGAGACTAAACTTTTAATCCTGTGGATGTTTCTGATGGTAAAAAGCTTCATAGTGAAGCTTTGATGCTGAAAGTCAGACCTGAGTCCATCGACACTCCAATGTTACAGACTTGATTGGTGGTTTTGAGAGCTCGAGTCTCCAGGTGTTTACCAACGATGACGCTCTTCTCTTTGCTACCAAACAGAATAACCTGTTTTGTCTTCATTTAATTGAAGGAAATTCTCTCTCATCTTGGTGTTTACTTGCTCCAAACACAATAAGTCTATTGGACTGTGGTCTTCTGGTGACAAAGACACATAAAGCTGCGTGTCATCTGCATAACTGTGATAATTGATGTTAAAGTTCTGTATTATTTGACCTAAAGGGAGCATGTATAAGTTGAACAGAAGAGGTCCAAGGACTGACCCCTGAGGTACTCCGCAAGTCACGGCCACTCGCTCAGATTCATAGCTGTCAATTGTTACAAAATATCTCCGGCCTTCTAAATCGGACCTGAACCAGTTAAGGACCAGTCCTGAAAATCCAGCCCAGTTTTCCTGCCTGTCCAACAGAATTCTGTGATCTACAGGATCAAATGCAGCACTGAGATCCAGCAGAACCAGGACTGACACTCGACCAGAATCCATATTCAACCTAATATCATTAAAGACTTTAACCAGAGCCGTTTCAGGTCTGTGATGAAGTCGAAAACCTGACTGGAATTTATCAAGATTTCCACTTTCATTGAAGAAGTCATGAAGCTGATTGAACACAACTTTCTCAGTTATCTTGGATATAAAAGAGAGGTTAGGGACAGGTCTGTAGTTGTTCATGAGGCATCCAGAGTCCTTTTCTTTAGGAGGCTTAATAGCAGCTATCTTTAGAGACTTGGGGAAAATACCTGATGCCAGTGAGCTGTTGACAACAAGCAGGAGATGGTTTTCTACAGAGGTAAAAACTACTTTTAAGAAGCCGGATGGTATCATGTCCAAAGAGCATGTTGTTGATTTCAAATGCGAAACTGTTTCTTGGAGAACTTTTAAATCAGTCACATTAAATTCTCACATATCATCAGAGTTATTTCTAAGTTTTGGACACAGGCTAGCTTTCTTGTTTGAATATGTGACATTTATATTTTGTTTAAATTTTTTCTCGAAAAAAGTGAGCAAATTCATGGCATTTCTTAGTGGAGAGGAGGTCTGGGCTGAACTGTTTAGGAGGATTTGTAAAAGTGTTTGGGTAAACTTGTAAAAGTGTTTCGCGTGAATGTAAATTTGTATGGCAAACATGTAAGTTTTTTACTAGATGTAATTTATTTTTTCACGTCCAGGCCCCCGTACTTCTGTGACATCATGTGCAATGTATCAATTGAAACAAGAAAATAAATTTATCATTCAGGTCTTTTCTACTTTATTGCCAAACCCTCCTCTTTTAATACCTGAAGAAAAAGAAAAGCAAAGGCAGATGATGCTAGCTTAAAGTGGGGTGTTTCCACTAACCTAAAATCTCTTTTTGCCTGATGGATTGTTATCAGCACATATTAGTGCCACAACACTGATACATGAAAACTGCTGTATGAGAATATATTTCTTTCACATATTAGTCTCAAGGCCAAAGTGATACACTTCTCAACTTTATTTTTGCACCTTATGAAACAGAGAACACCACTCCTTTGAAATATGCATTTTTTTCAGGACTTCTGAAAAGATGTGTTAGGGAAAGGTTGAAGAAATTAAAAATACCTATATCCTCTTTATATCCTGTTGCAGAAATAGATAGAAACTACCTGAACTGTGCCGACAACAGTTACCTCAGCCAACATGACTTGGCTGTGAGGCTGAAGCAGACAGAAAAATCTGTATCCAGAACCTATCAAAGTTTACACAAAGTGGACACCCTGCATATTTCTATTTAAATAATAGTGTAAGGTGTTATAGACACAGACACTTCCATCTGCTCCAGAAACTGACAGAACACAAAGCTCAGCAAATGCCAAACCAACCTGACACAGCTACTGTACAAGGGGATTCTCCACCTGCTTTTGTACCAGATAAACAAGCTTCAAGCCAGAGAGGGCCTACAGAGACAATTATGTAGATTTATATTGTAGAAAAAGACAGATCTGATGAAACAGAAACCTGTCATACCATATTTAAAACGCGATGGAAAAAGGGTGTGTATGTCCATATATATATGTATGTATATATATATATATATATATATATGTATATATATATATATATATATATATATATATATATATATATATATATATATATATATATATATATATATATATATATATATATATACATACATATATACACTGCTTAAAAAAAAAGAGGGAACACTAAAACAACACGATGTAACTCCAAGTCAACCAGACTTCTGTGAAATGGAACTGTCCACTTAGGAAGCAACACTGACTGACAATCAGTCCCACATGCTGTTGTGCAAATGGAATAGACAACAGGTGGAAATTATAGGCAACTGGCAAGACACACCCAATAAAGGAGTGGTTCTGCAGGTGGAGACCACAGACCACTTCTCAGTTCCGATGCTTTCTGGCTGATGTTTTGGTCTGAATGCTGGCGGTGCTTTCACTCTAGTGGTAGCATGAGACGGAGTCTACAACCCACACAAGTGGCTCAGGTAGTGCAGCTCATCCAGGATGGCACATCAATGCCAGCTGTGGCAAGAAGGTTTGCTGTGTCTGTCAGCGTCGTGTCCAGAGCATGGAGGCGCTACCAGGAGACAGGCCAGTACATCAGGAGACGTGGAGGAGGCCGTGGGAGGACAACAACCCAGCAGCAGGACCGCTACCTCCTTCTTTGTGCAAGGAGGAACAGGAGGAGCACTGCCAGACCCGTGGAGAACGTTCTGCTGCCTGCAACATCCTCCAGCAGGACCGGTTTGGCAGTGGGTCAGTAATGGTGGGGGGGGGGGGGGCATTTCTTTGGAGGGCCGCACAGCCCTCCATGTGCTCGCCAGAGGTAGCCTGACTGCCATTAGGTACCGAGATGAGATCCTCAGACCCCTTGTGGGACCATATGCTGGTGCGGTTGGCCCTGGGTTCCTCCTAATGCAAGACAATGCTAGACCTCATGTGGCTGGAGTGTGTCAGCAGTTCCTGCAACACCAAGGCATTGATGTTATGGACCGGCCCGCCCGTTCCCCAGACCTGGATCCAGCTGAGCACATCTGGGACATCATGTCTCGCTCCATCCACCAACACCAAGTTGCACCACAGACTGTCCAGGAGTTGGCGGATGCTTTAGTCCAGGTCTGGGAGGAGATCCCTCAGGAGAACATCCACCGCCTCATCAGGAGCATGCCCAGGTGTTGTAGGGAGGTCATACAGGCACGCGGAGGCCACACACACTACTGAGCCTCATTCTGACTTGTTTAAAGGACATTACATCAAAGTTGGATCAGCCTGTAGTGTGTTTTTCCACTTTCATTTGGAGTAGAACTCCAAATCCAGACCTCCATGGGTGGATATGTTTGATTTTCATTGATCATTTTTGTGTGATTTTGTTGTCAGAACATTCAGCTATGGAAAGAACAAAGTATTTAATAAAAATATTTCATTATTCAGATCTACAACGTGTTACTTTAGTGTTCCCTTTAGTTTTTTGGCAGTGTGTGTGTATGTGTGTGTGTGTGTGTGTGTGTGTGTGTGTGTGTATATATATATATATATATATATATATATATATATATATATATATATATATATATATACACATACATATATATATATATATATATATATACACATACATATATATATATATATATACACATACATATATATATATATATATATATATATATATATATATATATATATATATATACACATACATATATATATATATATACACATACATATATATATATATATATATATATATACACATACATATATATATATATATATATATATATATATATATATATATACACACATATATATATATATATATATATATATATATATATATATATATATATATATATATATATATATATATCTCTTGTATGAAAAAAAACTGAAAATATCAGAAAGAATGATGTGCTGATGGCATAAATCCAAAGTAAAAACATACCCTTACAATTACCACAGACAGTAATGGGAGTAAATATAAAATTTAGCTGTAGATTAAAACAAAGATCAGTAGTTGAGCTTTACCTGCTGCACTGTTGAGTTTCCTCCATTTAGAATAGCGATGCCAAGCTTCAGGGTAGATGCAACCATGAGACCCATCTCACCTGGATAGAAGAACCCAAACCAGAAAATAGTTGCATCATTTGTCTTTCAGCCACAGAGATGGACTAATCCATGGTCTAGTCCAACAAAAAATTTTCATTTCATTATGGCTAACAGAATAAAACATAAAACATATTTAAATTTATAATCTAGAAATACAAGGCAAATGTTCAAAGATCATATGCAATACTTCTGGAAATAAGACATGGGTTAAATGAATTATGTACACTGACCAAAATATTTCTAAAATCTGTTTAATTAATGTTTGGATGGTATATGCAGTGTCTAAATTCTTTAAGTGGGAAATTGGGAAAAATCTTCAGGTCCAGCTGATTGAATTTTCTGATCATCATCCGATTGCTGATTAGAGCTTCCCTCACCCACCATGCCATCTCCTCTGGGAAGAGCCGGGGGCTATTCATCTCAACCTCGGGTCGTCTACCAGAGCTTTAGGGTCCTACGCAATGTCTTAGCTGTTCCTAGGACAGCTCTCTCCTTGATTGAGATGTGTGGTGCTTCTTCAGGTATCTACTGGAGCCACTTCTGCAGTGTGGGGAGACACGGCCCTGATGCCAAAATATTGTATTTATGATACAAAACGAGCCTAGCTTGAGCAGAATACTGGTAGTAAAAGTTGTTGGGGGGGGCGCTTAGGTATTTTCATAAAAATAATCTTTCATCTGACAGTGAATATTCTTGTAGTGGTTCTAGTTTTCTGACCAGTTCTCTGTACTCTGCTTCTTGTCCATCCCTGATACACCCCACAACTGCAGAGTCATCAGAGTATTTCTGCAGATGACAGGACTCAGAGTTGGACTGGAAGTCTGAGGTGTACAGAGTGAAGAGGAATGGCCAGAGTACAGTTCCTTGTGGTGCACCAGTGCTGCTGACCTCCATCTCAGACACACAACCTTTCAGTCTCACAAACTGGGGTCTGTTTGTGAGGTAGTCATAGATCCAGGTGGTTGTGGAGGTATCCACCTGGAATTTATGGAGCTTCTCACATAACAAAGCAGGCTGAATGGTATTAAAAGCACTGAGAAATGAAAGAACATGACCCTCAGAGTGCTGCCTGAATGGTCCAGATGAGAGTGTGCTCTCTGGAGCAGGTATATGATGGCATCTTCAACCCCAAGTCCATAACGATATGCAAACTGGAATGGGTCCTGAAAGGTGTTTACTTGCTTGTTGAGGTGAGCCAGTAAGAGTCTCTCCAGGACTTTCATGATGTGAGATGTCAGGGCAACTGGTCTGTAGTCACTTGGTTCAGCTGGTTGTGTTTTTTTAGGCACTGGAACAAGGCAGGAGGTTTTCCACAGCACTGGGACTCTATTTTGTCTCAGACTGGTGTTGAAAAGGTGCTGGAGAATCGGACATAGTTGTTTTGAGCAGGTCTTGAGAACTCTGGGACTGACACCACCTGGACCTGCAGCCTTGTTCTGGTTCAGTTTCTCAAGTTGCTTCTTAACCTGATTGCAGGAGACAAACAAGGTGGAGGTCTCAGGATGTCCTGATGTGGAGGGAGATGAAGCTGTGTTCTGGTCCATGACTGAGCTGCAGGGTGACAGATTGGAGGCGTGACAGGAAAGCAGTGGGCTTATGGAGGGTGTGTGGTCTGTTGGGCTGGAGGTAGGGGGTGAACTGAACCTGGTGAAGAATATGTTCAGCTCATTAGCTCTGTCCAGACCTCCATCAGGCTGGTCCCCCTTTAACTTGAAGCCGGTGATCTTCTTCATTCCAGACCACACATCCCTCACGTTATTCCAGTAGAATAACGTGAGGGAATAATAATATCCCTCCCCACCAAGACAACTTCTCTTAAGGCGTACTAGACAGATTTATCAGTTGGTAGAGGAAGGCTTGAGTCATGTATTAAAGCATTGCTTACCAAGTTAAAATCACCTCCATTTATCCAATCCAGGTGTATTTTTAAGCTGACATAGCAAGATATTAATTGAAATGAAGAAACAGGTCTGTGCCGTTTTCAGAGCATGAAAGTTCACCAGAACAATACTGTCATTCTCCAATTTACCTGAGACTAACACCCATCTTCCCTCTTTATCTCTCATCATGTCGAAAGCTGTAAATGATACTTCTTTGGAAATGAGAACATAAACTCCGTTAGAGGCATTTGTTCCTGGAGAAAAGAAGATTTGTCCAACCCTCTTCTTCAGAAAGATTTGTCTTTTGTGTCATTGCTACACCACGGATAAGAGAGAGATGAGAGAGAACTTTAAACCTTTTTACTGGATTTAGGAAACCCTTGGCCACGTGAAACAAGATATCACTTCAAAATGATTTATGTACATCTAGAGATGGATAGAACAAAGTTTCCTTTGGGAAAGATATTTTGCATGCACAATAAATAAAGAAGGGAAAACCAACATAAACCCAAATAACATAACAACACATAGACAACAGAGATAATCCACAATTTGCAGATTTTACAGAGTTAAGATAAAAAACGACGTCATCTTTAGTCTGCGATGGCTGTCAGCGTCATGTGGTTAGTACCCAGATCATCATACATTCTAGTTTTACACACACACACACACACACACACACACACACACACAGACAAATAGCTGGATGAGATGGAGGCTGAGAGGTGATGGGGGGGGGGGGGGGTATAAACTACATGCTTCACAAGCTGTTAAACCAAAACAAGTTGTGGCGAAAAACTAGAAGCACTACAAGCATAAACACTCCTGTGTAACCCACATGGGGAGGACATCCACACGTTGACACACCGACCTGTGTGTGTCGTTTCCCCAACAATAAGCCTTGGATGAGGAGGAGGAAGGACAACCGCTGGCGGTAGCTGCAAGCAGGCAGCGGTGGTTCAGCAAACTGCCTGATATCTCCTCTACACAACCTGATCCCCTCAGCCTGCCCTCTGCGGCCGACTGCAGTCTTGTGGCTAACGATGACGCTGGTGCCCATCCAGGCTAATCTTGCAGTACAGCGAAGTCTCTCGGTTGTTCTTCCAGACAGGACCAGGAATCCCCAACCAAGGGTCTGAGAAATGACATTTTCCCCATTTTTTCTCTTTGTTTTGGACTATTTGCTATTGCAAGATGTGGCGAGCATGCCGGTAACCCGAGACCATGTTGCAGGCCCAGCACATCTCCGTTTCGTTTGTCATGAGGAGGGAAAAGTCCTGGATACATTTTTGTCAAACTATTTGGACAGAACTTCAGTACCAACTAAAGGGCTTTGAATTTTCCCACGATCAATTTCTAACTTTGGAATACTCCTTCCGACCCTGTGGACAGCCAGCGAGTCAGGCTGCAAAGCTTCTGGGACGAAGGATGGATCGACTTTGCGTGGTTTACCTTTACTGGCACTGATGGTCTGGAGAACCATTTCAGCAGCGCCCCGGTCATGAAGACGAGCCTGCTGGTACAGCAGCTTCTGCTTCTCCATCTCCTTTTCCTGTTTGGTTGAAATGAGCCGTGTCTCACAGTCCCTCCTCTACCACCACCTCAGAAACCAAGAGATGCTGAGAAATACCGAGCACCTACCTCAAAACTCTTGACTTCTCCTTCTTCATCTTCCTCATCATGGCAACTCTGAGTGAAGTGAGGGATGAAAATGTGAGGAAATTATAGTAAAAATACACATGAGGTACGACCAAAAGAACAAGACTAATAACTGTCATAAAGCAGCTAACTTCTGTGTACTGAAAAGCTCGGTGCTGCTGGTACCTTCGCCATGATGTCGGCGTAGGCCATGTAGAGATTGTCCTCATCCAGCTTACTGCAGGGAAGCAAATGCACACAAAACCTATTTTACACGGTGTTCCCAAAGCGCCAGGACCCGTCTTCTTATGCAGAGAAGAACAGAACTGGATTAAACAGATCATTTAGTCACACTTTAAACTAAAGAAATCTGTAGAAAGCTCACGGAGCACATTGTCAAAATCTTTTTGTGGGTAGTTGCTGAAAATGTTAGAAATCTCAATAAAATCAACAACTTCAAGATAAAATTTAAAATAAAAAAAATGATTGATATGTCCAAGAGTCAACCATTTCTCAGTGAGGGCGGTTCTGCTGAAGAGCTGAATCAGCTGATGCAGCGGATCGATGTGCTTTACACCATCCTCTTCCTCAGACAGATCCTGTTCGCATGGCTTCTGACATGAGCAAACAGAAACACAAATCAGCTCTATCCTCTTCTCTCAAAAGTACCAGTCATGCAAATTACTTTCACATGCAGATAAACTTACAGCCAGGTCCTCAATGAGTTTGTCCTCAAAGTAGTGCTCCTCTGCCTCGATCCAAGACTTCTCATAGCCCTGCAGGAACAGGTTTACTGCCCGGTGCCTGGTTCCAGGGACAGAAAGGATCAATATGGACTAGATAACAACATTTACCATTTTTAACACTGCAAGACATGAGGTCAAAGTTCAGTCAGAGAGAAGAACAAAGCCAGACAGTAAACAGGATTCCACTGGATAATCCCTGCAGGCTGAAACAACCGCATCCTGCAGAGAAAACACCTGAGGAAGCTGCTAAAACCGAGGGTTTTTAGCCCATCGCAGGGGGGGGGGCTGAAGCCCCCCTCGACTGCATCCAAAAATCACATTGGTTTTTTTTTCTGTTGGTGTACGCAGTTTTTAAAAAAAAAAAATATGCACACACACACACACACACACCACTCCCACCGCTGCAATGGTTTGGTCTATTGGTATAGTCCGACCTTCCTCGACTCAGACGGAGGAATCTCTCTGCTGAATGATGAGTTGTTGAACCATGATAGTCGTGGAAGTTTCTGGATCTGTTGCACGATGCTGAACTTCTTCTTCATACCAACACATACCAGTCCTCCTGGTTGCTCCTGCGCTTCAACTTAGCTTACTCTTTATGTGTGTTGAGGTAGGAGTTAAATGTATATATATATATATATATATATATATATATATATATATATATATATATATATATATATATATATAAATATATATAATATATATATATATATATATATATATATATATATATATATATATATATATATGTATTCCTTCTGGTTTGCAGAGTTTTGTGCTGGAAAGAGTGAACTCTTTCACCCACACCCCTCTCTGAAAAATACGTGCGGACACCATGATACGCACACATACACAACACACACAAAACTTTTCTGTCTTTGAATGATGCTTAAAGTTCAGACAGTTTATAAACAGGTTAAACCCTGTTTGCAGTTGAAAATTAAGCTTTCTGTTTTGGATTGTTTTGCGAGTCATCTTTCTGTTTTCTATGATCAGTTTGACTCTGAGTATTCTTGTTTAGAAAGCTGTTGTACCGTACAAAACAAACTGTTCTTATGGAGAAATCTGATGCTGTGTCAGGACTAGAAAATAGAAAATATTCTTTTAAAAAATGTGGAAAGAAGTATTATTAATCTTTTTTTATAATAGTTTTACCATTGAGGAATGTCAGGTGCTTTAAGCATCAGCCTTTGATGTGAAAATAGCCTGTTGTCACGGTAACTAGTAAAAATGGCTAATTGATTAAATTTAATACACTTGATTTCATATTTGGCATTTTGATGAAAGTAAAAAATCTGAGAAAAAAAGTTCTGAATTTTTATGGCAATTTTAATCTTAGTGGTGGTGGTGGTGTGTGTGTGTGTGTGTGTGTGGGGGGGGGGGGGGGGGGGGGGGGGGTTGTCCTCCAGTGAACTGTTGACCTTTGACTAAGTTCCATTATATAAGGAAGAAAGGAAAAGACCAGAGAAGAGACAGAAAGAGAGATGAGCCAAGAGTCAAGAGAAGTTTTACGAGCTGCAGAGATCCAATATGGACGTCGGATTACCATCCATATGGTGCATCGCTGAGAAAATCTGCAAAGGTTTTGTGGTAATTGAGAAAACTCCACATCCGTGAGAATAACATGAAACAGATGCATGTTTTCCCCTTTACCCGTGTGTGTTGTCTGTCTACTGTTGGACGGATTGTACTGGAACACTTTACTTGTGCTGGCTCAATGACAATAAATCTTTCTGATTCTGACTCTGTAAACAAAAGTCTTCACTTTGCTCAGGAGCAGAAAGCATAGACTCTGGAGCAACGGAAGAAGCCAGTGAGGGCAGTCCATGATCTGGGATTGTTAAAGTTGTACAGCTCCAGTTTCAGCAACATTATGTGTCCAAACGTGGAGGTCTTCCTGAATACACGGAATGAGAAAGTTATTCCAGCTCCCCATATGTTCATCTTCATCTTCATCTTCTGCCGCTTATCCGGGGTCGGGTCGCGGGGGCAGCAGCCTAAGCAGGGAAGCCCAGACTTCCCTCTCCCCAGCCACATTTGCCAACTCTGCGGGGGGGATCCCGAGGCGTTCCCAGGCCAGCCGAGAGATATAATCCCTCCAGCGTGTCCTGGGTCTTCCCCGGGGTCTCCTCCCAGAGGGACGTGCCTGGAACACCTCACCAGGGAGGTCCAGGAGGAATCCTGACCAGATGCCCGAACTACCTCAACTGGTTCCTCTCCATGCGGAGGAGCAGCGGCTCTACTCTGATCTCCTCCAGGATGACTGAGCTCCTCACCCTATCTCTAAGGGAGAGCCCGGCCACCCTGCGGAGGAAACTCATTTCAGCCGCCTGTATACGAGATCTCCTTCTTTCGGTCACGACCCACAGCTCATGACCATAGGTGAGGGTAGGAACGTAGATCGACTGGTAAATCGAGAGCTTCGCCTTCTGGCTCAGCTCCTTCTTCACCACGACAGACCGGCGCATAGTCCGCATTACTGCAGACGCCGCACCGATCCATCTGTCGATCTCACCCTCCATCCTTCCCTCACTCGTGAACAAGACCCCGAGATATTTAAACTCCTCCACTTGAGGCAGGACCTGACTCCCGACCCGGAGAGGACAATCCACCCTATTCCGGCTGAGGACCATGGTCTCAGATTTGGAGGTGCTGATTCTCATCCCAGCCGCTTCACACTCGGCCGCGAATTGCTCAAGCGAGAGCTGGAGATCACGACCAGATGAAGCCAACAGGACCACGTCATCCGCAAAAAGTAGGGACCCAATCCTGAGGCCACCAAGTCGGATCCCCTCAACACCTCGGCTGCACCTAGAAATTCTGTCCATATAAGTTATGAACAGAATCGGTGATAAAGGGCAGCCTTGGCGGAGTCCAACCCTCACCGGAAACGAATCTGACTTACTACCGGCAATGCAGACCAAGCTCTGACACCTGTCGTACAGGGACCGGACAGCTCGTACAAGGGGGTCCGGTACCCCATACTCCCCGAGTACCCCCCACAGGAGCCCCCGGGGGACACGGTGAAACGCCTTCTCCAGGTCCACAAAGCACATGTAGACTGGCTGGGCAAACTCCCATGCCCTCCGGGCGGATCTCATCCACCCCCGGGGCCTTGCCGCCAAGGAGCTTTTTGACCACCTCAGCGACTTCAGCCCCAGAGAAAGGAGAGTCCACCCCTGAGTCCACCAGCTCTGCTTCCTCATCGGAAGACATGTTGGTAGGATTGAGGAGGTCTTCAAAGTATTCCCTCCACCGACCCACAACGTCCCGAGTTGAGGTCAGCAGCTCCCCATCTCCACTGTACAGTTGAAGCTCTGCTGAAGGTGGGAGTTGAAGCTCGCTCTGACGGGGGACTCAGCCAGACGTTCCCAGCAGACCCTCACAACATGTTTGGGTCTGCCAGATCTGACCGGCTTCCTCCCCCACCATCTGAGCCAACTCACCACCAGGTGGGGAACAGTTGAAGCTCCGCCCCCCTCTTCACCCGAGTGTCCAAGGCATGTGGCCGCAGGTCCGACGATACGACTACAAAATCCATCATCGAACTGCGGCCCAGGGAATCCTGATGCCAGGTGTACATATGGACACTCTTATGTTGGCTCCCCAAAAGGCACGGCCATATTCCCACATGACACTGGAAGGATTCATGGGGCTCAGACTGGGAAAGAGTGGTTCAGGGAACAGGAAACATCATGTTGTTGGGGATGTGCTGAAAGTCAGACTCTTCCATCATCACTACAAGATCTTGGAGAAAAATGCACAGAAATAAACATGATGTTGCAGAAACTTCTGGAGACCATGGCACAGAGAACGCTGCTGGAATCACACATGAAGGAGGTCCATGGATGTTCTCCAGTGGAAGTTTTCTCTGGACAAGCTGTGTATTTTCTTCAGTTAATTTTCCAGGTTCTTTCAAAATATAATAATTAATTAATGAATAAAATTAATTAAAAACATAATTAAATAAAAACTTTTTCAGCTACTTTAATAATATAATATTTTTAGAAAATCCTAATTTATTCATTAATTTAATTTAAAAAGTTTAATAAATTAAAAGAAACTTTCCTATTTCTTAGAAATTCTAATCCTGTTGAAAAATCAAAAATAAAGGTCTCAAACTGTTGGAGCTTCCTGGGTGTGCACTAATGTGTGTGTACCTTGGTAGGTTATAGAGAGGAGCCATCCTGAAACAAGCAACAACGGCTCTCTTCCTTTGTTTGGACAACAGTTTGTGCCACACTGCCTTTTTGCTGCGCTGAGGATGCTCCACCTGCAGACACAGAAGCAAACTATTCAACACCTGGTCCTGCAGCTTTAGACATGAACAATTATATCAATGTTCTTCCTCAGAAAGGCTTTCTCCAACAACAGTGTATAAGTACACACACTCATCATTTTACTGACCTGGTCCAAGTGGAAAAGTACATGTGCAATGATGAGGACTCTCTCTACAGTCTTTTCTGGGTCAGAAGTATCTTCATAGTGGTTAGGAAGGTCTTTGTAAAGAGCCATCTGCCAACGAATAGCCGGATCCTCCAGCTGCACCAGACACAAACAAAATCTAACTTTGTAAAACCAAACAGAAGTCAAGACGGATTGGATTTTTAAAAAGCTTTCCTACCTTCCCCTGAAGATGCATATTGTTCCTGATGATGTCTCGCACCTCATCCTCAGTGTCCTTCTATTGAGAGAGTCAGACATTTAAAAAACACCGAATGACACATCTGACACAAAGGACGCATCTCATTAACTTGCCTGGACTAAATGGAATGAGCATTTGTTGAGATAATGGAGCAGAAAATTGGTCATCTCTTCTCAGGATCTTGGCATTGCTATTTTTACCTGTGTGAAGCGGCTCTTGGCCAGAGCAACCAGTTCCTGTTCTCCAGGAGCACAGATATTGAGTCCTACAGGTAGCAGACGCTTCAGAGTGGCTACAATCAAACTGGTCTGCATGGAGTATCGATCACCCTTCCTCTTCATCTTCTTCCTTTCCTGGTCTGAAACAATTCCCTGCAATGAGACAAAGTTAAACATCAGAGAAAAAGTTAATGAATTTTATCTGCAAGCATTAAATGAGTACATTTTTTATATATTTTCTTCTCTTTGGCATCCATCAGTGTTTTCATACCTTCGACACTTTACACTTAGTGTCAGAGATTAGGAAAGACATGTTGTTGATTTCATTCTGGACCACAAAGTTCTGTTCTTCCCTCTTGAAGTTCTGTGGACAGATGATATCACACACAGCTAACTTCCAAGTCTTTTTTTAAATATCTTCTCCGATTAACCTCCATGATGAAAATATAGAAAATGTCAAGATGTAAATCTGATTCTTTTGGTTGGAACAGATGTTTTACGATTATATGTATGAACCTGCTCAAGTAAAACCTCATAAAACCACTAAAAAACTCAGAATATACTCCAAAAATTTTTTATATACTTTAGAAATTCTTCCCTTCCACGACCGGATGAGAATCTCCTGTTCCACCTCATCATGATGAGAATCTCAAGTTCCACCTCATTATGATGAGAATCTCCAGTTCCACCTCATCACCATCAGAATCTTCTCTTCCACCTCGTCATGATAAGAATCTCATGTTCCACCTCATCACCATGAGAATCTCCCGTTCCACCTCATCACCATGAGAATCTCCCGTTCCACCTCATCACCATGAAAATCTCCCGTTCCACCTCATCACCATGAGAATCTCCCGTTCCACCTCATCACCATGAGAACCTCCCGTTCCACCTCATCACCATGAGAATGTCCGGTTCCACCTCATCACCATGAGAATCTGCTGTTCCACCACATGACCATGAGAATCTCCTGTTCCACCTCATCACCATGAGAATGTCCGGTTCCACCTCATCACCATGAGAATCTCCCGTTCCACCTCATCACCATGAGAATGTCCGGTTCCACCTCATCACCATGAGAATCTCCCGTTCCACCTCATCACCATCAGAATCTCCCGTTCCACCTCATCACCATGAGAATCTCCCGTTCCACCTCATCACCATGAGAATCTCCCGTTCCACCTCATCACCATGAGAATCTCCCGTTCCACCTCATCACCATGAGAATCTCCTGTTCCATCGCATCACCATGAGAATCTCCCGTTCCACCTCATCACCATGAGAATCTCCCGTTCCACCTCATCACCATGAGAATCTCCCGTTCCACCTCATCACCATGAGAATGTCCGGTTCCACCTCATCACCATGAGAATCTCCTGTTCCATCGCATCGCCATCAGAATCTCCCGTTCCACCTCATCACCATGAGAATCTCCGGTTCCACCTCATCACCATGAGAATCTCCCGTTCCACCTCATCACCATGAGAATGTCCGGTTCCACCTCATCACCATGAGAATCTCCTGTTCCACCTCATCACCATGAGAATGTCCGGTTCCACCTCATCACCATGAGAATCTCCTGTTCCACCACATCACCATGAGAATCTTCCATTCCACCTCATCATGATGAGAATCTCTCGTTCCACTGCATCATGTAGAGAATCTCCTGTTCCATCTCATCACGATCAGAATCTTCTGTTCCACCTCATCATGTCGAGAATATTCTGTTCCACCAAAACATGATGAGAATCTCCCGTTCCACCTCGTCATGATGAGAATTTCTCATTCCACCACATCATGATGAGAATGTCCGGTTCCACCTCATCACCATGAGAATCTCCTGTTCCACCTCATCACCATGAGAATGTCCGGTTCCACCTCATCACCATGAGAATCTCCTGTTCCACCACATCACCATGAGAATCTTCCATTCCACCTCATCATGATGAGAATCTCCCGTTCCACTGCATCATGTAGAGAATCTCCTGTTCCATCTCATCACGATCAGAATCTTCTGTTCCACCTCATCACCATGAGAATCTTCTGTTCCACCAAAACATGATGAGAATCTCCCGTTCCACCTCGTCATGATGAGAATTTCTCATTCCACCACATCATGATGAGAATGTCCGGTTCCACCTCATCACCATGAGAATCTCCTGTTCCACCTCATCACCATGAGAATGTCCGGTTCCACCTCACCACCATGAGAACCTCCCGTTCCACTTCGTCACCATGACAATCTCCTGTTCCACCAAAACATGATGAGAATCTCCCGTTCCACCTCATCACCATGAGAATTTACCATTCCACCTCATCACCATGAGAATCTTCCGTTCCACCACATTATGATAAGAATCTCACGTTCCACCTCATCATGATAAGAATCTCACGTTCCACCTCATCACAATGACAATCTCCTGTTCCACCAAAATATTATGAGAATCTCCCGTTAAACATCACCATGAGAATCTCCCGTTCCACCTCATCACCATGAGAATCTCCCGTTCCACCACATCACCATGAGAATCTCCCGTTCCACCTCATCACCATGGGAATCTCCCGTTCCACCTAATCACCATGAGAATCTCCCGTTCCACCTCATCATGATAAGAATCTCACGTTCCACCTCATCACAATGACAATCTCCTGTTCCACCAAAATATTATGAGAATCTCCCATTCCCCCACATTATGATGAGAATCTCCCGTTCCATCTCATCATGATGAGAATTTCCTGTTCCATCTCATCACGGTGAGAATTTCCCGTCTCTCCTCATCATCATAAGAATCTCACGTTGCACCTCATCACCATGACAATCTCCCGTTCCACCAAAATATTATGAGAATCTCCCGTTCCACCAAAACATGATTACAATCACCCGTTCCACCTCATCACCATGAGAATCTCTCGTTCCACCTCATGATGAGAATCTCTGGTTCCCCCTTGTCATGATGAGAATCTCGCGTTCCACCTCATCACCATGACAATCTCTCGTTCCACCTCATCATGATGAGAATCTCTTGTTCCACCAAAACATGATGAGAATCTCCTATTCCACCAAAACATGATGAGAATCTCCCGTTCCACCTCATCACCATGAGAATCTCTCGTTCCACCTCATCACCACAAGAATCTCCCGTTCCACCTCATCACAATGACAATCTCCTATTCCACCAAAACATGATGAGAATCTCCCGTTCCACCACATCACCATGAGAATCTCCCGTTCCACCTCATCACCATGAGAATCTCCCGTTCCACCTCATCACCATGAGAATCTCCCGTTCCACCTCATCATGATAAGAATCTCCCGTTCCACCTCATCACAATGACAATCTCCTGTTCCACCAAAATATTATGAGAATCTCCCATTCCCCCACATTATGATGAGAATCTCCCGTTCCATCTCATCACCATGAGAATCTCTCGTTCCACCTCATCACCACAAGAATCTCCCGTTCCACCTCATCACAATGACAATCTCCCGTTCCACCAAAATATTATGAGAATCTCCCGTTCCACCAAAACATGATTACAATCACCCGTTCCACCTCATCACCATGACAAACTCCCATTCCACCACATCATGATGAGAATCTCCCGTTCCACCTCATGATGAGAATCTCTGGTTCCCCCTTGTCATGATGACAATCTCACGTTCCACCTCATCATGATGAGAATCTCTTGTTCCACCAAAACATGATGAGAATCTCCTATTCCACCAAAACATGATGAGAATCTCCCGTTCCACCTCATCACCATGAGAATCTCTCGTTCCACCTCATCACCATGAGAATCTCCTGTTCCACCAAAACATGATGAGAATCTCCTATTCCACCAAAACATGATGAGAATCTCCCGTTCCACCTCGTCATGATGAGAATCTCCCGTTCCACCTCATCACCATGACAATCTCTCGTTCCACCTCATCACCATGAGAATCTCCTGTTCCCCCAAAACATGATGAGAATCTCCCGTTCCACCTCATCACCATGACAATCTCTCGTTCCACCTCATCACCATGAGAATCTCCTGTTCCCCCAAAACATGATGAGAATCTCCCGTTCCACCTCATCATGATGAGAATGTCCTCTTCCACCTCATCACCATGACAATCTCCCGTTCCACCTCATCACCATGAGAATCTCCTGTTCCACCAAAACATGATGAGAATCTCCCGTTCCACCTCATCACCATGAGAATCTCCCGTTCCACCTCATCACCATGAGAATCTCCCGTTCCACCTCATCATGATAAGAATCTCACGTTCCACCTCATCACAATGACAATCTCCGGTTCCACCAAAATATTATGAGAATCTCCCGTTCCACCAAAACATGATTACAATCACCCGTTCCACCTCATCACCATGACAAACTCCCATTCCACCACATCATGATGAGAATCTCCCGTTCCACCTCATGATGAGAATCTCTGGTTCCCCCTTGTCATGATGAGAATCTCGCGTTCCACCTCATCACCATGACAATCTCTCGTTCCACCTCATCATGATGAGAATCTCTTGTTCCACCAAAACATGATGAGAATCTCCTATTCCACCAAAACATGATGAGAATCTCCCGTTCCACCTCATCACCATGAGAATCTCTCGTTCCACCTCATCACCACGAGAATCTCCCGTTCCACCTCATCACAATGACAATCTCCTGTTCCACCAAAATATTATGAGAATCTCCCGTTCCACCACATCACCATGAGAATCTCCCGTTCCACCTCATCACCATGAGAATCTCCTGTTCCATCGCATCACCATCAGAATCTCCCGTTCCACCTCATCACCATGAGAATCTCCCGTTCCACCTCATCACCATGAGAATCTCCCGTTCCACCTCATCACCATGAGAATGTCCGGTTCCACCTCATCACCATGAGAATTTCCCGTTCCACCTCATCACCATGAGAATCTCCCGTTCCACCTCATCACCATGAGAATCTCCGGTTCCACCTCATCACCATGAGAATCTCCCGTTCCACCTCATCACCATGAGAATGTCCGGTTCCACCACATCACCATGAGAATCTCCTGTTCCACCTCATCACCATGAGAATCTCCTGTTCCACCTCATCACCATGAGAATGTCCGGTTCCACCTCATCACCATGAGAATCTCCTGTTCCACCACATCACCATGAGAATCTTCCATTCCACCTCATCATGATGAGAATCTCCCGTTCCACTGCATCATGTAGAGAATCTCCTGTTCCATCTCATCACGATCAGAATCTTCTGTTCCACCTCATCATGTCGAGAATCTCCCGTTCCACCTCGTCATGATGAGAATTTCTCATTCCACCACATCATGATGAGAATGTCCTGTTCCACCTCATCACCATGAGAACCTCCCGTTCCACCTCATCACAATGACAATCTCCTGTTCCACCAAAACATGATGAGAATCTCCCGTTCCACCTCATCATGATGAGAATGTCCTCTTCCACCTCATCACCATGAGAATCTCCCATTCCACCTCATCACCATGAGAATCTCCAGTTCCACCTCACCACCATGAGAACCTCCCGTTCCACCTCGTCACCATGACAATCTCCTGTTCCACCAAAACATGATGAGAATCTCCCGTTCCACCTCATCACCATGAGAATTTACCATTCCACCTCATCACCATGAGAATCTTCCGTTCCACCTCATTATGATAAGAATCTCACGTTCCACCTCATCATGATAAGAATCTCACGTTCCACCTCATCACAATGACAATCTCCTGTTCCACCAAAATATTATGAGAATCTCCCGTTCCACCTCATCACCACGAGAATCTCCCGTTCCACCACATCACCATGAGAATCTCCCGTTCCACCACATCACCATGAGAATCTCCCGTTCCACCTCATCACCATGAGAATCTCCCGTTCCACCTCATCACCATGAGAATCTCCCGTTCCACCTCATCATGATAAGAATCTCCCGTTCCACCTCATCACAATGACAATCTCCTGTTCCACCAAAATATTATGAGAATCTCCCATTCCCCCACATTACGATGAGAATCTCCCGTTCCATCTCATCACGGTGAGAATTTCCCGTCTCTCCTCATCATCATAAGAATCTCACGTTGCACCTCATCACCATGACAATCTCCCGTTCCACCAAAATATTATGAGAATCTCCCGTTCCACCAAAACATGATTACAATCACCCGTTCCACCTCATCACCATGACAAACTCCCATTCCACCACATCATGATGAGAATCTCCCGTTCCACCTCATCATGATGAGAATCTCTTGTTCCACCAAAACATGATGAGAATCTCCTATTCCACCAAAACATGATGAGAATCTCCCGTTCCACCTCATCACCATGAGAATCTTCCGTTCCACCACATTATGATAAGAATCTCACGTTCCACCTCATCATGATAAGAATCTCACGTTCCACCTCATCACAATGACAATCTCCTGTTCCACCAAAATATTATGAGAATCTCCCGTTAAACATCACCATGAGAATCTCCCGTTCCACCTCATCACCATGAGAATCTCCCGTTCCACCACATCACCATGAGAATCTCCCGTTCCACCTCATCACCATGGGAATCTCCCGTTCCACCTAATCACCATGAGAATCTCCCGTTCCACCTCATCATGATAAGAATCTCACGTTCCACCTCATCACAATGACAATCTCCTGTTCCACCAAAATATTATGAGAATCTCCCATTCCCCCACATTATGATGAGAATCTCCCGTTCCATCTCATCATGATGAGAATTTCCTGTTCCATCTCATCACGGTGAGAATTTCCCGTCTCTCCTCATCATCATAAGAATCTCACGTTGCACCTCATCACCATGACAATCTCCCGTTCCACCAAAATATTATGAGAATCTCCTATTCCACCAAAACATGATGAGAATCTCCCGTTCCACCTCATCACCATGAGAATCTCCCGTTCCACCTCATCACCATGAGAATCTCCCGTTCCACCTCATCATGATAAGAATCTCACGTTCCACCTCATCACAATGACAATCTCCGGTTCCACCAAAATATTATGAGAATCTCCCGTTCCACCAAAACATGATTACAATCACCCGTTCCACCTCATCACCATGACAAACTCCCATTCCACCACATCATGATGAGAATCTCCCGTTCCACCTCATGATGAGAATCTCTGGTTCCCCCTTGTCATGATGAGAATCTCGCGTTCCACCTCATCACCATGACAATCTCTCGTTCCACCTCATCATGATGAGAATCTCTTGTTCCACCAAAACATGATGAGAATCTCCTATTCCACCAAAACATGATGAGAATCTCCCGTTCCACCTCATCACCATGAGAATCTCTCGTTCCACCTCATCACCACGAGAATCTCCCGTTCCACCTCATCACAATGACAATCTCCTGTTCCACCAAAATATTATGAGAATCTCCCGTTCCACCACATCACCATGAGAATCTCCCGTTCCACCTCATCACCATGAGAATCTCCTGTTCCATCGCATCACCATCAGAATCTCCCGTTCCACCTCATCACCATGAGAATCTCCCGTTCCACCTCATCACCATGAGAATCTCCCGTTCCACCTCATCACCATGAGAATGTCCGGTTCCACCTCATCACCATGAGAATTTCCCGTTCCACCTCATCACCATGAGAATCTCCCGTTCCACCTCATCACCATGAGAATCTCCGGTTCCACCTCATCACCATGAGAATCTCCCGTTCCACCTCATCACCATGAGAATGTCTGGTTCCACCTCATCACCATGAGAATGTCCGGTTCCACCACATCACCATGAGAATCTCCTGTTCCACCTCATCACCATGAGAATCTCCTGTTCCACCTCATCACCATGAGAATGTCCGGTTCCACCTCATCACCATGAGAATCTCCTGTTCCACCACATCACCATGAGAATCTTCCATTCCACCTCATCATGATGAGAATCTCCCGTTCCACTGCATCATGTAGAGAATCTCCTGTTCCATCTCATCACGATCAGAATCTTCTGTTCCACCTCATCATGTCGAGAATCTCCCGTTCCACCTCGTCATGATGAGAATTTCTCATTCCACCACATCATGATGAGAATGTCCTGTTCCACCTCATCACCATGAGAACCTCCCGTTCCACCTCATCACAATGACAATCTCCTGTTCCACCAAAACATGATGAGAATCTCCCGTTCCACCTCATCATGATGAGAATGTCCTCTTCCACCTCATCACCATGAGAATCTCCCATTCCACCTCATCACCATGAGAATCTCCAGTTCCACCTCACCACCATGAGAACCTCCCGTTCCACCTCGTCACCATGACAATCTCCTGTTCCACCAAAACATGATGAGAATCTCCCGTTCCACCTCATCACCATGAGAATTTACCATTCCACCTCATCACCATGAGAATCTTCCGTTCCACCTCATTATGATAAGAATCTCACGTTCCACCTCATCATGATAAGAATCTCACGTTCCACCTCATCACAATGACAATCTCCTGTTCCACCAAAATATTATGAGAATCTCCCGTTCCACCTCATCACCACGAGAATCTCCCGTTCCACCACATCACCATGAGAATCTCCCGTTCCACCACATCACCATGAGAATCTCCCGTTCCACCTCATCACCATGAGAATCTCCCGTTCCACCTCATCACCATGAGAATCTCCCGTTCCACCTCATCATGATAAGAATCTCCCGTTCCACCTCATCACAATGACAATCTCCTGTTCCACCAAAATATTATGAGAATCTCCCATTCCCCCACATTACGATGAGAATCTCCCGTTCCATCTCATCACGGTGAGAATTTCCCGTCTCTCCTCATCATCATAAGAATCTCACGTTGCACCTCATCACCATGACAATCTCCCGTTCCACCAAAATATTATGAGAATCTCCCGTTCCACCAAAACATGATTACAATCACCCGTTCCACCTCATCACCATGACAAACTCCCATTCCACCACATCATGATGAGAATCTCCCGTTCCACCTCATCATGATGAGAATCTCTTGTTCCACCAAAACATGATGAGAATCTCCTATTCCACCAAAACATGATGAGAATCTCCCGTTCCACCTCATCACCATGAGAATCTTCCGTTCCACCACATTATGATAAGAATCTCACGTTCCACCTCATCATGATAAGAATCTCACGTTCCACCTCATCACAATGACAATCTCCTGTTCCACCAAAATATTATGAGAATCTCCCGTTAAACATCACCATGAGAATCTCCCGTTCCACCTCATCACCATGAGAATCTCCCGTTCCACCACATCACCATGAGAATCTCCCGTTCCACCTCATCACCATGGGAATCTCCCGTTCCACCTAATCACCATGAGAATCTCCCGTTCCACCTCATCATGATAAGAATCTCACGTTCCACCTCATCACAATGACAATCTCCTGTTCCACCAAAATATTATGAGAATCTCCCATTCCCCCACATTATGATGAGAATCTCCCGTTCCATCTCATCATGATGAGAATTTCCTGTTCCATCTCATCACGGTGAGAATTTCCCGTCTCTCCTCATCATCATAAGAATCTCACGTTGCACCTCATCACCATGACAATCTCCCGTTCCACCAAAATATTATGAGAATCTCCCGTTCCACCAAAACATGATTACAATCACCCGTTCCACCTCATCACCATGAGAATCTCTCGTTCCACCTCATGATGAGAATCTCTGGTTCCCCCTTGTCATGATGAGAATCTCGCGTTCCACCTCATCACCATGACAATCTCTCGTTCCACCTCATCATGATGAGAATCTCTTGTTCCACCAAAACATGATGAGAATCTCCTATTCCACCAAAACATGATGAGAATCTCCCGTTCCACCTCATCACCATGAGAATCTCTCGTTCCACCTCATCACCACAAGAATCTCCCGTTCCACCTCATCACAATGACAATCTCCTATTCCACCAAAACATGATGAGAATCTCCCGTTCCACCACATCACCATGAGAATCTCCCGTTCCACCTCATCACCATGAGAATCTCCCGTTCCACCTCATCACCATGAGAATCTCCCGTTCCACCTCATCATGATAAGAATCTCCCGTTCCACCTCATCACAATGACAATCTCCTGTTCCACCAAAATATTATGAGAATCTCCCATTCCCCCACATTATGATGAGAATCTCCCGTTCCATCTCATCACCATGAGAATCTCTCGTTCCACCTCATCACCACAAGAATCTCCCGTTCCACCTCATCACAATGACAATCTCCCGTTCCACCAAAATATTATGAGAATCTCCCGTTCCACCAAAACATGATTACAATCACCCGTTCCACCTCATCACCATGACAAACTCCCATTCCACCACATCATGATGAGAATCTCCCGTTCCACCTCATGATGAGAATCTCTGGTTCCCCCTTGTCATGATGACAATCTCACGTTCCACCTCATCATGATGAGAATCTCTTGTTCCACCAAAACATGATGAGAATCTCCTATTCCACCAAAACATGATGAGAATCTCCCGTTCCACCTCATCACCATGAGAATCTCTCGTTCCACCTCATCACCATGAGAATCTCCTGTTCCACCAAAACATGATGAGAATCTCCTATTCCACCAAAACATGATGAGAATCTCCCGTTCCACCTCGTCATGATGAGAATCTCCCGTTCCACCTCATCACCATGACAATCTCTCGTTCCACCTCATCACCATGAGAATCTCCTGTTCCCCCAAAACATGATGAGAATCTCCCGTTCCACCTCATCATGATGAGAATGTCCTCTTCCACCTCATCACCATGACAATCTCCCGTTCCACCTCATCACCATGAGAATCTCCAGTTCCACCAAAACATGATGAGAATCTCCCGTTCCACCTCATCACCATGAGAATCTCCCGTTCCACCTCATCACCATGAGAATCTCCCGTTCCACCTCATCATGATAAGAATCTCACGTTCCACCTCATCACAATGACAATCTCCGGTTCCACCAAAATATTATGAGAATCTCCCGTTCCACCAAAACATGATTACAATCACCCGTTCCACCTCATCACCATGACAAACTCCCATTCCACCACATCATGATGAGAATCTCCCGTTCCACCTCATGATGAGAATCTCTGGTTCCCCCTTGTCATGATGAGAATCTCGCGTTCCACCTCATCACCATGACAATCTCTCGTTCCACCTCATCATGATGAGAATCTCTTGTTCCACCAAAACATGATGAGAATCTCCTATTCCACCAAAACATGATGAGAATCTCCCGTTCCACCTCATCACCATGAGAATCTCTCGTTCCACCTCATCACCACGAGAATCTCCCGTTCCACCTCATCACAATGACAATCTCCTGTTCCACCAAAATATTATGAGAATCTCCCGTTCCACCACATCACCATGAGAATCTCCCGTTCCACCTCATCACCATGAGAATCTCCTGTTCCATCGCATCACCATCAGAATCTCCCGTTCCACCTCATCACCATGAGAATCTCCCGTTCCACCTCATCACCATGAGAATCTCCCGTTCCACCTCATCACCATGAGAATGTCCGGTTCCACCTCATCACCATGAGAATTTCCCGTTCCACCTCATCACCATGAGAATCTCCCGTTCCACCTCATCACCATGAGAATCTCCGGTTCCACCTCATCACCATGAGAATCTCCCGTTCCACCTCATCACCATGAGAATGTCTGGTTCCACCTCATCACCATGAGAATGTCCGGTTCCACCACATCACCATGAGAATCTCCTGTTCCACCTCATCACCATGAGAATCTCCTGTTCCACCTCATCACCATGAGAATGTCCGGTTCCACCTCATCACCATGAGAATCTCCTGTTCCACCACATCACCATGAGAATCTTCCATTCCACCTCATCATGATGAGAATCTCCCGTTCCACTGCATCATGTAGAGAATCTCCTGTTCCATCTCATCACGATCAGAATCTTCTGTTCCACCTCATCATGTCGAGAATCTCCCGTTCCACCTCGTCATGATGAGAATTTCTCATTCCACCACATCATGATGAGAATGTCCTGTTCCACCTCATCACCATGAGAACCTCCCGTTCCACCTCATCACAATGACAATCTCCTGTTCCACCAAAACATGATGAGAATCTCCCGTTCCACCTCATCATGATGAGAATGTCCTCTTCCACCTCATCACCATGAGAATCTCCCATTCCACCTCATCACCATGAGAATCTCCAGTTCCACCTCACCACCATGAGAACCTCCCGTTCCACCTCGTCACCATGACAATCTCCTGTTCCACCAAAACATGATGAGAATCTCCCGTTCCACCTCATCACCATGAGAATTTACCATTCCACCTCATCACCATGAGAATCTTCCGTTCCACCTCATTATGATAAGAATCTCACGTTCCACCTCATCATGATAAGAATCTCACGTTCCACCTCATCACAATGACAATCTCCTGTTCCACCAAAATATTATGAGAATCTCCCGTTCCACCTCATCACCACGAGAATCTCCCGTTCCACCACATCACCATGAGAATCTCCCGTTCCACCACATCACCATGAGAATCTCCCGTTCCACCTCATCACCATGAGAATCTCCCGTTCCACCTCATCACCATGAGAATCTCCCGTTCCACCTCATCATGATAAGAATCTCCCGTTCCACCTCATCACAATGACAATCTCCTGTTCCACCAAAATATTATGAGAATCTCCCATTCCCCCACATTACGATGAGAATCTCCCGTTCCATCTCATCACGGTGAGAATTTCCCGTCTCTCCTCATCATCATAAGAATCTCACGTTGCACCTCATCACCATGACAATCTCCCGTTCCACCAAAATATTATGAGAATCTCCCGTTCCACCAAAACATGATTACAATCACCCGTTCCACCTCATCACCATGACAAACTCCCATTCCACCACATCATGATGAGAATCTCCCGTTCCACCTCATCATGATGAGAATCTCTTGTTCCACCAAAACATGATGAGAATCTCCTATTCCACCAAAACATGATGAGAATCTCCCGTTCCACCTCATCACCATGAGAATCTCTCGTTCCACCTCATCACCATGAGAATCTCCTGTTCCACCAAAACATGATGAGAATCTCCTATTCCACCAAAACATGATGAGAATCTCCCGTTCCACCTCGTCATGATGAGAATCTCCCGTTCCACCTCATCACCATGACAATCTCTCGTTCCACCTCATCACCATGAGAATCTCCTGTTCCCCCAAAACATGATGAGAATCTCCCGTTCCACCTCATCATGATTAGAATGTCCTCTTCCACCTCATCACCATGAGAACCTCCCGTTCCACCTCGTCACCATGACAATCTCCTGTTCCACCAAAACATGATGAGAATCTCCCGTTCCACCTCATCATGATGAGAATGTCCTCTTCCACCTCATCACCACGAGAACCTCCCGTTCCACCTCATCACCATGAGAATCTCCCGTTCCACCTCATCACCATGAGAACCTCCCGTTCCACCTCGTCACCATGACAATCTCCTGTTCCACCAAAACATGATGAGAATCTCCCGTTCCACCTCATCATGATGAGAATGTCCTCTTCCACCTCATCACCACGAGAACCTCCCGTTCCACCTCATCACAATGACAATCTCCTGTTCCACCAAAATATTATGAGAATCTCCCATTCCCCCACATTATGATGAGAATCTCCCGTTCCACCTCATCATGATGAGAATTTCCCGTTCCATCTCATCAGGGTGAGAATTTCCCGTCTCTCCTCATCATCATAAGAATCTCACGTTGCACCTCATCACCATGACAATCTCCCGTTCCACCAAAATATTATGAGAATCTCCCGTTCCACCAAAACATGATTACAATCACCCGTTCCACCTCATCACCATGACAAACTCCCATTCCACCACATCATGATGAGAATCTCCCGTTCCACCTCATGATGAGAATCTCTGGTTCCCCCTTGTCATGATGAGAATCTCGCGTTCCACCTCATCACCATGACAATCTCTCGTTCCACCTCATCATGATGAGAATCTCTTGTTCCACCAAAACATGATGAGAATCTCCTATTCCACCAAAACATGATGAGAATCTCCCGTTCCACCTCATCACCATGAGAATCTCTCGTTCCACCTCATCACCACGAGAATCTCCCGTTCCACCTCATCACAATGACAATCTCCTGTTCCACCAAAATATTATGAGAATCCCCCGTTCCACCACATCACCATGAGAATCTCCCGTTCCACCTCATCACCATGAGAATCTCCCGTTCCACCTCATCACCATGAGAATCTCCCGTTCCACCTCATCATGATAAGAATCTCCCGTTCCACCTCATCACAATGACAATCTCCTGTTCCACCAAAATATTATGTGAATCTCCCGTTCCACCTCATCACCATGAGAATCTCCCGTTCCACCTCATCACAATGACAATCTCCTGTTCCACCAAAATATTATGTGAATCTCCCGTTCCACCTCATCACCATGAGAATCTCCCGTTCCACCTCATCACCATGAGAATCTCCCGTTCCACCTCATCACCATGAGAATCTCCCGTTCCACCTCATCATGATAAGAATCTCCCGTTCCACCTCATCACAATGACAATCTCCTGTTCCACCAAAATATTATGAGAATCTCCCATTCCCCCACATTATGATGAGAATCTCCCGTTCCACCTCATCATGATGAGAATTTCCCGTTCCATCTCATCACGGTGAGAATTTCCCGTCTCTCCTCATCATCATAAGAATCTCACGTTGCACCTCATCACCATGACAATCTCCCGTTCCACCAAAATATTATGAGAATCTCCCGTTCCACCTCATCACCATGACAAACTCCCATTCCACCACATCATGATGACAATCTCTCGTTCCACCTCATGATGAGAATCTCTGGTTCCCCCTTGTCATGATGACAATCTCACGTTCCACCTCATCATGATGAGAATCTCTTGTTCCACCAAAACATGATGAGAATCTCCTATTCCACCAAAACATGATGAGAATCTCCCGTTCCACCTCATCACCATGAGAATCTCTCGTTCCACCTCATCACCATGAGAATCTCTCGTTCCACCTCAACACCATGAGAATCTCCTGTTCCCCCAAAACATGATGAGAATCTCCTATTCCACCAAAACATGATGAGAATCTCCCGTTCCACCTCATCACCACAAGAATCTCCCGTTCCACCTCATCACAATGACAATCTCCCGTTCCACCAAAATATTATGAGAATCTCCCGTTCCACCAAAACATGATTACAATCACCCGTTCCACCTCATCACCATGACAAACTCCCATTCCACCACATCATGATGAGAATCTCCCGTTCCACCTCATGATGAGAATCTCTGGTTCCCCCTTGTCATGATGACAATCTCACGTTCCACCTCATCATGATGAGAATCTCTTGTTCCACCAAAACATGATGAGAATCTCCTATTCCACCAAAACATGATGAGAATCTCCCGTTCCACCTCATCACCATGAGAATCTCTCGTTCCAACTCATCACCATGAGAATCTCCTGTTCCACCAAAACATGATGAGAATCTCCTATTCCACCAAAACATGATGAGAATCTCCCGTTCCACCTCGTCATGATGAGAATCTCCCGTTCCACCTCATCACCATGACAATCTCTCGTTCCACCTCATCACCATGAGAATCTCCTGTTCCCCCAAAACATGATGAGAATCTCCCATTCCACCTCATCATGATGAGAATGTCCTCTTCCACCTCATCACCATGAGAACCTCCCGTTCCACCTCGTCACCATGACAATCTCCTGTTCCACCAAAACATGATGAGAATCTCCCGTTCCACCTCATCATGATGAGAATGTCCTCTTCCACCTCATCACCACGAGAACCTCCCGTTCCACCTCATCACCATGAGAATCTCCCGTTCCACCTCATCACCATGAGAATCTCCCATTCCACCTCATCATGATAAGAATCTCACGTTCCACCTCATCACAATGACAATCTCCTGTTCCACCAAAATATTATGAGAATCTCCCATTCCCCCACATTATGATGAGAATCTCCCGTTCCACCTCATCATGATGAGAATTTCCCGTTCCATCTCATCACGGTGAGAATTTCCCGTCTCTCCTCATCATCATAAGAATCTCACGTTGCACCTCATCACCATGACAATCTCCCGTTCCACCAAAATATTATGAGAATCTCCCGTTCCACCAAAACATGATTACAATCACCCGTTCCACCTCATCACCATGACAAACTCCCATTCCACCACATCATGATGAGAATCTCCCGTTCCACCTCATGATGAGAATCTCTGGTTCCCCCTTGTCATGATGAGAATCTCGCGTTCCACCTCATCACCATGACAATCTCTCGTTCCACCTCATCATGATGAGAATCTCTTGTTCCACCAAAACATGATGAGAATCTCCCGTTCCACCTCATCACCATGAGAATCTCTCGTTCCACCTCATCACCACGAGAATCTCCCGTTCCACCTCATCACAATGACAATCTCCTGTTCCACCAAAATATTATGAGAATCCCCCGTTCCACCACATCACCATGAGAATCTCCCGTTCCACCTCATCACCATGAGAATCTCCCGTTCCACCTCATCACCATGAGAATCTCCCGTTCCACCTCATCATGATAAGAATCTCCCGTTCCACCTCATAACAATGACAATCTCCTGTTCCACCAAAATATTATGAGAATCTCCCATTCCCCCACATTATGATGAGAATCTCCCGTTCCACCTCATCATGATGAGAATTTCCCGTTCCATCTCATCACGGTGAGAATTTCCCGTCTCTCCTCATCATCATAAGAATCTCACGTTGCACCTCATCACCATGACAATCTCCCGTTCCACCAAAATATTATGAGAATCTCCCGTTCCACCTCATCACCATGACAAACTCCCATTCCACCACATCATGATGACAATCTCACGTTCCACCTCATCATGATGAGAATCTCTTGTTCCACCAAAACATGATGAGAATCTCCTATTCCACCAAAACATGATGAGAATCTCCCGTTCCACCTCATCACCATGAGAATCTCTCGTTCCACCTCATCACCATGAGAATCTCTCGTTCCACCTCATCACCATGAGAATCTCCTGTTCCACCAAAACATGATGAGAATCTCCCGTTCCACCTCGTCATGATGAGAATCTCCCGTTCCACCAAAATATTATGAGAATCTCCCGTTCCACCAAAACATGATTACAATCACCCGTTCCACCTCATCACCATGACAAACTCCCATTCCACCACATCATGATGAGAATCTCCCGTTCCACCTCATGATGAGAATCTCTGGTTCCCCCTTGTCATGATGACAATTTCACGTTCCACCTCATCATGATGAGAATCTCTTGTTCCACCAAAACATGATGAGAATCTCCTATTCCACCAAAACATGATGAGAATCTCCCGTTCCACCTCATCACCATGACAATCTCTCGTTCCACCTCATCACCATGAGAATCTCCTGTTCCCCCAAAACATGATGAGAATCTCCCGTTCCACCTCATCACCATGAGAATCTCCCGTTCCACCTCATCACCATGAGAATCTCCTGTTCCACCAAAATATTATGAGAATCTCCCGTTCCACCACATCATGATGAGAATCTCCCGTTCCACCACATCATGATGAGAATCTCCCGTTCCACCTCATCACCATGAGAATCTCCCGTTCCACCTCATCACCATGAGAATCTCCCGTTCCACCTCATCCCAAAGCTGCTCTGCTGGATGTAGATCTGGTGACTGTGGAGCCGTTGGAGGACAGTGAACTCATTGTCATGGTGGAGATGATGTGAGCTTTGTGACATGGTGCATCATCCTGCTGGAAGTTTCCATCAGAAGATGCTACACTGTGCTCAGAAAGGGATGGACATGGTCAGCAGCAACACACAGTGGTGGATAAACCATGCCAGGCTGCTGCTGAGAGGCCCAAAGTGGGACACGACAGACTTCTCCACACCATTACAACAGCAGCATTCACGTTTTCACGATGCTTTCAGCAGATCCCAAACCCTACTTTCTAAATTTGGAGGTGAAATTGAGACTCATCAGACCAGCAACATTTTTCCGTCTTCTATTGTACAGTTTAGGTGAGTCCTGTAACTCCAGTTTTCTTAGCTGAGAAGGTCTGGTCTTCTGCTGCAATCTGACCCAGACAACTGCTGTTCTTTGTTGGTTCATTTTCTGTGAACCCTTAGTTCCTGAAATCCTTCTCAATTCTGCAAGACAACAGCTTTTTTTAAGACAGCAGCTGAGTCCTGCTTTCAGAACCTCTTCTTCTCATTCTAAATGTGTTTTCTATTATTTTGAATTCTCTCCGATCATGTTCTTACATGAGATTTGGCCCAGAAGATGAAGATTTCAGCCACCATCCTGAACAGCTCCTCTGCCTCTGGGTTGGACTCTTTCAGCCATTTGGCCCTGTCAGACACATCACATCAGTTTGCAGCAATTTTGTTCAGACTAAAATGTTTACATGCTTTTTACAATTCTGCTGTTTGCCAAACAAACCCATTTAATTTTCTAAATTTCATATGAGCAAACCATCATGTTAGGCTACATGCTACCAACACAGATCGTCTTCATTGTCATCATTTGGATTAGATTAGATTCAACTTTATTGTCATTACACATGTATAACTACAATGCAACGAAACGTAGTTGACATCCAACCAGCGTGCAATAAGCAACAAGTGCAAGGTAAAGATTGTCTGCAGTATGTACAAGTATTTTACAGCTGTGGCATGGAGTGAATGTCACAGTATACTGATTTTGAGTGCTATGAACATTAAATACAGATGGCATGACACACTCATTCAAAAATACTATTTTATAAAACATCAGTTCTTGCAAAAAGCAGATGTGTTGGGAAGAGTTCAGTACCTGTTGTAGTCCACAAATCGAATAAGGAGAGGGTAGAAGGCATATAGGTCTCTGACCAGTATAGTGAACTGGTCCATGATAAGAAGCTCCGTCTCAGACATCTCTCCTCTCCCCTCAGCCTTGTTGTGTTCTTCATCTATCAGCACAACAGCCGCTTTCTATACAACACAGTCACACAATGTTTGCTTTACTTGATTTTATGATCTTTAATTGGTCATATAGTGTTTTTATCTTCATGTCATCTGTTAAAAATAATCATTATGCATCATAATGGCATAGACTTATGGCATAAATATTTATTTCTCGGCAAGTTTTACTCAGATTTACTTCTGCATGAACCCTGATGAATGCATTCAGTTTGTTGGATTAGAGGGACATGAAGCCCTGGATGACTGCCTTTTCCTTCCAAATTCAGGAAGTCATTGAGATTGTTGTCTTTGGACTTGAGAGCCTGTCTATCTCTAGAATTATTCTGGCTGGTATTACCAATACTTACACAGCAAGGAAACTTGGAATTTTTCTGGACCAGGGTGTGTCTTTCAAATGATATACACTGCTTAAAAAAAATAAAGGGAACACTAAAACAACACGATGTAACTCCAAGTCAACCAGACTTCTGTGAAATGGAACTGTCCACTTAGGAAGCAACACTGACTGACAATCAGTCCCACATGCTGTTGTGCAAATGGAACAGACAACAGGTGGAAATTATAGGCAACTGGCAAGACACACCCAATAAAGGAGTGGTTCTGCAGGTGGAGACCACAGACCACTTCTCAGTTCCGATGCTTTCTGGATGATGTTTTGGTCTGAATGCTGGCGGTGCTTTCACTCTAGTGGTAGCATGAGACGGAGTCTACAACCCACACAAGTGGCTCAGGTAGTGCAGCTCATCCAGGATGGCACATCAATGCCAGCTGTGGCAAGAAGGTTTGCTGTGTCTGTCTTAAACAGTCTGTCTTAAACAGCACAATGTTTCCAGTGCATGGAGGCGCTACCAGGAGACAGGCCAGTACATCAGGAGACGTGGAGGAGGCCGTGGGAGGACAATAACCCAGCAGCAGGACCGCTACCTCCTTCTTTGTGCAAGGAGGAACAGGAGGAGCACTGCCAGAGCCCTGCAGAATGAGCTCCAGCAGGACACAAATGTGCATGTGTCTGCTCCAACAGTCAGAAACAGACTCCATGAGGGTGGTATGAGGGCCCGACGTCCACAGGTGGGGGTTGTGCTTCCAGCCCAACACCATGCAGGACGTTTGGCGTTTTCCAGAGAACACCAAGATTGGTAAATTCTCCACTGGCGCTCTGAGCTCTTCACAGATGGAAGCAGGTTCACACTGAGCACATGTGGCAGACGTGACAGAGTCTGGAGACGCCGTGGAGAACGTTCTGCTGCCTGCAACATCCTCCAGCAGGACCGGTTTGGCAGTGGGTCAGTAATGGTGTGGGGGGGCATTTCTTTGGAGGGCCGCACAGCCCTCCATGTGCTCGCCAGAGGTAGCCTGACTGCCATTAGGTACCGAGATGAGATCCTCAGACCCCTTGTGGGACCATATGCTGGTGCGGTTGGCCCTGGGTTCCTCCTAATGCAAGACAATGCTAGACCTCATGTGTCTGGAGTGTGTCAGCAGTTCCTGCAACACCAAGGCATTGATGTTATGGACCGGCCCGCCTGTTCCCCAGACCTGAATCCAGCTGAGCACATCTGGGACATCATGTCTCGCTCCATCCACCAACACCAAGTTGCACCACAGACTGTCCAGGAGTTGGCGGATGCTTTAGTCCAGGTCTGGGAGGAGATCCCTCAGGAGAACATCCACCGCCTCATCAGGAGCATGCCCAGGTGTTGTAGGGAGGTCATACAGGCACGCGGAGGCCACACACACTACTGAGCCTCATTCTGACTTGTTTAAAGGACATTACATGTCTGATGGGAACTATCATTAGAAACAATATTTCTCCAGTTTTATCTTTCCGTCATTGGCTTTCTGTTAATCCAGAGAAATATTTAAAATACTTCTCACATATAAAGGGCTTTCTGACTAAGTTCCACTGGATCTTAAAGGTTTCAGATTTCCAGATTTTACCAACAGAGCAGTTTATTCTCAGACTACAGGTTTACTGGTGGTTCATATGTTACGGCCCCAGGCCTCAACTTGTGTATTTCAGGAAGACTCTGACAAGCAGCTGTGTCATCACACCTCTGCGATTGGCTGCTTCTTCAGGACACACCTCACTGTTCCACCCCCTGCTTGTGGTTGGCTCTTCCTTGGTTGGCTGGCTGGAGCCTCCCTATTTAAACCAGCTTCAAATGAAGATTCAGGGCAGCTGTTCTGGTGTGGAACAGCTTGCCCTTTGAGAAACCTTGAGATGGTTTGTTGTTGTTGTTGCTGTTGTTTTGTTGAACCTTGTAGTTGGCCTTTAGATGCCTGGTTCTCTTTGGCTATTGTATTATTTTGTGGTGTGAACCAGCAACGTTGTGTGGTGACCAAATATTTCACCAAGATGTTGGTAAAATATTAAACCCTTGTTTCCCTTTATCTCACATCTTTAATGTTGCTGCCCCTCTTCCCCTAGCAGAGCCGGGGGGTTGTAACACCTAGAAGTCCGAAAAGAGGAAAGGGAGCCAGCAACTTAATTCGAGCCCTCTCTGCCCAGCCAAAGCAGTTTCCAGTTTACTTCTGGCTCCAGTTATTTTGCACTAAAATGAAACATTAACAATCACCTTGTAAAACTTAAATGAAACATAATTGCTAATGAATTACATAATTTTGAAATAAAATATTGCAATAATTATGTCAAAGCTTTTTCTTTCACAAATTATGCTAATAATAATTTACTCTCCACTTGTTACCTTTGTCAGAAAGAAATCTTGACATTTTCATCCATCTGAACCATAACAGGTCATAAGGAAGACATCCTAGTAGATGTTATTCTCTCGTGGAAGAATGGTTCACACAGCTCTGCAGCTCACACTACTAACTTTTGACCTTTTAAATAATAACTCGTGAAATATTAGTAATCATGGGCATCACAATTGTAATAAGTCCTGATTGGATCTCAACACAGCAGTAGCAGCATCTTAGGCTATAGGTGAAGAGACGGCATTTCTATCCTCTCAGATGGAGGGCTGAGTGGGTGCTGGCGTCAGGCTGATAGACTCATAAACATGTCTTTATTATGTTTATGTCTATGGTCAAGCACCAATGTAGCATCATAGATATAGGCTAAGCTGCTGTTGAACCTCCATTTGTGTGGACATATGTAACTGTAAAAAGCAGCATCACTGAAAAATGTGAGAGTATACCCTGCATGTATATATATATATATATATATATATATATATATATATATATATATATATACACATATATATATATATATATATATATATATATATATATATATATATATATATATATATATGGTCCACCGCCCCCTCACTCACAGAGGACACCCCCACCTGGGGACATAAGGTCCCCCCTTGTCCACACAGCGGCACTTTCACACCCACATCCAGACACACACATCCAGCACACCCCCAAAACCATCCTCCAGACCCCCACATCACATCCAAGCCTCCGCCACCAAAACCCCCCTACCCCCCAAGCCTCCACCCCTCCCCACACCCCACCACATCCTCCATCTCCATCCCACCCCCCATCCACTGCATGTCCACCCACCCACAGACATGCACTTGCCCCACACACACACACACACACACACACCACCACACTCCCTTACACACACTCCAAACTACTTAATGATGTAAACTGTTTAATGATGTCCTATTCCTCTGTCAGTACATTGCTCCATACGAATGGAACTCGCCTCACTTTCCATTTTGATCATTCCAGCTCTCTTCTTTGGCTTTCCTCAAAGGTGCATAACCTTGCATAATCACTAAACCCCCTTAATTCCACCTTACTACTCCGCAGCAAGTCTTCTGGCTCTCAGTGTTTTGTCCAATTCAGATCAAACTCGGTTATACCCTCAGCTGTAATTTCAAGTGGGTATACTCAATGCTGGCTTAAAAATAACAGAATACCCTGTATACACACATATAGTCTGGACTACACCATATAAACAATGCAAATATATACATACATAATGGGTGGAAGAATAACGTGAACGAACCCAGTTACAAAGGAGATGTGTCTCTGTATGAAACAGACATAAAATCAGAATGCAAAGATTTCCAAATACCATTATCCTGCATTTTATTCCTAAAAGAAAATAAACAACAAATCAGATTTGGAAACTAAGTATTTTACATTTCCATATAAATTTGAGTTCATTTTCCATTATATCTAAATTTGACACATAGTCCTTAATATGTTGGAACTGAAGCTGTAATGGGTATAAAACTGATATAAACCAGAGGGGAAAGTAACATAAATGACTCTGTTTATGTGCAAAAATCACTGCTGCACAATCAAAATGTTCCATAAAGACTCACTTTTTTAAGTTTCTCCATCAACGGCAGGAAGTGCGTCTTCAGCAGGTCGGCTTTGGCTTTGCTGATGATTGGCTGAGAGAAGACTTAAAAGACAAAGAATGGGGTGAATCATAAAAGAATATAAAAGGTGTTTTTTCATACTTTAAGCCCCTCTGTTGTACCTGATGATTAACAAAAGTAATATTACTTTTACCTGTTAACTTATTTCATGCACTGTGTACACTAAACCTGATCAACATCCACACTCAGCATCCTTCCTGTCAACAGCCCTAAAAGTATTTCTGCTCACACTGTTGGCAGAAAACAGGTGTGGGCAGAAATCCAGCAGTGAGAACTAAAAACCACAGGACGGTAAATGTCCAAAGACAGTCCTGTTTACCAGCCAGTCTCTTCATCCAGGCCCCCTCATCGATCCCCAGGTTGTTGTAGATAATCTTTAGGATGTTCCCCAGTAGCGTGTTGATGTGTTCCGAGGTAACAGATGTGCAGCAACCGTCTGCTTGGTCTGGGTTGCTCTCTGGTCCGTGTTCCCACCAGTGGGACATATAACTGCACAACATTGGCAAAACCACCTGCAGAGAAACAAAGACTGCTTTAAAGCAAATCCACAAAGCATCACCAGAAGATGTCAGTGTGGATTTTGTTGCTTCTTTAGGATTGAAATTGGAAAAAATTGTACTAATCACAAAACACCAACACACTAAAACAGCCATATGGTTTTAATTATTACAATCAAGTTGATAGCTTCAACTATGGGCTCAATCTGAAGCCATATAGGTTTTTACAGTTGTAAATGAATATTTGCAACAAATTTTAGTTTATATTTGTAATCAAGTTTTGTCATCCTGCAAAAAAATGTACCTGATAAATTCCAGTTTGTCAATGTGTAGTTAAGGAAATGGCTTTAAAAATATTTCTGTTTGAAAGGAACAAAACAAGTGCTTTTGCAAACATAATTTCCCCGGTGCAAAGCCAAAACCTGCACAGAAAACTCAAGTTGTAGATGCAGCTTGGCCCCATCTTTCCAACTGTATGCGATTGGATGATGGCAATTCAAACTGTCCAATCAGAGAAGAGAATTCTTCCTGACCTTTCACACTGCTGCAGGATCCTGAAAGGGAGTCGATCCATTTAAAAGATGGATTTTGATGAGACTGTGAGTCAAACGTGATAGGGCTGCGCTATACTGCACATTTTAGTATTGCTCCGATATCAAGTAAATCAAGGGCAAGTATTGCCAATAATAATAAGATACCAATACCATAATACTGTTTTAGAGTAATAAAGTCAATAGTGCAAATGACCCTGATATCAATCAATACTATCCGCCCAGTCCTAGGGTGTAATAGAGAGGTGCTATTTACTCTCTCTCCCCAAATGGACCCTTTTGCCTTCACCTGGTCTGACACTAGGTTCTCGGGGCAGGAGGATGACGAGGGGGAGAACAAGAGGTATCTGTCAAAAAAAAAAAAAAAAATCATATATTGGGCTCCGGTGTTCAAAGGCGGTAATCCCGGATAGAATTGATTTCTGTCTGGATGACTGATAGGTGAGGGAGCGTGCACCCCGACAGTAGTGTTGGATCACCTTCACTATGCTGGATTTCACCACGTAAAGATAAAAACCAACATTCAAGTTGCTTGAATTATTGATGGTTGTTGTTTCAGCACGGTTTTGCTAAGTTTGTCGTGGTTTTATGTACTATACTTGCTTCAGTGTTTCTGTAGGTAGGCTAGCTAACTGTCTGTCACAGATCAGGTCACAAGGTGGGTCGCTATCTATTTATTTCAGATCTTTCTGGTCACCCATTAAACAGTAGAACAAGTACACTATAACTCAAAATATTTCCTTCTGAATTCACAGTTTTTATTGCCAGTTAGTAATGTTATGTCCATTATGACCTAATTATGCAGATGCTGTATAGACGTTGGATTTGTAGTTTGATGTGAAGTATATATAAATGAAAATACATGATGGTAGGATGTAGTATGTAGTAAGCTACTCAGTCAGGGGACACCCCTTGTAGCAGGTTAAGAACACTGGCTGCCACAATGTGTGTCCCCTGTAAGACCGAACTTTCTCATTTTGGCGGCAGCATATTTCCAGTTTGATGTAAGGTATCTACGAATAAAAACATCACATTATTGAGCCCATATGCCACATGTCAGGTAGGTGTAGAGGTTATATTGAGCATCAGTAGAAGTTTTTATTCAACCCAACTTTTTCCGTTCAACTTCAATACATCTTCAACATGTAACTGAAAAATGATAAGACTTGATGATGGAGGTTGGAGCACATGCCGCCAGCAGTCTGAGTCAGCTCTTCACCCAGTTGTCTGAAAACAAGAAAGTGCTGCTCATAATGAATCACGAGGCAGCAGGTGCAGAGACTGGAATACGGCCCAGTCAGGATGGAGTTCCAGGTCTTGATATTAGACAGGGTCAGTTCTGATACTGAATCCAGGTGGAATAAGGTTTGACTCAGTGCTCAAATAAATGATTTATATAAACACAGTTATTAGCAACTGGACTAAAGTGGATAATTTGATAGATTTGTTTTAATTGGATTACATCTGGCCAACAATGATTTGGAAAGAATTGGACTCCAAAAATGCTTTGAGATGATTTAATATAATTAAACTGAATTAGTATAAAACTGGATTTACATCTAATATCCCTCTCCAGTTATCAGCATGGAAGCAGTTTAATGGGGTCAAGGATTTGTTCACCCCCAGATGAGTGAACCCCCAGTGTCTCCCTGCTCTAACACACCTGACTCCAACTAAGGAGTCATTGGCAGCAATGACCCCTCAGAAAGAGCGTCATTTCATCGGCTGAGGGGTCTATTTTATATGAGTGAGGTGTGTTGGAGCAGGGTAAAATTGAAAATCTGCATAACAGCAGCCCTACAGGACTGCCTTTGGTGACCCCTGATTTAACCAGATGCATCTCTACCCACAGGAGTGATGTTCATGGCTGATTCTGAGGAGAAATGAAGAAAGAAAGAAAATGAAAAGAATAAGTTAGTGTTTCACCTCCATGACATGAGGCATCTGAGTGTATCTCATGCCAGACTCTGCCAGTTCCATGATCTCCTCCAGAGATTTCTCCAAGTTTGGGACCAGTGTACAAACTTCTCCAACCGTCCCTGGAAGACCTAAAGCTGAGAGACAGGAAGTAGAATGATTAGATTGTTTCTTAGCAAATAATGTATGATAATGTTGAGTTTGTGTTCCAGCCGGATGGTTATTGTAGATGTAATGCCATGTCTATGCTGAGAGTAAAATAGTGTACCTGCTCGGTCTTTACTTCCTTTGCTGTTGTAAATGGAGATGCTGTTAAATTTGTTCATGTCAGGCTCGAGGAAAGCTACTGGGAATGCTGCTGAGAAGGCTGCTAGACACTTTCCTAGAGCTGGCCGCTGTCTGTGGGAGGAAAAGGGAGGTCAAAGTTCACTCTGCTGTCTACACCACTGTTACTCTTCTACAATGTAGAGCAGTGGTTTGACAGTTCAGTCCTCAAGGGCCACTTTCCTGCACATTTTCATTGCTTGCATGGTCCACCTGAATCAAATCAAATAAATCAAACAGCTTCTTGTCAAATTCTTCGCATGACCCATTAGTTTCAGTTAGGTGTGTTGGAGTAGAGGAACACTGAAAACCTGACGGAAGGCGGCTCTCGAGGACGCCTGGTGGAGAGAGAAATGTGAACTCTCTCTTCAAGATTTCATGTCATTGATCAGACAAATGATGAGACTATTTTATTGACCAACTGACTGAAAGACACACTCCAACCTACCAATCAGACTTTGAAAGTAAACAGACTCAAATCAAGATAAATGTGTCGAGACCATAGTTTCAAACCCTCAGTTCTGGACCCCTTTTTTCCCTGACAGTGCCCTCAATTTCATCACAAATCAACATGGATGACAAAGGAAAGTGAGTATTAAACATGACTATTAATAATAATAAAGTCAGAATATAATTTTATAAATAAAAACAAAAGTTTAATTGTTGTCTTTGTTTTTGAAAATGAAATACAAAAGTATAACAAATTTCAGTCTAAGAAAGGTGCCAAGTAACAGAATAACATATACTGTTGGAAAAAAAGCTAATGGCTTGACTCATACATTTAGTTTGATTTAACTGAAGCACCAGCTATGGAAGTGATTCTGTACCATAATTCAAATTAAAACGGACGGAAGGAAATGCTTTAATTTTCATAATATTGCTGCAGTTTTTGACTTCAGTTAAATGAATAACAAATAATCCAAACGGAATTCCATTTTTTTCCTTGAGACTGCTCATTTTGTAACTAATTGAAATAATAAAAAGGCCATTTGAGACTGAAATTTAAAAACATGCTCAGGCAAATATGTACAAAAAATGCAAAATATAAACATCAAATTTAAAAATGAAAAGGCATTAGCAGAAAAGTTTATTCATTTTAAGGACATAGCTGATTATTAAACTCTTAAATAAAATGGATAATAGATCACCCAAACTGCATTTCATTTCCACTTTAAAGACTTTTCATTGTATGACACAATTTTAAAAAAAATGAAAAGGACATTCCTTTTTTGTTTCGTGTCTGTCCTGCAAGAGATGTTGCAAAATTAATTTTGAATTGGCAATCCCAAGCTGACAGAGGAGGGTTGTCCGTGAAGATTGTCTGTTTCTTCTGCCCCAGTCTGACAGTGCTTCATATCGTCCAACTTCATAACATTTTGAACATGGTAGCATGTTTTATAAAGCATCCTGACAGATACAATGATGTTATCTATCATTTACCATGCAGTCGCAACCTTTAAATTCATTCTGAAAACGGGAACAGCATTGTTCCAAATATGCACAGCACCCTCTGCTGTAACTTCAAATGATTAGTGATATCATCTATTCATTCATTCATTTTCCGAACCGCTTAGTCCGATTCATTATCACGGGGCAGCTGGAGCCAATCCCAGCAGTCTCTGGGCGAGAGGCAGGGTACACCCTGGACAGGGCTGAGTAATATTGAAGTTTCTGGTCAGAGTGCGATATTGTTTTTGGATGTTTGGATCTTGTAGTTGAATGCATGACATGTATGTACAGAATGTACAGAATAAATGAATGCCATTAGCTGCTTGATTGTTCTAAAATGCAAATGCTGGAGCTGAAGCAAACCAAAAAAAAATTCCATTTTTAAGTTTACCAGCTGATCCTGGCCTTACTGCCTTCTGCATACCCTAAACTCCACTCCAGCTAGATTAACCCAGTGCAGTTTTAAAACAGTTTCAAACAATTCTGTTTGAAAGGTAATGGTGGATTTCGTTGTGAAAGTTGGAAATGTAGAATGTCATTCCACAGCAGAGTGGAAAAACTGTTAGCGATGAGGGAAGATATTTAATCAGGATTTTTTCCCCACAATTACACACAAACACACACATATATGTGTATGTATATACACTGCTCAAACAAATAAAGGAAACATCTAAACAACACGATGTAACTCCAAGTCAACCAGACTTCTGTGAAATGGAACTGTCCACTTAGGAAGCAACACTGATTGACAATCAGTTCCACCTGCTGTTGTGCAAATGGAACAGACAACAGGTGGAAATTATAGGCAACTGGCAAGACACACCCAATAAAGGAGTGGTTCTGCAGGTGGCGCTTCATTCCTGGGGCCTCATTCATCAAACTGTACGTACGGAAAACAGGAAATGCAGCACAAAAATACTTCCTGATTCACAAAGCAGTGCACACGCACGTCCCACGCCTGTTTCGCTTCATAAATCAGGATTAACACTAAATTTTGCGGACATCAGGGACCATCTTGTCACACCCACATGTTGGCCAAAAAAGGTCAGGCCAACGCCGTGATAAATAGTAATCCATCTTATTTCCATGAGATGGATTATTATTTATTTGCCGGGAAAAAAGCCAAAAGGAGGGGATTTTTTTGGAAAATTAGGTAGAAATTCTAATCAATGAGATTGTAAAATGTAAAAGTATTTTATCTGGTGGAGACGGGATGGACATCACCACCACCAGAAAGACAGAGGAGGTCAGCAGGGGACAGATGCTGTCAGCGTCTCATCAGACCACCGGACTTATCCAGAAAGGACAAATAAAGTGGTCAGACAATAAAATGTAGGGAGAAAGTGCATCTTGGTCCACCTTGTCCCCCCAGCAGGCGTGTCCTGGCAGAGGAGGAGGTGCAGGAGACGGAGACATGAAGACAGAAATGAGACTAAACTTGTGAATAAATGAGAATTGTCCACCTCTGATGTGTTGCATCACTTCTAGATGTTTGGCAGCAGTTTGGTTCCAACATGATGGTTGGAGGTCGGGGACAACAGCGCTGGTCGCAGCTGAACGGGACACGTTACCATTTAGTAGCATGTTATGTAGCGTCTCCACTATCTGCACACATCTGCAGCTGTACAACAGGTTTCCTCCTGGGCATGGAGGCACCTCCACCTGCCTCCATCTGCCCGATGGCCGCTACACCACGTCTGACTCAGGAATGGGGCCACCATCAGCCACCTCCTGTACATGGATGATATCAAGCTGTACACTAAGAGTGAGCGGGACATCGACTCACTGATCCACATCACCAGGATCTACAGCAGGGACATCGGAATGTCATTCGGACTGGAGAAATGTGGACGGATGATAACAAAGAGAGGGAAGGTAATCTATACGGAGGGCATTGCACTCCCAGAGGGCAGGATAACAGATGGGGAGGAAAGCTACAAGTACCTGGACATACCACAGGCAAATGGCAACCATGAAGAAGCCACAAGGAAAGCTGCCACAACTAAATACCTGCAACGAGTGAGGCAAGTACTGAGAAGGCAGCTCAATGGCAAGAACAGGATCTAGGCAGTTAACAGCTACGTCCTGCCAGTGATCCGATCCCCTGCTGGGATAATAAACTGGCCAAAGGAGGAAGCTCAGACCACGGATGTCAAAACATGGAAGCTGCTCACCATGCATGGAGGGTTCCACCTCAAGTCCAGTGTCCAGCGACTATACACTAAGCCCAAAGAAGGCAGCCGGGGACTAGTGAGCATCAAGGCCACTATCCAAGATGAAACATCCAAGCTCCATGAATACATCAGGAAGAGGGCACCAGGGATGAAAATTCCCCCACACACTAATTTCCAAACCAAAAAGGATAAAGTACAGATTAAACACTGGACATTCATCAGTCTACTTAACAATGATGCAAAGTTATTTGCTCTCATTTTTACTTAAGGACTTAAACATGGCTTGAGTCAGATAACAAACGAAGAGCAATCTGGTTTTATGAACAGAAGGCACATCAGCAATAACATACTTTAATTTTCAAAATAATATATTACAGTAGATTTTACTCATTATAGTCTTTAACACCATGGATCATAACTTTATATTAAAATGTGTTTCCTTCTTTGGTTTATATACTTTATATAATGGTTGTTGTAAGTGAAATCTGGCACCTCATCAGGATTCATTATGTCATGTGGTATGAGACAAAGTTGCTATGGAATTCCCTTTTTTTCTGTTAGCAGAACAAATACTGGCAAAAAATATAAAAATGTCACATTTTCTGGAAATTAGTGTTGTTTAAAGTCATTCTAGATTGCACCGTATGTTGGCAGCAGATTGTAGTAGCTCTGACTTGCTATCATCGATTTTTAAAAAGTACAAACTCTTCTCACACAGATATAACTTCAAATTAGGTATTTTTTCTGAAGATTTCATGCTGGTTCGGAGGGTGTTCTACAAAGAAGATTTTTCTGCATATTTTCAAGTCTTTCAAGGCTTGTTATGATGAGTCTCCATGGCAACAAAACACTTGTTTACAATCAGGATCAACTGATTAAACTCTCCCAAATCAGGATTATCAGCGAAACAACCCATTAAATCCTGATCGAGTTGACAAGAAAGAGAAGAGGATGCAGAGCGGGAGCCAGACAGTGAAGAAAGCGATGGAGATTTAAGTCATTTCTACCAACCGTCCTCATGGGTAATGTGAGATCGCTAGCTAGCAAAACAAATGAGCTTGAGATGCTAACAAGGTCTCAGAAAGAATACAGAGAGTGCAGTATTATGTGCTTCACCGAGACATGGCTGCATGAACACATCCCTGACTGTAATGTGTCTGTACCGGGCTTTAAAACGGTCCGTGCAGACCGCAGTAGACAACACAGCGGAAAGCTAAAGGGTGGTGGAATTGCAGTGCTGGTTAACCAGCGTTGGTGTCATTCTGCACATGTTACTGTCAAGGAGAAGATATGCACAAGGGACATGGAACTGTTAGCTGTGAGCTTCCGTCCATATTATTTACCCAGAGAGTTTACCTGTGTTATTCTGGTAGCAGTTTATATAATACCTGGTACCGCACCAGACACAGCCTGTGACGTCATCAGCTCCGTCGTTGCTCGGCTACAAACACAGCATCCAAACTCATTCATGGCGATCTCCGGAGACTTCAACAACGTCTCCCTCTCTGCAACTCTACCAACATTCCAGCAGTTTGTCAGCTGCTCCACCAGAGAAAATAAGATGATGGACTTATTTTATGCAAATATGAATAATGGATACAGTTGTTCTGCCCTGCCTCCTTTAGGAAGATCTGACCATAATCTGGTTCTTCTCACCTCCACCTACAAGCCCATCATTCAGCAGCAACCAGTCATCACAAAGACTATCAAAATCTGGTCTGCTGAAGCTGAAGATGCTCTTAGAGGAGGCTTTGAGGCTACAGACTGGAACGTCCTCTGTGAACCTCATGGAGACGACATCAACGCCATGACTGAGTGTGTGACAGATTACATAAACTTCTGTGTGGACAGCAACGTCCCAACAAGAACAGTGAGGTGCTTCCCCAATAACAAACCCTGGATCACCAGTGACCTGAAAAAGCTGCTGAACATCAAAAAGAAAGCCTTCAGGGATGGAGACAGGGAGTTATTGAGGGCAACACAAAAACAACTTCAAACACAAACTAAGAAGTGCAAGGAGGACTACAGGAAGAAGTTAGAAAGTCAGCTCCAGCAGAATAACCTGAGGGATGTGTGGTCTGGAATGAAGAAGATCACCGGCTTCAAGTTAAAGGGGGACCAGCCTGATGGAGGTCTGGACAGAGCTAATGAGCTGAACATATTCTTCAACAGGTTCAGTTCACCCCCTACCTCCAGCCCAACAGACCACACACCCTCCATAAGCCCACTGCTTTCCTGTCACGCCTCCAATCTGTCACCCTGCAGCTCAGTCATGGACCAGAACACAGCTTCATCTCCCTCCACATCAGGACATCCTGAGACCTCCACCTTGTTTGTCTCCTGCAATCAGGTTAAGAAGCAACTTGAGAAACTGAACCAGAACAAGGCTGCAGGTCCAAATGGTGTCAGTCCCAGAGTTCTCAAGACCTGCTCAGAACAACTATGTCCGATTCTCCAGCACCTTTTCAACACCAGTCTGAGACAAAATAGAGTCCCAGTGCTGTGGAAAACCTCCTGCCTTGTTCCAGTGCCTAAAAAAACACAACCAGCTGAACCAAGTGACTACAGACCAGTTGCCCTGACATCTCACATCATGAAAGTCCTGGAGAGACTCTTACTGGCTCACCTCAACAAGCAAATAAACACCTTTCAGGACCCATTCCAGTTTGCATATCGTAATGGACTTGGGGTTGAAGATGCCATCATATACCTGCTCCAGAGAGCACACTCTCATCTGGACCATTCAGGCAGCACTCTGAGGGTCATGTTCTTTCATTTCTCAGTGCTTTTAATACCATTCAGCCTGCTTTGTTATGTGAGAAGCTCCATAAATTCCAGGTGGATACCTCCACAACCACCTGGATCTATGACTACCTCACAAACAGACCCCAGTTTGTGAGACTGAAAGGTTGTGTGTCTGAGATGGAGGTCAGCAGCACTGGTGCACCACAAGGAACTGTACTCTGGCCATTCCTCTTCACTCTGTACACCTCAGACTTCCAGTCCAACTCTGAGTCCTGTCATCTGCAGAAATACTCTGATGACTCTGCAGTTGTGGGGTGTATCAGGGATGGACAAGAAGCAGAGTACAGAGAACTGGTCAGTCAGTTTGTTAAATGGTGCGGTGACAATCATCTCATATTAAATAGCAGCAAAACAAAAGAGATGATTGTTGACTTCAGGAGGAAGAAGAATAAACAAAGCACTGTTTCCATCCTGGGAGAGGAGGTGGAGGTGGTGGAGGAATACAAGTATCTTGGAGTTCAGCTGGACAACAAACTGGACTGGAAATGCAACACTGACTACATCTACAAGAAAGGTCAGAGCAGACTGTACTTCTTAAGGAAGCTGAGATGGTTTAACGTCTGCACCAAGATGTTGCATATCTTCTATAAGTCTGTTGTGGAGAGTGCAGTCAGCTTTGCAGCATCTGCTGGGGTAGTAGCATCAGAACCAGAGACTTGAAGAGAATCAACAAACTGATCCAGAAAGCTGCTTCTGTGCTTGGAGTAACTCTGGAGCCGCTGGAGCTGATTGTCCAAAGAAGAATGCTGCACAAGCTGATGAAGATGATGGAGGATTCTTCACACCCTCTCCACAACACAGTGATGAAACAACAAAGTGTGTTCAGTGAGAGGCTTCTTCAGGTCCGATGTAAGACTGAAAGATACAGAAGATCATTCCTGCCAGCAGCCATCAGCCTCCGGAACAAGACCTCCTCTAGTTATTATTATATACTACAGTATTTCCCTTTGGGGATTCATAAAATATTTTTCATTTCATTATAATGAGTTTACAATCTGTCACCCTGCTTATAATACAACTGTTTTTCAGGGATCATAATCAAATAGTTGATGTGGTGAATAATTTAAATGTGTTTCGAGAAATACGAGAGTTAAAAATAAATGTGGACTTGTGGAATGTCGGTCTTGTTTCCACTGAAAAATCCAACGTATCTCATCACACCCTATTACCAATTCAGGAGACTGTTACATATCTTTTATTTAAAATAATTCTTTTTTGTATATTGAAAGAACTTGATATAAACTGAATTCTCAATTTTCAGAAGAATTTTCAGAAGAATTCTAATGTTGAATGGCTGCCGGCATGAAGCACCTCAATCTCTCCGTCCTGCAGTAAAAACAGAGGAGTAGTTCACCACCACGTCTTGGTTAATCAGGGTGTCCAGTGTATGATCTGAGATTGCTCAGTATCTCCTTTGTGAGTCGCTCCACCACATCCCTCAGTGGGTCCATCGGGGACTCATGACTGAAGTCATAATGTAGTTGCTTTGAAAGGTTCCTTAGGATTTTAGAGTGTATCCTAGCAACCATTTCTCTGAGAACTTTAAACAGAATTCAGTATTATTAAATAATTTTCTGTATCTGTCTGTTTATTTTTTCTGTCTTCACCTATATCCAGTTCTTACTTTTGTCTGGCACAGAGTTGGCCTGCATCTCTATTTTCACACCACCGTCACACTTCTTGTGGAACAGAGTGGAATCTGCAGGTAAGAAACCTTCATAGCTGTTGTTGAAAAAGACTATCGGCTCAACTGTTATCAGAAGTACTGATACCCACAAAGGAAATTCTTTATCTTTATTTGTGTGAAATACAACTTTCATTTTAACTTCTGATAAATTTTAATGTCTAATTTCTTACAAAAAGCGGCATTTGAGTTGTGCAGTTGAGTGCGCAGCCATGAAAATATGGGGTCTACAGAGACTTATTGGTCCAGAAAAGCAGTTAAGGTTTAACAGCCATCCAGTAAGTGGCACTCTTGTAAATAAGTAAGGGGTCAAGACCTGCAGATCTGAAACGACAGTCTCTGGGAGATATAATTGCTCAAATCTTCTTCTCTACAAATAAATCCAACATGTTTGTTGGAGACCTCTGATGAACTACGGGATGCACTGCACCTCTCAACAAAGATGCTTTTGTTGGTTCCCAGAAAATAAAGGCTGTTGAGGATTCTGTAGCAGGAGACCTGGATGTCGTCCACTGGAAGAAGACAGACACTTTAGTTGAAAAGTTGACATTAACCTCTGCAAGAAACAAAAACTGAAACTTCTTGTCATGACTCACATATGAGATCTTCTCCAAACATGTTCTGTCCAATGTGTTCAAACAAGGAGGAGAGAACCGGCAGCAAAGCGAGGGTGGTGTAGTTGATGATCTGAGTGACGCCTCGTGGCTGCTCTCTGCTATGGGTGAACTGACCCAGCTTCAGGTTCTCCTGAGTCTTCTCCAGATCCTCAGCCACGCTGTCAAAGTACGACCTCAAAGCTGCTTTCACCAGTTCCAGACCAGTCTTCATGACCGTCCTGTTAGAGTCAAGATTTGTCTTATTATGTTGTAGAAAAGGCTGTAGATGTACATGACCTCTAGAGAAGAGACTGCATTCTGCTAGAGGGATAACTAATCTGATTCAGACAAGAACAAATGAAAGCAAACATTATCACATCACAGATAAAAAATCAGGGTTAAGATGCAACAGGGGCTGCCCCGCCTCAGGCCAAGTGGCCCCTGTTGGCTCAGGTGTGAAACTGTGAGAGTGGGGGTAAACTGAGACTTATGATCTGGACTAGTGCGTCAGTTTGAAATACACTTATTCACGAGTGGCTGGTTGTGCCCTGATCCCTGGAGTGCCTGAAATGAGTGTCAGTGTGTGCTGCCCCACGCGGGCTGAGTGCCCAGGGGGTGCTGCTCCTCCTGCTCCTCCTGGTCCTCATGCTCCTCATGCTCCTCCTGCTCCTCCTGGTCCTCCTGCTCCTCCTGCTCCTCATGCTCCTCATGCTCCTCCTGCTCCTCCTGGTCCTCATGCTCCTCCTGGTCCTCCTGGTCCTCCTGGTCCTCATGCTCCTCCTGGTCCTCATGCTCCTCCTGCTCCTCCTGCTCCTCCTGGTCCTCCTGGTACTTCTGGTCCTCATGCTCCTCATGCTCCTCATGCTCCTCCTGCTCCTCCTGGTCCTCATGCTCCTCCTGCTCCTCCTGCTCCTCATGCTCCTCATGCTCCTCCTGGTCCTCCTGGTCCTCATGCTCCTCCTGGTCCTCCTGGTCCTTCTGGTCCTCATGCTGCTCCTGCTCCTCCTGCTCCTCCTGGTCCTCCTGGTCCTCATGCTCCTCCTGGTCCTCATGCTCCTCCTGGTCCTCCTGGTCCTCATGCTCCTCCTGCTCCTCCTGGTCCTCCTGGTCCTCATGCTCCTCCTGGTCCTCCTGGTCCTTCTGGTCCTCATGCTGCTCCTGCTCCTCCTGCTCCTCCTGGTCCTCATGCTCCTCCTGGTCCTCATGCTCCTCCTGGTCCTCATGCTCCTCCTGCTCCTCCTGCTCCTCCTGGTCCTCCTGCTCCTCCTGGTCCTCCTGCTCCTCCTGCTCCTCCTGCTCCTCATGCTCCTCAAGCTCCTCCTGGTCCTCATGCTGCTCCTGCTCCTCCTGGTCCTCCTGCTCCTCCTGGTCCTCCTGGTCCTCATGCTCCTCCTGGTCCTCATGCTCCTCCTGCTCCTCCTGGTCCTCATGCTCCTCCTGGTCCTCCTGGTCCTCATGCTCCTCCTGGTCCTCCTGGTCCTCCTGGTCCTCATGCTCCTCCTGGTCCTCCTAGTCCTCCTGGTCCTCATGCTCCTCCTGGTCCTCATGCTCCTCCTGGTCCTCATGCTGCTCCTGGTCCTCATGCTCGTCCTGGTCCTCCTGGTCCTCCTGCTCCTCCTGCTCCTCCTGGTCCTCATGCTGCTCCTGCTCCTCCTGGTCCTCATGCTCCTCCTGGTCCTCATGCTCCTCATGCTCCTCCTGGTCCTCCTGCTCCTCCTGGTCCTCCTGGTCCTCATGCTCCTCCTGGTCCTCCTGGTCCTCATGCTCCTCCTGGTCCTCATGCTCCTCCTGGTCCTCATGCTCCTCATGCTCCTCATGCTCCTCCTGGTCCTCATGCTCCTCCTGGTCCTCCTGGTCCTCATGCTCCTCCTGGTCCTCATGCTCCTCCTGGTCCTCCTGGTCCTCATGCTCCTCCTGGTCCTCATGCTCCTCATGCTCCTCCTGGTCCTCATGCTCCTCCTGGTCCTCATGCTCCTCCTGGTCCTCCTGCTCCTCCTGGTCCTCCTGGTCCTCATGCTCCTCCTGCTCCTCCTGGTCCTCATGCTCCTCCTGGTCCTCATGCTCCTCCTGGTCCTCCTGGTCCTCATGCTCCTCCTGGTCCTCATGCTCCTCCTGGTCCTCATGCTCCTCCTTGTCCTCATGCTCCTCCTGGTCCTCCTGGTCCTCATGCTCCTCCTGGTCCTCATGCTCCTCCTGGTCCTCCTGGTCCTCATGCTCCTCCTGGTCCTCCTGGTCCTCATGCTCCTCCTGGTCCTCCTGGTCCTCATGCTCCTCCTGCTCCTCCTGGTCCCTGGATGGGACCTCTGCCACCTCTGGGGGACCAGTAGGTGGTGGGATCTGCGGCAGCCACGGGTTCAAGAACCCGGTTGCATTTGCTTGATCTCTGACCACTATGGTTATCATTTTGACCCTACATTTATTAAACTGCTGTTCCAGTTCCTCTGTGCTCTTGTGGGTTACATCTCTAACAAATCCAATTGTCTTCATGTTGTTCTTTTGTCTTCCTATGTTGTTGTGATTCATTATGTTTTTTTTTTCAGCTTGCTTCTCATTTCACAGGTTTCTTGCCGATGTTTGCTGTTTCCTTCCAGGAGTAGAAGTTGCTTGTCTGGCGCTGCCTGTTTACATTTAAAGGCGGAATCTTTTACTTTCTGTCTGGTGTGTCCTTGGGTTATTTTTCATCTCTTCAACCTTTTTTATTCTCTTACGTTTAGTCTTTTCTTTCTTTTGCCCCCACCTGTCCAGTCAGGTGCAGCATCAATAAGTAAATTTGCCAACAGACAAATTAAAAAATAAAATCTAATACCAAGTTGTCACGAGAAGCCTTATTTCCAAAGCAATTGTGCTTGCTATGATGCTGGATAAGTTTGGAAAAAAAACATTAAGATGTTCTTAAGAATAATAGACATTGTTCACCAAAATCTTCTTACAAATCTTCCTAAATGTGTGCTAAAGTTGTTCTTAAGAAGTATTTTACAAAAAAAAACAAAAAACTGTCAGATTCATGAGCATGTTTGCAGACTGCCAAATATGTATCTTTTGTCTGTTTGCACACAACTTGGAAATCGTGTTTTGGACATTCACCTTCAGAGTAGCGCCTGCTTGTTGGTCCTTTCAGCTTCACCAGTCTAACACCTTTCGCACGAGGACTACCTGCTGAGCTAAAAGTCATTCCAGACAGTGTCCTCAACAGGGAGCTCGCCGTGTGCGCCTGATTTTTGCCAACCTTTCCGGCTGACGAGGCCTTGAGGTGAAAATCAAACCAGTTTGATCTGTTTTGCCTCGCAAAAAAAAAGACTCACCGTGTGGTACGAAAGTTACTTACTGAGGGCAGAAATTCAAGTGACCAATCAAGACGCATCCTCCGCTCACATGATTCCAAGATGGTAGAAATGAATGAAGCAGACACAGATGGATATGGAGGAAATGTCACTACTCCTGTTGATGAGACGCTGTTGTCTCTGGCATTTTAAAGTTAGGAGAACATGGGCAACGTCCTGGCTGCAAAGGAGGAAAGGTCAAAGGGTTTATGCTAATCTTCTCCGAGAGATGCGCCTCGAAGATCCAGAATCCCTCTGGCAAAGCCACCGCCTCGACAGAGAATCTCTCGAGAGGGTGTTGGAAATGATGGGCCCATCGATCCGCAAGGTTGATACCATGATGTGAAAGAGTACCAGAGCGAGGCTTGCCATCACGCTCAGATTCCTGGCTAAAGGAATGTTTACAATGTAAATTACATTGCGGGCAGGATGGCTATGGCTGGCCGTTGTTTAAAATGTTAACATGTAATAATAAGGGACATGTCCCCACACCTTTATCAGCTGTTTCAACTGTTCAACCTGCTGTTAGCATGTGGCTATGATTTTTTTCTGAGTCATCTGGAAAACCCACCATGCTCCGGTGGACAGGAGATGTGATAAACGTGCAGGGACATGTAATAAGACACTCCATCAAAATGAATTCTGTCCATTTTGTCTGAAAAGCAAAGCCATCACAGCTATAATTTGCTTGCCTCCCTTTGTATGACCATTCTGGTGTATATTGTAAAAGGTGATTCACTGTAATTTTAGTTTTTAATCTTTTGTAAAACTCATAACATTTGAATGTTTCATATTCAAGTCTGTTATTTCAATTCAGGATTGGAGAAATCAAGTACTGTTGATGAGACATGCCAGGCATTGTACTGCACAATGAGGGAGCAGTATAAGAAGGTAATGATTTGCATTTTATTCAAAACAACTTCACAGCATGCAGTACAGATGCAACAAGTTATCTGAGTTTACAAAAATACATGCTAACATACAAGCCTAACATGTTCCAAAAATAAACTGTAGAATCACACACAAGGAAGATTTGGGTAAACATTCATTTCAAACAATGAACAGAATTGTAAAGAATAATACAGGACTAGTCTTATTTTCTTTAGAAGTCCCACCTGTGTCACTGGTATGGGATGTTGACAAAAACAATCATAAAAGCTGAGGCAAGGAAGATAATATATACACACACTGACTCACAAACTGACACTCACTGGTCAGGAGGCTGTTGAGTAGCCCCAACACACACACACACACACAATGGTCATCTCTGGGAGACAGGAGTCATGTGCATATATGTTGAGATGGTACAAATAATAGTTGAACTTGTTCATCATCCACACTCTGCTGCCGTTTGCATTTCCCAAGTGTTAAAACTCAAAGTAAAAACTTATAGACTTTGTATGTTTACACAATATTTGCAATGAAAACATGACAGTGTTTTATACACTTTGTCGCTGTCAACTGAGACATGATTTTGGTGAACAGAGTTGTATGTTTGTGACTGACCCATTCATGTTGTTGGGGGTGGAATGGTTTGGCTGGTGGCTAAAGTGGAACTATTATGTGCATTTCAGGCTAATTTATTTTTATTTCTGAGCCCAGTAGGGCTGGGATTGATGGAGTTATTGTCACAAATGGCTTTATTTACTTCAGACCGACCCTCTCCGTAGGCTGTCAGATCAGCCTGTGGGCAAAACGAGTGGATTGAGACTCTTCCGCATTAAGCCCCGCCTCCCGAACTGCTTTCACCGTCATTGTAACGTCTCATAAACAGAAGGATTAGGCTCATATGAACTCAATAAAAAATACAAAATACAATGTCAACACATAGCATCCAGCCCTACATGTTGGAATCTGAATCAGAGCCTGAAAACGAAGTGGAAAACAGCAACCCACAGCAACGAATGCAGCAGGATGTCTCTCTTTGGTAAACTCACCAGCCATCGTTGGAAATAACTTTATCCCACATTTTCCACCCGCCTGATGTATTTGTACATGCCCTTGTTAACCAGTAGAAGGTAACCAATCACCCAACCTTATCCCCCGGGACGTCACAAGGATTTCCAAGTAGAAAAAACTCTCTAAGACGACGCCATGGAAACCGAACGGAGAGAGTGCTGGAACTCAAACTCAAACTCAAACATACGTTTAGGTGATAAAAAAAACAGTGCCGTTCACATGTCTGATGAGGATTCAACACTGTAACACTGTAGAAAGCTCAGAAAACTCCACATACCATCACAGCACCCCTTTAAACAGTGGTAAAGGTATTGCGTTGATGGGGTGTGTATGTTGGCCAAGTGTTCCCATTTGTGCCTGAAATAAAATAGAATTAATATGGAATTGGACCATGTTTCTAGTGTATGGATCAAAATCAGACAATGTGTGACATACCGACCAGACGCACACACTGCATTATCTTCCACTGAAAGAGTTGTGTCTTGTTTCTATGAGTAGTTGACTCAGCGAACCCTTTTATCACTCATCATGATATTCTTCAGCATCTTGTTGCCATTTCAGATAGTTTGATTGTGTGATGCGCTGTTTATAAGTAGATGTGTTTGTACCGTTTCCTCCATCAGTTTCACTTTCATAGACAGAAAATGCATCACTTTGCCCATTGTCTAGCACCTCACTGCCAGTTGGATCACACGGTGATGGCTGAAAGGATTCAATCAAAAGCAAACATCAATCATATTTTTCTTCAGGTTCCGACAACAACAGCTTGGAAATTGCCAAGGAATTCAAGGAAAGGTGGAACTATCATTGCTGCTAACAAATTGTCATCCAACAGCCAGAAAACGGTGGTTTGGAGTGCTTCAACTACAAACATTTCCATTACACATTATTACAAATTACAAATGACAAACATTTCACTACAAATAAGTTCCAGTCTAGATTGTGCTGTCTGTTGGCAGCATAACAAGTCTTGAAAGAGTCAAAAATATTGCTATCTTGATTTTTTTAAAGTACAAACTATTTTCACATAGATATTACCTCAAATTAGTTTTTCTTTTTTTTTTTTCTGAGGATTTCATGCCGGTTCGAAGGGTGTGCTGCAAGGAAGATTTTTCTACATATTTTTGGCTCTTTCAAGACTTGTTATGATGAGTCTCCATGGCAACGAAAGACTTGTTTACAATCGGGATCAACTGATTAAACTCCCCCAAATTAGGATTATCAGTGAAAAAACACATCAAATCCCAATAGAGTTGAAAAGAAAGAGAAGAGGATGCAGAGCGGGAGTCAGACAGCGGAGAAAGCGATGGAGATTTAAACCATTTCTCCCGACACAAAAACAACTTAAAACACAAACAAACTAACCTTGTCAGACAAGGTCAGGAGGGAGGCATGAGGCCAAGATCATATTGCTGATGAAGTCCTTAGCAGGACAATAGGCGAGGCTCGGGGCTCCAGAGACAAGGCATCAGCCTCCGGAACAAGGCCTCCTCTAGTTATTATTATATACTACAATATTGAATTTCCCTTTGGGGATTAATGAAGTATTTTTCATTTCATTTCATTTAATTCCTTCGGTGTTATGCTCTGAGCTCTTGTAAATGCAAATTACAAGTTCACATATGTAGATGTGGCGGCAACTGGTCGTGCGGGAGATGCAGGCATATTTGCTAACTCAGCATTAAAGAAAGTCCTGAGTGGAAACTTTGCCACCAGCTGAAGAGAATGGAACATCCACCAGCAGAATTCACTGCCACATAGTTGGGGATGATGCTTTCTCACCATCACCAAGACTGATGAAACCGTACCCACTCAAACCCCTGGACCAACCGAAACAACGTTTTACTTACCGGTGATCCAGGACTAGGCAGGTAGTCGAGAACACATTTGGCATTCTCTCCAACAGGTTCAGGGTGTTTTTGACAACAATCAATCTCAGGCCTGATAAAGTGCAACAAGTCATTTGGCTGCCTGTTGTCTACATAACTATATGGTGGAAAGCAATAAGCTTTCCTACATCTGCATGTGAAGACCCTGCTAACCATACCCTGACTGCTGGTGCCTGGAGGAATGACCCTTCCTGGACAGGATCGAAACCCCAAAGCTGATGCAACTTTACAAAGGCAGCTCCTAACTGACAGCAGCAATTCTGACTCTGGAGCTGTGCCGTGGCAGCACAACAAGGTCAGTCAGTGACGCTATAAAGCAGACAGGAAATAAAGACTAAGTGTGAATTCAGCAGGCTGAATCTGTCTCCAGAATCTGAGAATCTTTCCAACTGTACACATATGTTGTAATTTTGTGATTGATAAATACATGATGGAGGAAATACTCACCAGGTTTGTTGGCCGAGCAGCGACGTGGAAGCAAGGAAAAGCCATTCGGAAATGGTCAGGTGTTTCCTGGCACTTCCACTTGTTTGAGGTTTTATGGCCTTGTTGTAGCTGTTCTGCAACAATCTTATTTTTATTTTTACCCCCTCCACTGACAGGAAAAAGTAATTTTTATTAATGTACTGCATTTGTTATGAATACATCTTGTATTATCCTGCAATAACTAATGATATCATTACATCTGGTAAAGCACATGATACACTGGACATCTGCAAGCCACAGGAGTTGTGGAGAAAGGTTAATCGTACACCATCCAGTCCGACGAGGTGAAATCCTATCAACAGGGATGGTCAGGCCACATTTCTACCAACTTTTCTTCCAAAATGTACTCATGGACAACTTTGCTGTGGGTGGCCCTCAGGACGTTTGTCCCACACGGTGAGTCAAAACAGATCAAACGGGTTTGATTTTCACCTCAAGGCCTCACAAGTCAGAAAGGTCGGTGAAAATCAGGCGCACACGGCGAGCTCCTTGCTGAGGACACCGTCTGGAATGACTTTTATCTCAGCAGGTAGTCCTCGTGTGCGACAGGTGTTAGACTGGTGAAGCTGAAAGAACCAACAAGCAGGCGCTACTCTGAAGGTGAATGTCCAAAACACGATTTCCAAGTTGTGTGCAAACAGACACAGACGGAGGTTGAAATAAAACTGAAAAAATAAACATAATAGTTAAGAGGTCAAATGAAAAACAATAACAATAATAATGATAAAAAAGATTTGCCGGCCTAACTAACTAATTTTTAAGGTGTTAACTTGGTGATAAATCCAACGGTGGACCTTAATGAATTCACACAGCTTTATCTACAAATGGATCATAAATTACTGGTGAACTATCACAGCAGCCTGGAGTCTGGTCCATGAACACATCAAGACACACTGATGGAGTGAAATTCCAGAGGTTGAGGGAAAGGATCTGGTGCACGTGTCTACGACACCGATGGTGTAAAGAAGAATTAAATCTGTTGTGATTGTGACGGGATGAAAATGACTTCTGCTGAAGGAAATGGCAACGTTGGGACACAATCTGCAATGTCTTGCTTTTTGTCTTAAAATCACTCATCGCTTTGTAGTTTTACTAAATGTTATTTAGAAATCTGACAAAAACATTACTGTTGTTTTATTTTTGTATCTCAATTAATGGAAAAGCAAAAAACAGTGAATTTGTTCGGCAATGTCGGCACTCTTGAGACGACTCCTGAATGTTTGTAGAACAAATCCAACATGTAAAAATTTGGTGAGCTTTTGTAAAAAGCTGATGAAGAATTTAAGAACAAATTTGTTCATAAAAATGTTTGCTCCATGAAGACCAATGTGTGTTAAATCTGTTCCAAGCTTTTATATCTCAAAACATGAAAATAATCTACTGATTGTTCCCATATTTTAACGATCACGTCAGATGATCATCCTAGCACACAATGCTCACGAGAAGTCAGAATCAGTAAAAAACGGCTTTTGTGTGTGTGTGTGTGTGTGTGTGTGAGAGAGAGAGAGAGAGAGAGAGAGTGGTGGTTATGTGGCTTCTTTTCCTGGACCGTTTTGGAACTGGTGTTGGAATGAAATGTTTCCTGTTTTCATTACAAAATGAAAATGTCAGCATATAGATGTCATATGAGCGTACCTGGCATCCAAGCTTTGTCCCAGAATCTGCAGACAGTTGACGATTGACGTTGCATTGTTACCTGGGGACCAGAGAGAGTCCACATAAACAGAAAACCAAACTCCTCCATGTGTTGTACTGAATAACTGCAGCTTTTAAGAGAAGAAATGTTTGATCATTGACATTTGCTGTTTTATCATGCTAAATTAAATCCAGATTATTTGTGGCTTTAAACTACAATAGATTGCCTTTTTGCAGAAAATCCTATGAAAAGTTCTGCATATTTTTCTGTACAATTTGCTACTAATTTCCAGTAACCTATGTAACATATGTAATATTCTAATGTAATGTAATATCCTGATTATATCAGAAAAAACCTTTAACAGGGAGGGATGAATACCTCCTGCATATTGTTCCAATACATGCATGTCACTGGACATAGAAAAAGCCTGTAATACCGCCGGCCAACAGGTTTAGCCAATAGTCAACAGATGGACCAAAACAGAAGAGAAGTGCATGTAGGAGCGCCCATAGCAACCACATTAGCAACAGACTCATGACACCTGAAAATCTGGTGAATAAAAATAAGACAATTCAGATTTTCTATTCAATAATTTCCAGTTTGGGGTTCCTTTGAGACGAGCAGCAGCTTTTTCATTGTTGCCTTGATCATTGTCACAGTTTAAAGGTCATATCTGGCATTGTTCCTGAAAAGCACCACACTGCTGAGGATCTGAGGGCGGCTGCTGGACACCAGCCTTCCTGTATCAATGCTTATGATCAGCAATATGAACAGATTATACAGCCAGCTGAAAGCCACTGAAAATGTCCGTTCAGTTGAAAGAGAAAGTGTGAACCTGGAGGCGCTCAGCGTCCTGCTCTACTCCTTACAGTATCAGCAGAGAACTCATGTTTACGTGACTGCAGTGATGTCAATAAAACAATCCTCAAGTCAATGGGTTGAATTCAAAATCATATGACGACGTAAAAACACAGCGAAACAAAAAATGACCTTATTGGAGAGCAAAACTCCTACATTTTAAACACTTCTCTTTCTTTTCGCTTGTTTTTGTTGCCGTTTCATAGCCAGACGAGTCCTGCAGTAACCTGGACACTGATTGGCTCAGAATTTCACTGGAAGATTTGCATCTATCTATGAACTACTTTCTGTAGAAAGTCTGCGAAACCAGAACTGTCGGAACCAGAACTGTCGGAACCAGAACTGTCGGAACCACAACTGTCGGAACCACAACTGTCGGAACCAGAACTGTCGGAACCACAACTGTCGGAACCAGAATGAGCATTCTGACAAGAAATGTCCAAAATAAAACTGCTTGGTGTGTCCAGATGTTTACAGCAGCGGGAAGATTGTTTCACTTTGAGACAAACTGAACGCTCAACGCAGCGGGCTGAGGATGGAACACACACACACCACCATGCAGACACAACCGTAACACACACACCACCATGCAGACACAACCGTAACACACACACCACCATGCAGACATAACCGTAACACACACACCACCATGCAGACATAACCGTAACACACACACCACCACGCAGACATAACCGTAACACACACACCACCATGCAGACACAACCGTAACACACACACCACCATGCAGACATAACCGTAACACACACACCACCACGCAGACATAACCGTAACACACACACCACCATGCAGACACAACCGTAACACACACACCACCACGCAGACACAACCGTAACACACACACCACCATGCAGACACAACCGTAACACACACACCACCATGCAGACACAACCGTAACACACACACCACCATGCAGACACAACCGTAACACACACACCACCATGCAGACACAACCGTAACACACACACCACCATGCAGACACAACCGTAACACACACCACCATGCAGACATAACCGTAACACACACACCACCATGCAGACACAACCGTAACACACACACCACCATGCAGACACAACCATAACACACACACCACCATGCAGACACAACCGTAACACACACACACCACCATGCAGACACAACCGTAACAAACACACCACCATGCAGACACAACCGTAACACACACACCACCATGCAGACACAACCGTAACAAACACACCACCATGCAGACACAACCGTAACACACACACCACCATGCAGACACAACCGTAACACACACACCACCACGCAGACACAACCGTAACACACACACCACCACGCAGACACAACCGTAACACACACACCACCATGCAGATACAACCGTAACACACACACCACCATGCAGATACAACCGTAACACACACACCACCACGCAGACACAACCGTAACACACACACCACCATGCAGACACAACCGTAACACACACACCACCATGCAGATACAACCGTAACACACACACCACCACGCAGACACAACCGTAACACACACCACCATGCAGACACAACCGTAACACACACACCACCATGCAGACACAACCGTAACACACACACCACCATGCAGACACAACCGTAACACACACACCACCACGCAGACACAACCGTAACACACACACCACCATGCAGACACAACCGTAACACACACACCACCATGCAGACACAACCGTAACACACACACCACCATGCAGACACAACCGTAACACACACAACACCATGCAGATTCAACCGTAACACACACACCACCATGCAGATACAACCGTAACACACACCACCATGCAGACACAACCGTAACACACACACCACCATGCAGACATAACCGTAACACACACACCACCATGCAGACACAACCGTAACACACACACCACCATGCAGACATAACCGTAACACACACACCACCACGCAGACACAACCGTAACACACACACCACCATGCAGACACAACCGTAACACACACCACCATGCAGACATAACCGTAACACACACACCACCATGCAGACACAACCGTAACACACACACCACCATGCAGACACAACCGTAACACACACACCACCATGCAGACATAACCGTAACACACACACCACCACGCAGACACAACCGTAACACACACACCACCATGCAGACACAACCGTAACACACACCACCATGCAGACACAACCGTAACACACACCACCATGCAGACACAACCGTAACACACACACCACCACGCAGACACAACCGTAACACACACACCACCATGCAGACATAACCGTAACACACACACCACCATGCAGACACAACCATAACACACACACCACCATGCAGACATAACCGTAACACACACACCACCATGCAGACACAACCGTAACACACACACCACCATGCAGACATAACCGTAACACACACACCACCATGCAGATACAACCGTAACACACACACCACCATGCAGACATAACCGTAACACACACACCACCATGCAGACACAACCGTAACACACACACCACCACGCAGACACAACCGTAACAAACACACCACCATGCAGATACAACCGTAACACACACACCACCACGCAGACACAACCGTAACACACACACCACCATGCAGATACAACCGTAACACACACACCACCACGCAGACACAACCGTAACACACACACCACCATGCAGACACAACCGTAACACACACACCACCACGCAGACACAACCGTAACACACACACCACCATGCAGACACAACCGTAACACACACACCACCATGCAGATACAACCGTAACACACACACCACCATGCAGACACAACCGTAACAAACACACCACCATGCAGACACAACCGTAACACACACACCACCATGCAGATACAACCGTAACACACACACCACCATGCAGATACAACCGTAACACACACACCACCATGCAGACACAACCGTAACACACACACCACCATGCAGACACAACCGTAACACACACACCACCATGCAGACACAACCGTAACACACACACCACCATGCAGACACAACCGTAACACACACACCACCACGCAGACACAACCGTAACAAACACACCACCATGCAGACACAACCGTAACACACACACCACCATGCAGACACAACCGTAACACACACACCACCATGCAGACACAACCGTAACACACACACCACCACGCAGACACAACCGTAACACACACACCACCATGCAGATACAACCGTAACACACACACCACCATGCAGACACAACCGTAACACACACACCACCATGCAGATACAACCGTAACACACACACCACCATGCAGACATAACCGTAACACACACACCACCATGCAGATACAACCGTAACACACACACCACCACGCAGACACAACCGTAACACACACACCACCATGCAGATACAACCGTAACACACACACCACCACGCAGACACAACCGTAACACACACACCACCACGCAGACACAACCGTAACACACACACCACCACGCAGACACAACCGTAACACACACACCACCACGCAGACACAACCGTAACACACACCACCATGCAGACACAACCGTAACACACACACCACCACGCAGACACAACCGTAACACACACACCACCATGCAGATACAACCGTAACACACACACCACCATGCAGACACAACCGTAACACACACACCACCACGCAGACACAACCGTAACACACACACCACCATGCAGATACAACCGTAACACACACACCACCACGCAGACACAACCGTAACACACACACCACCATGCAGACACAACCGTAACACACACACCACCATGCAGACACAACCGTAACACACACACCACCACGCAGACACAACCGTAACACACACACCACCACGCAGACACAACCGTAACACACACACCACCATGCAGACACAACCGTAACACACACACCACCATGCAGATACAACCGTAACACACACACCACCACGCAGACACAACCGTAACACACACACCACCACGCAGACACAACCGTAACACACACACCACCATGCAGACACAACCGTAACACACACACCACCATGCAGATACAACCGTAACACACACACCACCACGCAGACACAACCGTAACACACACACCACCATGCAGACACAACCGTAACACACACACCACCATGCAGATACAACCGTAACACACACACCACCATGCAGACACAACCGTAACACACACACCACCATGCAGACACAACCGTAACACACACACCACCATGCAGATACAACCGTAACACACACACCACCACGCAGACACAACCGTAACACACACACCACCACGCAGACACAACCGTAACACACACACCACCACGCAGACACAACCGTAACACACACACCACCACGCAGACACAACCGTAACACACACACCACCATGCAGACACAACCGTAACACACACCACCATGCAGACACAACCGTAACACACACACCACCACGCAGACACAACCGTAACACACACACCACCATGCAGATACAACCGTAACACACACACCACCATGCAGATACAACCGTAACACACACACCACCATGCAGATACAACCGTAACACACACACCACCATGCAGATACAACCGTAACACACACACCACCATGCAGACACAACCGTAACACACACACCACCACGCAGACACAACCGTAACACACACACCACCATGCAGATACAACCGTAACACACACACCACCATGCAGATACAACCGTAACACACACACCACCATGCAGATACAACCGTAACACACACACCACCACGCAGACACAACCGTAACACACACACCACCACGCAGACACAACCGTAACACACACACCACCACGCAGACACAACCGTAACACACACCACCATGCAGATACAACCGTAACACACACACCACCATGCAGACACAACCGTAACACACACACCACCATGCAGACACAACCGTAACACACACACCACCATGCAGACACAACCGTAACACACACACCACCACGCAGACACAACCGTAACACACACACCACCATGCAGACACAACCGTAACACACACACCACCATGCAGACACAACCGTAACACACACACCACCACGCAGACACAACCGTAACACACACACCACCATGCAGATACAACCGTAACACACACACCACCACGCAGACACAACCGTAACACACACACCACCACGCAGACACAACCGTAACACACACACCACCATGCAGACACAACCGTAACACACACACCACCATGCAGACACAACCGTAACACACACACCACCATGCAGACACAACCGTAACACACACACCACCATGCAGACACAACCGTAACACACACACCACCACGCAGACACAACCGTAACACACACACCACCACGCAGACACAACCGTAACACACACACCACCATGCAGACACAACCGTAACACACACACCACCACGCAGACACAACCGTAACACACACACCACCATGCAGACACAACCGTAACACACACATCATGCAGACACAACCGTAACACACACACCACCACGCAGGACCGACAGCAGCTCGTCCGGTGGAATCATCCTTGATCTGAAAGCTGCCGTCAGAAAAACCTGCCAGATGCTGCTGTAACCATGGTTACAGCCGTTGGATAAGTGTCTCTGTATATAATGAGAGTGATTCATTTGAATTTAAAATGGTTCTGGAAGTTGAGTAAATTTGGAGGAACAGCTGCGTGGCAGTCTGCTCAGAAACCATCACTTGTGACATCCTGCCCTGTGTTGGGTCTGTGGTGAACATTGCTTCATCAGTGCTTTAGTGAGCTTCAGGTGACAACATGCCAATAAAGAGTTAAAAAGCAACATGCCGGTCGAACAAATAACCACAGATGCAAGTTCCAACTTGTGAGAAAATCAAAGTAATCAACATTTTGGTTTCAGGCTTCTTACCAAACAGAGAAATCCTGTGTCTGACAAGAACTCCCAGTTTGCAGAACAGACTGACAAGATCCAACAAAAAGAGAAGAGGATGGACACCGGGTTAGAGAAGGGACATGACAGAGGTAAGAAATTCAGACGGGAGATGGAGAGAGAGCAGCAGAAAACATACAAACACAGATGGAAATGCATGTAGAGGAATACTCACCTGGTCACCATCTCCTTCTCTTTGTTGGACGCATGGCCGCCGCTGCTGATTGGATGTATGGCGGTGGACAGGAAGTACAGCCGGTGGTTTTTAAAGTACTGATCCACTAATGGCAGGACAACCTGGTGGAAAACAGTGATAAGGTCACCTCCCCTGGTCCGACTGATGAAGGAGGACTGGACTTTAGTCTAGAGGCTGATGAATTGTTGCTTGATAGAATGATGAAGGTGAGATGCAGGAGTCTACCTGGTCTCCAGTTACCACAGCGATCAGTTCATTCTCTATAAGCTCAGACATCGTTTACAAAAAGTTGCTTTTGGTGCATTAGTGTTGATGTTAACAAATATTTCCCCCAAACTTCCCTCTTAAACAGCAGCATCAAACATGGATAGACTGACCTTTCCAAAGAATTTCATCATTGGTTCATGAGGAATCTTCTCTCCCTTCTGCCTCATTCCCACATCTAAACAACAGAACAAATAAAAAACGTTTAGTTAAGGAGATTTCTTCAAATAGGAGCCAGAGATGCTGGGAGACATATTTAAGAGTCAAAATGTATTTTCTTTTCTAAATTAAGACCTGAAATGATTGATTTTTAAAATGATTCTGTTTGGAAAAGCTGAATTTTCATCTTCCAGTCAGGGATGAGTTCACAAGGTGGGAAATGTTCGTTGTTACCAGAATGGAAACCCATCACAGATCTTATGCTAGGGTAATAACAAATTTGGAAATGAATGAAGATGCACCACAAGAAGAGCTGCAATAACTAGAAGAACAAATGGTCAGATTTTTACATTGTAAAGACATACACATTAAGCCCGAAGCAATATCCCTTTGTCACAAGCCAAATGACCTTGCTTCTCTAAACGAAGCTACTCCATTGGGGTTTGTTTACCTCGCCGCTCCTCGTGTGACTGGCAGAGGAGGCGGTCTCGCAATGCTATACCGTCAGAACTGGAGGATGATAAAATTCATCGGAAGGAAACAAAGTAATGAATTCTAGATGAAAGCAAACAATACAATTGAAGGTGTCCAATGTATATATTAATGAACATTTAACAAAAAGGGATGAGAATATTGCAATTGCAGATGACATAAACTTCTGTGTGGACAGCAACGTCCCAACAAGAACAGTGAGGTGCTTCCCCAATAACAAACCCTGGATCACCAGTGACCTGAAAAAGCTGCTGAACATCAAAAAGAAAGCCTTCAGGGATGGAGACAGGGAGTTATTGAGGGCAACACAAAAACAACTTAAAACCCAAACTAAGAAGTGCAAGGAGGACTACAGGAAGAAGTTAGAAAGTCAGCTCCAGCAGAATAACCTGAGGGATGTGTGGTCTGGAATGAAGAAGATCACCGGCTTCAAGTTAAAGGGGGACCAGCCTGATGGAGGTCTGGACAGAGCTAATGAGCTGAACATATTCTTCAACAGGTTCAGTTCACCCCCTACCTCCAGCCCAACAGACCACACACCCTCCATAAGCCCACTGCTTTCCTGTCACGCCTCCAATCTGTCACCCTGCAGCTCAGTCATGGACCAGAACACAGCTTCATCTCCCTCCACATCAGGACATCCTGAGACCTCCACCTTGTTTGTCTCCTGCAATCAGGTTAAGAAGCAACTTGAGAAACTGAACCAGAACAAGGCTGCAGGTCCAGATGGTGTCAGTCCCAGAGTTCTCAAGACCTGCTCAGAACAACTATGTCCGATTCTCCAGCACCTTTTCAACACCAGTCAGAGACAAAATAGAGTCCCAGTGCTGTGGAAATCCTCCTGCCTTGTTCCAGTGCCTAAAAAACACAACCAGCTGAACCAAGTGACTACAGACCAGTTGCCCTGACATCTCACATCATGAAAGTCCTGGAGAGACTCTTACTGGCTCACCTCAACAAGCAAGTAAACACCTTTCAGGACCCATTCCAGTTTGCATATCGTAATGGACTTGGGGTTGAAGATGCCATCATATACCTGCTCCAGAGAGCACACTCTCATCTGGACCATTCAGGCAGCACTCTGAGGGTCATGTTCTTTCATTTCTCAGTGCTTTTAATACCATTCAGCCTGCTTTGTTATGTGAGAAGCTCCATAAATTCCAGGTGGATACCTCCACAACCACCTGGATCTATGACTACCTCACAAACAGACCCCAGTTTGTGAGACTGAAAGGTTGTGTGTCTGAGATGGAGGTCAGCAGCACTGGTGCACCACAAGGAACTGTACTCTGGCCATTCCTCTTCACTCTGTACACCTCAGACTTCCAGTACAACTCTGAGTCCTGTCATCTGCAGAAATACTCTGATGACTCTGCAGTTGTGGGGTGTATCAGGGATGGACAAGAAGCAGAGTACAGAGAACTGGTCAGTCAGTTTGTTAAATGGTGCGGTGACAATCATCTCATATTAAATAGCAGCAAAACAAAAGAGATGATTGTTGACTTCAGGAGGAAGAAGAATAAACAAAGCAGTGTTTCCATCCTGGGAGAGGAGGTGGAGGTGGTGGAGGAATACAAGTATCTTGGAGTTCAGCTGGACAACAAACTGGACTGGAAATGCAACACTGACTACATCTACAAGAAAGGTCAGAGCAGACTGTACTTCTTAAGGAAGCTGAGATGGTTTAACGTCTGCACCAAGATGTTGCATATCTTCTAGAAGTCTGTTGTGGAGAGTGCAGTCAGCTTTGCAGCATCTGCTGGGGTAGTAGCATCAGAACCAGAGACTTGAAGAGAATCAACAAACTGATCCAGAAAGCTGCTTCTGTGCTTGGAGTAACTCTGGAGCCGCTGGAGCTGATTGTCCAAAGAAGAATGCTGCACAAGCTGATGAAGATGATGGAGGATTCTTCACACCCTCTCCACAACACAGTGATGAAACAACAAAGTGTGTTCAGTGAGAGGCTTCTTCAGGTCCGATGTAAGACTGAAAGATACAGAAGATCATTCCTGCCAGCAGCCATCAGCCTCCGGAACAAGACCTCCTCTAGTTATTATTATTATATACTACAATATTTCCCTTTGGGGATTAATAAAGTATTTTTCATTTCATTACAGGTGTTTCCTGTTTCATGGCATCGGAACATCATTTGCCATGGTTACGGTTGGTATAGGAACTTGAGTTATTTTTTTAATGTGGCATCCTGGAAAGGCTTGAAATGTTGTGAAGAAGTTTCTAATGTTTGAGTTTGATTCTTAAGGAGATGGACCACTCAATGTGGAAAATAAAGCACTTCCTGATTGAAGTGGGTGGAGCTTACACCTACACCGGAAATGGTCATATCTATCTGTTCAGGATTGGGCCCTGATTAATCCCTGTAAGTTTTATGGTGATAAGATCACAATTGAGGGATTTACAGTGATTTATCATGTCATGGCGGCACAGTCACATCGTGAGGCATAAAGCAACACTTTTCACTGTAACTCTTCCCCAACAGGTTTTCTGTTGTCTAACCCAATTTGAGCTGTGGTAGTACACAAAGCCAGAGAAATGCGTGTCTTAGTTAAAAAAAAAAAAAAAAAAAAAAAAAAACAACACTTCCGGCCACCAGGGTGCATGGCGAATCGATAATTGAATTATTGACATATCGATCTTTTCAGGATGTGATTAGCATCCTATCTACCAAATTTGATGCAGATATGTTGCTTTATGTGGGTCTTATATCAACTTAGTTTTTTATGGCAAGACATCACACTTTGAGGCCCCTGTCTGTTTTTGAGCATTGCTCCAACAGGAATTTTTGTTCGCAGAAGCATTTCAAATACATGTCTCAATTTTCATGAAGATTGAAGACATGCAGGGGCGGGGCACCAAAAATAACTGTCGCTCAATTTTGCCCGAATGGCCACAAGCACACCAAAATACGAACATTTTCCCATTCCAAAAGGGGTTGGCAAAATTTGGTGAGTTTTTGAGAATGTTCAGGCCCCCCAAAAGGCAATTTTAGTGGGGAGAAGAATAAGAATAAGATGAAGAAACATTTGCCATTCAATAGGCCTTCACACCACCTTTGGTGCTCAGGCCTAATCAGTAGGGATCATTAGAAAGCATAAAAAAGAATACTATGCATCTTCTAAACAAAAACAAAAACTAACACAAAGACCACATGTGGAGGGATAAATAGTGTAGAAAATTCTGAAATGGTTAAACTTCATCTTTCAAATTAGTTAATGACGGAAGGGATAGGAGTTACTGACTGTCCCAGTCTTGATGCAAAATACTAAAAATGGATAAAATCAGTGTAACTACTAGAAAAAGTAGACAGATGAAAAAAATTTTTCTTACTAAGATTTAGAAAAAGAAATTCTAAAAATAGTAAGAACATATAAGAATAAAAAACTAATAGATTGTGAAGAATTTGCATTTATAAAATACATAATTGAAGTTGTAAGTGATCAATTCACACACACACACACACACATATATATATATATATATATGTATGTGTGTGTGTGTGTGTGTGTGTGTGTGTGTGTGTGTGTGTAATTTATCATTTTCATCAGTTTTTCCCGATAAAATAAAAATAGTCAAGGTATTTCAACTTTATAAAAACAGTGACAAACCTGTTGTGGTCAATCATCGCCGAGTATCATTATTACCACAATAATCAAAAATTTTAGAAAAACCTTTCGTGACATATCGTATTGAGGTATGGGGAAGTACAAGTCAAAAGAAAATTATGGTGGAAATTATGGTGGAAAAAAATGGGGAGGGGAGGGGGGGAGGGGGAAGGTAGTTTGTGGGATGTCATGTACCTGATTAAGTTCTGTAGAATGAATATTTCCATCTTGTATAAATGTTTCGGTCAGTTTTAGTTCATACTGTACTGATGTTTGGGTGAAAAGGGGGCAGATAATATAAAACTGTACTTCTGCTGCTCCTTCTTTCATTCAAATTTAATTTTAAGATATGTTCGGTGTAAGGGCTTACTGTGAGGACCCAAGGTTCAGGCACACAGAAAGGAGCTGTGAACAATACCCAGTTTATTTGAGGAATGAAGGACGAGGCGAAGGAGCAGAGGACAGGGACATGAGCAGCTGAGAGAGTCCAGGTTCTAGAGACAAGGTCAGGAGGGAGGCATGAGGCCAAGATCATATTGCTGATGAAGTCCTTAGCAGGACAATAGGCGAGGCTCGGGGCTCCAGAGACAAGGCAACGGTCTGTGTCCAGAAGATTCAAGAGGCAAGAGGTGTCCGTCGTGGGCAAGGCAAGAAGGGGAATCCAGGGACGTGAAGAGGTGGATCAGCAACAAGTGACAATCCATAGGAATCTAGGCATTGGTCTGCTGATCATCTGGCAGAGGCGAAGAGACTGGAGAGTGTTTAAGTTGGCTGTGAGTTAATCATGGGCAGAAGGCCAGGGGAACTGAATGAGACTGATGAGCACAGCAGAGGCAATTAGTAAGCCCCAGGTGGGCTGAGTTCCAACTGATGAGTGCCTGCAGGTCATGGAAGAAAAACATGACAGTACTCTCCCCTCAAGGTCCGTCTTCAGACAGACCACCAGGCATGTCAGGATGGTGGAGATGAAACCACTGAACAAGGGACTCCTCCATAATAAAATGAAAAGGAACACTAGAGCATTCCTCTGGCCCATAACCTACCCAGTCAACCAGGTAGTGCAACCCACTGCCCCACTGCCGGCAGCAGAGGAGATGCCAAACAGTGTAGACAGGCCCCCCATCAACAAAACAGGCGGAACAATGGGGCCCAGGGGAGGGCGAAAAACGGGAAGTGGACACAAGCTTGATAAGGGAGAGATGGAAAGTAGGGCAGACTCTGAGGTTCCTAGGCAGACGAAGACGCACCGCCACAAAGTTAACCACCCTGGCTATCAGGAAAGGGCCAATGACGCGAGGGACAAACTTGCAATTCTCAATATGAAGAATAAGGTAGATAACCACACCCTCTGCCCCACTTGATACACCGGTGTGGCGATCCACCGACGATTCGCAGACCGGGAATACACTGCACATGTCCTCAATAGGGCATAGCAAGCTCACTTTCATACACGCCGACATCTCAGTGCTGCTGCATAGGCAGAGGGCACTGTGACAGCATCCTCATGTCGTTCGAAGATAGGCGGCTTGCATCCATAAACAGTGTAGAATGGAGACAACCCTGTGGAAGTGGAGAGAAGTGAATTCAGGGCATATTCCAACCAGGGAAGGTTCTGCGACCACATAGAGAGGTCTTGTTCACACAACATGCAGAGCTTCGTCTCCACCTCCTTGTTGGCCCGCTCTGTCTGCCCATCCATCTGCGGATGGTACCCAGAAGAGAGGCTTACTTGAATACCCAGGAGGTTGCAGATTTCCTTCCAGAACTTAAAAAAAAAAATTAGGCCCTCTGTCAGACACTATGTCAACAGGAAGCCTATGTAACCGGAACACCTCCTTGGCCAGGATCTCCCCAATTTCTTTAGATGATGGCAGCTTGACAAGAGGGACCAAATGAGTCATTTTAGGGAAACAGTCAATGATGGTAAGTACTACTGAATGGTTAGTGGAGTTGGGAAGATCTGTGATGAAATCTATTGATAAGTGAGAACATGGTTGACATGGAATTGGGAGTGGTTGCACGAAACCAGCTGGTGGTCGATGTGAAGACTTTGCTTGTGAACAGACACAGCATGAAGAGATTAACTCTTTAACATCTTGGGCCAAGGTTCCCCACCAGAAGCGACCTTGCACGACTGACAGCGTAATGTTCACACCTGGATGACAAAATAAATGGGAACTACAAAGAGGTGATCCTTAAACAGTTATCAGGAATTGGGTGTTGCTGGTGGGCCTTTTTTTTTTTTTTATCTCTCTCTCTCTCTCTCTCTCTCCAAATCAAGTCTGGTGACCCCCAGCTGCACAGATTAGGAAAGGATCTAGTCACACTGACCCTCTGTTTTACATGTGCTTTATAAATAACTTTGACTTGACTTAAACCAGGGAGTCTGTGCTCGGTCATTCCTAACTGTTAACAGCTAACTGCTAACTGTGTAAATTCCTTTGGTAAATTCCAACTTACCGGTAGTAACATTGCTAACTCTGCTTCAGACTTCAGTCCTTTGTTTCCACAAAGCTGTCTCCAGTCCAAGAAGGTGTCGCCAAAATCAATTCTAGTTTTGATACACATCTTGTGGTATCCTGTGACTTAAAGCTGCTTTTTTTTTCTTTGTACCAGAAGCAGCTTGATCCATGCTTTCTATCAAAGAAACTGGCAAAGGTTGATTGGACGTCACTACAAGATGGGCTCTTCAACATGAAGGCTCACGAGGTTAATCTGTTGAAATACTGCAGCAAGTGCACCTAATTCTCAATGAAATTTTAATCTAAAAAAATTAATTTCAATTCAGTAATTCCAAATTAACAAACATCTTGTAACTGTGGCCATTGTTAGAGAGTCTATTTATTTTCCTTTTAAATGGTGTATCAGTGGTTACATGGCTAGTAGTAAAGCAGCTGCTGATGGGTGATTTGACTGTTTTTATTCTTTGAATCCAACTCTGGGAATCATACAAGTAAGTGTTCAAAACTTAAAAGGAGTTCATGATGCACTAATATGATGAGCCTCACCAAACTCCATTATATGTTGGTGAGCCTGGTCCACATAGGTGATGAGCCTCTGGAGAAAAGTGTAAGCGAAGCGCTTCTCGATGGCTGGAGTGTCCAGTTCCTGAGACTTTACCCCTCTATAGACAGAAAACAATACATCAGAAATATATTCTTAATCGGAACCAGACAAATACAGGATCAAATATGAACTTATGTCCCCAACTGTCCACCCATGCTGTCTGTAAGATGATAAACTGATTAATGCAACAATGGCTCCATAAAGAAACTGCTAGCATTGCTTAAACTGAAAAGACACAGCTGTGATCTCCCAATACAAAGTGATCTAACATCTTAAAAAAGAAAAACACTCAGTATCCTTCTGATCTCAGCGTGAAGTTTGGATGAATCCAGACCCAGGTTTGTAGGTGGACTACAGCTGGCAAGGCTTATTCACAAATCAAGCCCACTCACCCAGGAACTTGGCTTTTTATTAATGTGAATGCCCATGGGGGAGTTTCCTGTGGAGGAAACCCATTTCAGCCGCCTGTATACGAGATCTCGTTCTTTCGGTCACGACCCACAGCTCATGACCATAGGTGAGGGTAGGAACGTAGATCGACTGCTAAATCGAGAGCTTCGCCTTCTGGCTCAGCTCCTTCTTCACCACGACAGACCGGCGCAGAGTCCGCATTACTGCAGACGCCGCACCGATCCGTCTGTCGATCTCACGCTCCATCCTTCCCTCACTCGTGAACAAGACCCCGAGATATTTAAACTCCTCCACTTGAGGCAGGACCTGACTCCCGACCCGGAGAGGGCAATCCACCCTATTCCGGCTGAGGACCATGGTCTCAGATTTGGAGGTGCTGATTCTCATCCCAGCCGCTTCACACTCGGCCGCGAATCCCTCAAGTGAGAGCTGGAGATCACGACCAGATGAAGTAAGTAAGTAAGTAAAGTTTATTTATAAAGCGCTTTTCACAGATAAAAATCACAAAGTGCTGTACATAAAAATGGGTACAATAACACAATCAGCAACAATCAGCAAAAATTAAAATCATCCAAGAATCAACAAAAAGCTCTTCTAAACAGTAGAGTCTTTAGCTGCATTTTAAAAGAGTCCACAGAGTCAAGCACACGAAGGGACAGAGGCAGCTCATTCCAGAGTCTGGGAGCAACAGACTGGAAAGACAGGTCACCACGAGTTTTAAAACGAGTTTTTGGAACCTTCAGGAGGTTCTGGCCAGAAGACCGAAGAGAGCGTCCAGAAGAGTATGGACATAGTAAGTCGGTGATATACTGAGGGGCCTGACCATGTAACGCCTGAAAGGTCAATACTAAAATTTTAAAATCTATGCGAAATTTAACAGGAAGCCAATGAAGACGTGTCAAGACAGGGGTGATGTGGGCTGTTCTGGCTGCACCTGTCAAAAGTCTGGCAGCAGAGTTCTGCACAATTTGAAGCTTATTTAGAGTCGTCTTATTTATGTAAGTGAAAACAGAGTTACAGTAATCAATGCGACTCGAGATGAAAGCATGGATGATCATTTCAAGATCTGATTTTGACAACAACCTCCTTACTTTAGAGATGTTTCTTAGATGATAGAAACTGTTTTTGGTCAGTTGTCGGGTGTGACTTTTAAATGGTGGTCCTGTTTGTGTGAAGCAAACAGGACCACGTCATCTGCAAAAAGCAGGGACCCAATCCTGAGGCCACCAAGTCGGATCCCCTCAACACCTCGGCTGCACCTAGAAATTCTGTCCATATAAGTTATGAACAGAATCGGTGATAAAGGGCAGCCTTGGCGGAGTCCAACCCTCACCGGAAACGAATCCGACTTACTACCGGCAATGCAGACCAAGCTCTGACACCTGTCCTACAGGGACCGGACAGCTCGTACAAGGGGGCCCGGTACCCCATACTCCCGGAGTACCCCCCACAGGAGCCCCCGGGGGACACGGTCGAATGCCTTCTCCAGGTCCACAAAGCACATGTAGACTGGTTGGGCAAACTCCCATGCCCTCTCCAGGACCCCAAAGAGGGTATAGAGCTGGTCCACTGTGCCACAACCAGGACGAAAACCACACTGCTCCTCCTCAATCCGAGATTTGACTATCCGACGGACCCTCCTCTCCAGGACCCCTGAATAGACCTTACCAGGGAGGCTGAGGAGTGTGATTCCCCTGTAATTGGAACACACCCTCCGGTCCCCCTTCTTAAAAAGGGGGACCACCACCCCAGTCTGCCAGTCCAGCGGTACTGCCCCCGATGTCCACGCGATGCTGCAGAGGTGTGTCAGCCAGGACAGCCCCACAGCATCCAGAGCCTTAAGGAACTCCGGGCGGATCTCATCCACCCCCGGGGCCTTGCCGCCAAGGAGCTTTTTGACCACCTCAGCGACTTCAGCCCCAGAGATAGGAGAGTCCACCCCTGAGTCCTCCAGCTCTGCTTCCTCATCGGAAGACGTGTTGGTAGGATTGAGGAGGTCTTCGAAGTATTCCTTCCACCGACCCACAATGTCCCGAGTTGAGGTCAGCAGCTCCCCATCTCCACTGTACACAGTGTTGATGGAGCACTGCTTCCCCCTCCTGAGCCGCCGGATGGTGGACCAGAATCTCCTCAAAGCCGTCCGGAAGTCTTTCTCCATGGCCTCGCGAACTCCTCCCATGCCCGAGTTTTTGCCTTGGCGACAGCCGAAGCCGCATGCCGCTTAGCCCGCCGGTACCCATCAGCTGCCTCCAGAGTCCCACAGGCCAAGAAGACCCAATAGGACTCCTTCTTCAGCTTGACGGCATCCCTCACTGCTGGTGTCCACCAACGAATCTTTAATTAATTTCCTGGGCCACCAAAATGAAAAGGCAGATTATTTCTGAGTATAAATTAACCCCCGATGCCCAAAATATTTAAAAAAAAAAAAAAAAAAAAAATCAATGTCACATTTCTTTACAGACAATATTTGTCTTCTAGATACATGTACAGAGGCACTTTTCTTTTATTTGATATTCATGGACTTGGTAATTATGTGGGCTGCATGGTGGCATAGTGGTTAGCACTGTGACCTCACAGCAAGAATTTAACTGGTTTGATCCTCGGCTGGGAGAGGCTCAAATGGAGGCCTTTCTGTGAGGAGTTTGCATGTTCTCCCCATGTGCTGGTATTCTATATCTGACCTGCTTCGATAAAATCAAATTTTAAATTATTAATCTATAATTTGTTCTTATGATTTTGATACATAGGAACATTAATTAAAAGCGTGTTTTTTTTAATCTTGCACTTTGGACAAACCCACCCAAGAAGAAACTAGAGGATATGTTTTCATATATGATTAAATTTGACTGTCAGGTTGTTTGATAGAAACAGCAAGAACAGGTTATGCTGCTAAAAAAATAAATAAATAAATAACTGCTTTCCAAATTTAAGCGTCTTTTAACACATATTAAAAAGGATTCTGACCTGGATACAGTGTAGCCGTTGATCTGAAGAAACTTCAGGATGTCTTGTGCTTTTTCTTTGTCTTTGAATTTCTCTTTGGCAGTCAGTGTATCATATGGAACCAACAAAGGATGGCTTCCTCCACCTGTAGATGACAGTATGAGAGCAGGGTGGAAAACTTCCAGTCATGTTTAAGGACAATAAACAGTAAACAATGCTGAAGGTAAACATATTTCTTGGTGTTAATGTTTAACTTTCATCATCAGATCCCAGTGTAAATTAGTGGAACAAGCTGATTCTCTCTGTCAGGGCTTTGGAAACATCAGTGACACCATGAAACATTGTGGAACGATGGGATCTTTTTAAATTTTGGTGTAAATCTAGATTATCTTTTCTTCACTAATACTAACTAACCGACGAAATATGCAAACCAATTTAATACCAAAATAACTAACCAGCTAAATAGCAAACCAACTAAATAAAAATCCAACTAAAAGGTCACTGATAAATAACATAATTTAATAACTGACCTGATAATGATGAACAAACATACAAACTAAACATTTAGGCGACTTGGTAAAGGCGGCAGCTCTTCAGCACAGCTGGCCGTGGCGCGAACTCTAACACGGCAACATCTGCTGCATGTGACTGACAAATCAAGGGCTCGTGTTAGAGGTGATGTGGAGGTATTGTGAAGATGTTGTGGAGGTGATGAAAGAGGTCAATCCAAGATGGCGCCAGTGTGTGCAGCTGTCCATCTAGTCTGGTTTGGACTGGTTTGTGTTTCTGTTAATTTTAACTATTTCTGATCAGCGTGAATAATGGAATGGGTTATTTTTTCTATCCTTCTGGCTCGCGCTTTGCTGATTATTTTGAGAGCTACATTTATTGATAAAATTGGACGATAACTGGATGGAAGTACAGGGTCTTTTCCTGCTTTAAATAGTACTGTAATATTAGCTAAGTTCATATTCGTGGGTATTCTTTTTTTTTTCTTTTATTTCTGAAATCATGCTGTGAAAGGTTGGAGTCAGTGTTGTCCAGAATTCTTTGTAGAATTCAGCTGGGTAACCATCTGGACCTGGTGCTTTATTGTTTGGCATGTACTGGAGAGCTTTATGGAGCTCATGAACTGAAATAGGTGAATGTAGAGCAATTTTATTTTCATGTTTTCATTTTGGGAGATTAATATCGCTAAGAAACTGATCAATATTCTCATCTGTTGGGTTTATTGAGAACATATAAGAGAAAATGGAAATTTTCTGCCATTTGCTGTAATTACTTCATGATATGAAATCAGCAGCACCAAATTTTTAGAATACCACCAACTTAAATCTATCATAGGTAAGAAATACACCCCTGATCAACTAAACTTACAGTTACCTATCAGGGCTACAGAATTCTTAAATCTCAATGCCACAAAGTTACGATCCAAAATATATGGATTACTATCAAAGCCAGAAGATTCCATCTCTCTCCCAACTTCTAAATGGGAAGCAGACTTATCCAGCAACTTCAGTCAAAATGAATGGTCACAAATCTGCTCAAACACATTCAAAATGACTAAGAATTCAAACATGCAATTAATACAATTCAAAATTCTGCATAAAACTCATTATACAGGACACGGGATGTTCAGGATGGGTCTGTCACAATCAAATATCTGTTCACACTGTACTGACAACACAATAGACAACTACTATCATGCTCTGTGGTCTGTCCAGAGATTCTGGCTCCAGGTATGTAAAGATCTGTCAGACTTGTTTAAATGTAATATCCCTACAAACCCCAAAATGTGCCTACTGGGTCACTTGGGTGAAAATAACAGGGTTCAACTCTGCAGATCCAATCCTCACTAGCCTGTGATCAGCTCCATCACTTAGTGGGGGGGAGTGTGACCTCGATGCGCTGGGGGTTGGAGGCGGGTTGGAGGTCTCTGGGGGCTGTGAGTCGGTGGTGGGCCTCTGAGTGGGGATCTTGCCTGGCCCACCACTGGGGTTGCTGGGTTCCCGGCCCTTGGGTGGGCCAACAGTTGGGGTTGCCTGTGGGCACTGAAGGGCGAGGCCACTGACAAGGGCTTGGCCGGCGGGTTCTGACCCTGTGGCTGTGGGGTGGGCTGAGTGGGGGCGCTGCGCTCCGGGGGCCCGGGCTGTCCCCTGTCTCCTGGGGGTGGGGGGCGTTGGCCTCCGCCGTGGAGGGCTGGGCTGACCTGGATCTGCCGCTGCGGTGGGGGACAGGTGCCTGGTTGTGGACCCGGGACCAAAATGGTTGGGGATCGGTGTGTGTGTGCACGTTTGTGTGTGCGCGTTTGTATGTGTGTGTGTGCGCACGCATGTGTGTGTGTGCGTGCATGTGAGTGTGTGTGTATGTGTATACATGTGGCTGGGGTAGGGTAGGAGTGTGTGTATGAGGGAGTGTGGTGCTACAAGTGGATGGGGGGGTTGTAGGGGTGTGTATGGGGGAGTGTGTTGGTGCATGTGGATGAGGGGTAAGGGGGATGTATGGGAGAGTGTAGTGATACACAGTGATCGGGGTAGGCGTGTGTGTTGGGGTGCAAGTATATGGGTGCATAGTGGTACATGTGTATGGGGGATGGGAGGATAGAGGGGCATATAGAGGAGTGTTGGGGTGCATGTGGGCAGATGGATAGTGGTTTGTGTGTATGGGGGTAGAGAGGTAGTGGTTATGAAGAGGGTAGGACATAGGTGAGGAAGGTGTTTGTGTGGTAACTTATTGGGGTGTAGGCACGGAGGGACTCCAGCATGTCTCCGGGTGGGGAGTGTTCTGGGTGGGTGTGTGGACGGTGGACCGTTGGTCTGGGGTCCCCTTCTGCCGCCCCTTCCCCTCCTTGCCTTCCTGCCGCCCTTTGTATGTGGCTGATTGGTGCCTCCTGGGCCCAGCGGTCGCTCCTTGGTTGGCGTTGGTGAGGGCTCTGGCTGTTGGGGCAGCTGCTCCTGCTTGTCCTGGCCTCAGGGGCCCTGGCAATGGGGGCGTGCCTAGTGCCGATGGCAGCTCACCTTCTAGAGGAAGTCACTTCCCTCTGGTCCTAAATCCCCTTCCCTGCTCTCCACCACACACAGGCAAGGTGTTGGGAGGTGGGCACGGTGTCCTGGGTGGTGAGAAAGGCCATGAAGGTGGTCTTGATCACTGCACCCAGTACTGGCCCACCTCCCAGTTTTAATTACACTTAGACACCATATCACAAAAAACACACTGACAACTCATGGACTTGTTTTGGGGGGCGGGCCATGCAGTGTATGGTGGGCGGGGCCGCTTAGGCAGTCCCTCTCCCCAACATGGTGGGGTTACTGCCCCTCAATTTAAATTAAAAACATCACACACTTCACAGTCATTAGCGGGGAGGGGGGAAGGGGAGAAGGGGTCCTCTCACACCCCTGTTTCTGGGGCTTTGCTGGGGGGTGCGGTTTAGGCGGGGTGGGATGGCTGCTCAGTAGATCTGGGTCTGGGCTGGCCTGAATGGGGGGAGAACTCTGCTGGCTTTGGGGGTTGCTGGGTCAGTTGTGTCTGGGGGGTGGCAGGGCGGGGCGCTGGGGGTGGTGGGCAGTAGCGGTGGGGGCCCTGATCGGGGCCTTACTGGTTTCTGCTCCCCCAGGGGCGTCCCACATGGGACATGTTGGGAAGGAAAGATGAGGGCGTGCGGGAGCGAATGGATTGTGGATGGAATGTAAGAGAGTAGAGATGGGGGGAGGGGGGGTTTTATGGGTAGAGTGGAAGTGGGGTGGGGAAGTGTGCAATTGGGGGTGTGTGAATAATGCAGGAGTATGTAAGTGGGGTGTAGAGGGGGAGGGACGGGATTGGAGGTGTGGGCACATACAGGAGGTAGGGTATGAATGGAAATGGAAAGGTGAGTTGGGGTGTGTGTGTGTAGGGAGGAGGGGGTGATTGGAGGTGTGGTGGGGGTCGTGTGTGCTGATAAATAAGGGAGGGAGTGAATTGGGGGTGAGAAGGGGTGTGTGTGTCGAGGTGTGTAGAGAGGGAGCTCATGAGCGGTGTTGTGTTATGTGGTGTATGTGTGCATGCGGGAGTATGTGAGTGGGGGAAGGGGGGGTGGGGGGGTGTGATATGGAGCATGTGTAATGGATGGGGCGGGTAGGGTGTGTGTCAGGAGGTAGTATGTGAGTCAGTTGGTATGTGTGTGTGTGTGTGTGTGTGTGTGTGTGTTTGGAGGGGGGGGGGGGGGGGGGGGGGGAGTATGTGTGTGGGTTTTTGTGTCTGGGTGAAATCTGCATTAAGGGAGAGGACAGCTGGAGGAGCTGTGTTTTCCGGCCGGATCCAGGTCTCAGTCAGGACCAGGACCTGAACGTCTGAGACTGACATCAGTGAGCTGATGAATTCTGTTTTATTTACTGTGGACTGACAGTTCCAGAGACGGGAGGTGACAAAGGATCCGGATAGCGTGTGAATTGCATTGTCTGTGGGAGACACGCCTTGGTCTGTACCCATATCGGATGGGGATGGGTTGGCGGTACATGGTGTTATGATCTTAGCTGGTGGATCCTTCGCTTGGTGGATTCGCACAGGTAGACTCGCAGGTCTTTGCCCTTTGTGGTCTTAAAGGAGTCATAACCTGGTCTTTTCATGTGCCCACTGTCCTCTAATGGTTTTTAAATAACTGTTTAAAAACTTATTAAACAAAAAAATGATAAAAGTGCTTTTTCTGACACTTTATTCATAATAAACATTTTCTCGTGAGAATTCACGTGAGATTTTCATCAACCTCGACATCGATTAAAATAATGTTAATGAGCTGCTCGCTGATTGATCGCTGGAAGTCCGGAGTTGGAAGGGGGGGCGAGGCCAGTCGTCTCCATGCTAAAAACATTAGCGGCTAGTAATAGCAGCTAACCCGACAGCAGCAGCGTTCTGAATTCAGCATTGATGTCTGAACCGGACTCTGAGCCTGAGAGAGAAGATACCGAGATGGTGGAAGGAGCACGTTTACACCAAACTGTCTCTGAATGGTAAAGTCCTCATTTTTAATGTCTGCTCGCCTTGCTGTAAAGTCAGATAGCATGTTGACAACGAGGCATGTCGTTCATGTTAATATGTCTCAGTTTTATTCCGTGTTGGACCGTTTTTTAAACAATAAATATACTTTTTCACACAATCCGAAGTTACAGATTTAAAAAATGAAACTGATGTTGACTGAACCGGTCGGTACGTTCAGTGTCCAGCTGCCGGCCGGTCTGCACCCAGATAAGCTCACACACATTTTAACCACACTGAGTTTTACGGAGCAGCGCTTTTTATTGAGGTTTTATTTACCATCACGTGTTTTTCTAAACTAATTAGCTTATTCAGATTTCCCGTTTTAGCCAGGAGTGTGAAAAATGTCGTTATGTCAACATGACAGATCTCTGGTTGATGCAACCACTGATGTGGGCTGCTGTGTTACTGTACAGATAAATAACATGAAGTCAGTTATCTTGTATCATTGATCAGGCTTCCTGCTACTGTAGACTCGTGTTTTATATATTCCAGCATCACTTACCATCTATTATGTTGGTCTAATTGTTTGTTAAGCTGCACATGCCAATAGAAATATACAGCAAGATATTACTGTGCTTAGAAAATAAAATTTCTTTTTTCATTTCCTTAGGTGCTGAGAAGGTTAAAGCAGGTCCAAACTCCTCCGTGTCTGACCCAACATCCTGGCATGGAACCAGTCTGCTTCAGTGCTTTTTCATTACAAAATGCAGGAAACATTTAGGAGCAGGATTATGTACATTTACCTGTCGGAGGGAATGAGAGGCAAGTTTCTCTTCAATGCCCAAAAATTCAGAAATAAAGCTAATCAAATGGCAAATAACTGTAAAATAACTGATTATTTATGATCTTGCCATTTCATATTACATATAACAAATAGTAACTTTGCTGCAGTCACTTAGGACAATAGCAATAGAATTAAAGTAAATACACAACTTTACCACATACACATTTATGCATCTGAATTCTGAAATAAAGAATAGAAATAAAATCAATGCTCATTTTCAATGTAATAAAATAAAAATGATCATTTTCACTCTTATTGATTTATTGATTCTGTTAACACAGTAGCTGAGTTTTCTGGGTTTTATGTGGACTCTCGTGGTTCTGGAGCCAGATGAGCAAGCCTCCACAGCACCGTCTTCATCATCATCTTCGTCCAGACTGACTGAGATGTTACCTTCACTGCTGTCGTCTGGGTTCCTTTTCTGCACAGAACCAGATATTGACATCAGAACAAGCAATAAAAGTGCCTCTTGGCTTCCATTAAGAATGTATATGTGTTTGATTTATTATCATTTTCTGTATGTAAAATTAATCAAATGACAAACCTGCATTTCTGCCGAGAGGGTGGAAAGTCCTTGATGACAGCTGTGTTCCAGTTGTTGCCTGCATTGTAGGGTCAGTCTGCTCCAACATCAACTTTCAGACATCAGTAGACCGCTGGTGCTGCGCATGGTGTGAGATGTGCTGGACTAAAATCTGCAAATACAAGTTATAAAAATATCAGATCATCACATAAATAGATTGTAGGTGTAAATAGCTGCAGTTTAAGAGGAATCAAATATTGTAATACAAATAGATCAAATCAAACTTTATAAAGCATTTTCATGCCAAAGGCAACACAAAGTGCTTTGCATACTTTTATTTTTAGAAAAAGCTGATCGAATAAAACAGGTTTTCACACTGAAATATTAACATAGAATATTAAAAACACACTTATTTTATTTCACACAGTTATACACAGACACAATTTTCCCTAACCTCTGTGTCTTCACTGCATGTAGATAAAATAAAACATATCTTTTAGATCAATCATACCAGGAGTCAGACCTCCACATCCACAGAGGCTGCAGCTGCAGATATTAATCCTGCACAGCTCCCGTTTTACAAACATGACGTGAAGATGTCAGAAGGAGGACGAGGATTGGAAATAAAATATCCTCCCTGTTGATATCCAACAGGTGCCAACATCAGACTACATGATGGTCACCTTGTTAAATTATCATTATGATTATTACAACTGCATGTCATGTTGGGGCAAGCTACATCCATCATGAGTACTTACTGTGTGGTAGCAGGCGTGGAAAATAATAAATAGAGAAGTCATTTACAAACATTTACGTGGCAGAGCATAGGATGGATATAAGAAAATAAAACCTGTGGCTCATTTGTACGCTGCAGGACGTTAAACCTTCTGGCTCGTCCCGTTAGCATTGCCGTTAGCATTAGCCTTATCGTCATCAGCTCAAGTCACGTCTGTCACACAAAGCAGAACTTTATAGCAGTAGTGACACTTACCGACTGCATTGATGCTGAGCCGCTTACAGCTGCAATTGCTCCTCTTTCCAACCGGGTTGATGCCGTCTTCACCTGGTATTTTCCCAAATGTTAGCAACATGTTTGGCACAAACAGGCCGCAGCCGGCAGAGATGCAGGTGCATTATCAGCAAAAAAATAATGTAATCCATCTGTCCCTGGTAGTTTGGTCCGCTGATGAAGGGAGAGAAAAAAAACCTGCCGATGTTGGTTTTGCTAACAGACAACCGACATGATCGCTGCTCGCACGTCTTCACACAGCTTGTTGCTAATAGCAACTGAGGCAGGTCCAGCAGGTGTATTTAGGCTGGAAAAGGGGCAGGTTAATGCAAATAGCTCCCCGGAGAGAAAATTTAAAAAAAAAAAAAAAATGCGTTTGCGAGACTTCAGCCTTGCGGCCAGTTTTGCTGCGAACAAAGCGTCCAAACGTAAAAACCCGGCCGTCTTCAACAGAAAGGCTTCCGGGGATGTTACCACTTCCGCCCAACACTAATACGCAGGTTTTAACTCGAAAAAGTGCAATTTCCGGGCGATGACTCCTTTAACCCGACGTGGGCTGACACAGTGGCTGACGCTACAACGTGCCTGGGCTGCTAAAGTACCTCAGGCTGACCCAGCTGAGTCCACTCAGCTTGATTTCTCAGCCGGCTGAAACCGCCTCTTTCTGCTTGTCCCGAGCAGTGAACGGGAGTGTGACCCGCATCACGGACTCAGCTGCTGTTGAATCTTAGAGAAACGTGTTAACGACAGAGTCTGACCCCAGCAGTGCAAAGAAAGACCCGAAACCGAGACAGAAACTCTGGCAGTATCTCTCCTAACTGACTGAACCACTGCACTAAAAATTTGTGCTTTATCTACCAAAGTTAGCCCGATTCACTGTTTTTTATATTTTGGATTTTCCTCAAAATCACTGCCTTTCTGCTTGCCCAAAGCAGTGAACAGGGAGTATGACCCATGTCACGGAGTCAGGAAATGGGATATGGAGTATTATATCCCTTTGCTGTATTCCGATGCTTCCTAAACCAAATTGATGCCTGCCCAGTGCCCGTCGCCGGCTTTTTGAGGAGATCCGACCCTGCCACTCCTGCCCTCCCCGAATCTCTCAACGCCAGATGGAACATCAGCTCTTGAGGACTCCACCCTGGACTTCCCAACCTATCGGACTACGGGATTTGCCCTAACCAGGATTGGCTTGGTGAACACCAGATCCCTGGCAAACAAAACTTTCATTTTGAAGGATTTCTTCAGTTCCCGTGCCCTGGGTTTCCTCTGTGGGCCAGAGACCTGGATCGGTACCGCTCTGGCTGAGCTTTTACCTCTCGACTGTTCTTATTTTAACTCCCCGCGGACATCAGGCTATGGAAGAGGGACAGCAGCGATTTTTAAAACTGTTTTTAAATGTAACCAGCACTATTTGATCTGCACTCTCCAGCTTTGAAGGGACATTATTTGAGGTGGGTTGCTCCAACCCGGTGCTGTGTGCTGTCATATCCCAACCACCCAGATACAACAAGGACTTTGTGAAAGACTTTTCCAATCATCTGGCTGAAATAGTGTCTAAGTATGACGTTGCTATTTTTCTTGGGGATTTTAATATTCATGTTGTCCTGATCGGCCATTGGTGAAGGACTTTTTAAGCCTTATTGACTCTTTTAACTTGGTGCAGTGTGTGTGCGTGCATGTGTGTGTGTGTGTGTGTGTGTGTATGTGTGTGTGTGTGTGTGTGTGTGTGTGTGTGTGTGTGTGTGTGTGTGTGTGTGTGTGTTCCCACACATCAACATGGACACACATTAAACCTCGTCCTCGCTTATAGCATATCCATGTCAAACTTGGAGATTTGTGTTGATGCTGTTTCTGATCATACACCAGTTGTGTTTGATGCTGATTTTAAATCTGCCTCCTGTTCAGCATCGCAGGATTTTTAACCCTTTAACTGCTGGTCAGTTTTCTGTGGCTTTCAACCAGCTCTGCGCTTACCCTGCCTCTGCTGATACAAGGAGCTTTGCTCCTGGTTCAACTCCTCCTGTCGGACCATACTGGACTCTGTGGCTCCATTAAAACTGTGAAGCCTTGAGCTAATTCTAAGTCTTGGTTTAATGAGGAAACTCATGCAGTCAGATGGGAGTGGAAGAAGGACAAACTGCAGGTTTCCTTTCTCATCCTAAAGGACTGCTGGCCTTGTTACCAGCACTGTTAAGGAGGCCAAAAGAAAATATTTGGTGAACATCATTGATTCTAATCGCCACAACCCACATGTATTATTCAAAACCATTGATTCAGTTTTAAATGCCCTGCAGCCTGCTCGCTTAGAGGCATCTTCTGTGACTTGCAGCTTCCTGCGTTTGTTCATTGATAAGGTTGCTGCTGCAAGGACTCTCATCTCTGCAGCTGCATCTGACCCCTCTGTCTCTGTTCCCTGCTCTGCAGCTCTTCAGAAGTTTGAGCTGATATAATCATCACTCTTGGAAGATCTGATTGGTCATATTAAGCCGTCAGGTTTTTCCCCATGACGTCATCCCTCCTGGTGTCCTGCAAGCTGTCTTTCCTTGTATAGGGAAGACAGTTCTTGCAGTTATAAACAGCAGTCTGTCATCTGGAGTTATTCCACTAAGTTTTATACATGCTGTTCCCTACTTAAAAAACCTGGCCTGGACAGCATCGTGCTGGCCAACTTCAGACCCATCTCTAGACTGTCTTTTATTTATAAAACTTTTGGAAAAAGTTGTCTATATTCAAGTCAAGCTGTTTTTAGAGGAACATGATGTTCTGGAAGTGTTTCAGTCTGGTTTTAAAACACGACACAGCACCGAGTCAGCCATGATAAAAGTATTTAATGACATCTTCTTAGCAAATGACTCTGGTGGTTAAACTATTCTTACTTTACTGGGCTTGACAGCAGCGTTTGACACTGTAGATCACAACACTTTAGTGACTCAGTTATGCCACCTACTGGGTATCTGTGGTACTGCACTGGAGTGGTTCAAGTCCTATCTGTCTGACAGAAGCATGAGTGTGAGTTTAGGAAATGTTGAATCCAGCTCTGCTCCACGTCCTTATGGGATTCCACAGGGGTCGATTTTGGGGCCCTTGCTTTTCTCTCTGTATTTACTGCCCCTGGGAGCAATCCTGAGAAGGCATGGCATCTCATTTCACTTTTATGTTGATAATAGTCAGATATATATATGCCTCCTAAAAAGAAAAACGCCGTCTCCATTGCTCCTCTTCTAGCATGTCTGGAAGATATCAAAGCCTGGTTGGCTCTAAACTTCCTGCATCTTAATGAAGAAAGAACTGAAGGGATGGTGTTTGGTTCCAGTGGAGCTCGTGAAGCCCCGTCTGTTGATTTGGTATCAAACTTGAGTTTTAAGATGGACAGCGATTTTAAACTGGATCAGTAAATTGGTTCTGGAATCCAGCTGTTTCCACATCAGACAGCTGGCTAAAGTAAAACCTTTTCCTGCACAGCAGCAGTTAGAAACAGTAATCCCTGTCATCGTTACATCTCGACTGGATTACTGAAATGCTCTTCATTTTGGGGTGGGCCAGTCCTCCAGTTGGTGCAAAACGCAGCGGCACGCCTCCTAACTGGAGTACGTAAGAAGGAGCACATAACACCCATCCTGGCCTCCCTCCACAGGCTGCCAGGGACCTACAGGATTCATCTTAATTTTTTATTTGTTTTTAAATCTCTAAACGTTCTGGTCCTTCCTCACCTCTCTGAGCTCCTCCACTCTCCTGCCCGGTGCCTCAGGTCTGCTGACCTGCAGCTCCTGGACGTACCGAGGTCCAAACTGAAGCTCGGAGGGGACAGAGCTTTTTCTGTTCTAAACTGAGCTTCCCCTCCACATTACATAAGCCTCCTCACTGTCCATTTTTACAACTCATCTTAAAACCCATTTTTATTCCTTGGCCTTCAACCCAACGTAAGACAGTTTCCGGTCAGAGTGTTAAAGTGTGGTTTTAATTTTGGTTTTATTCACTATTTATTCATTTTGTTTTATTGTTTTCATTCCGTATTCCTAGTATGACCCGTTGTTTTATTGTTATTTATGTCTTTTAACTGTTTTATTCTGTTATTATTCTGTTTACAGATAAAGCACTTTGTTTCAACTCTGGTTGTTTTAAAGGGCTTTATAAATAAAGTTGAGTTGAGTGTTGTGAAGATGTGTTACAGGTGATGTGGAGGATCTACCTTGTGCTTCCAGCTCCATCTTCTTTTTTTTGGCCCAGATATTATGATAATTCTCTGCCAGCAGCTCTGCCATAGACTACAGAAACACAATGATTCATACTGCTCATATTAATCCAGCTAAGTAAAAGACATATCCTATTTCCCATTTGATACAGAACATTACAATACCTCTCCCATGTCTGTGAATGCAGCAATATTTACCTGCATGTCTCTGGACAGGGTAACGTTGCTCATATCGATGGGTCTCGGGCTGAATGCTGGAGCTCCTTCAAATGACAGCTGTGAGAAGAGGGAGTAGGTTCATGCCACTTTTTCCATCCCAGTTCTTTTTTAATTTTTTTGTAAATAAATGAAATGTTCATATTATGCCAACATTTACTTGGCTGGCTTGTGAGAATCGTCTGGATTTATTGTGCAGGGTCGCGTGATCGCCTTCACCACTTCTGTCAATCCTCCAGCCCCACGACAGCATGGTCTTCAAAGACTCTCTGATTGGCTGGCAGTATCCATCCTTATCCTGCAACATGAGCTAACATCAGACCACCTGAGCGCCATGGAAATATAACATTGATTTTTCTGCTTCTACTCAAAGAACCAATGAAAAGCAACAGATCTACAACAGGTCCACAACATCTGGCACGATGTGGAACACTGAGTGCTGGGTGTGTTCCTCATCCTGTCATGTGTACCAGATCTGTGATGAAACACAGCAAAAATCAGTTCCCTCATTAAGCAACCTGCCATAGAAAAAGTTAAAAACTTCATCTTGTGAAGAAATCTATGAGCACTAAAAATGTGGCTATGTCTTTTAGATGCACTTTATTAGAACACAGCTGTTGATAAATGTTCTTGTACATTCCTGGTTGTTTCTACTCAGATAGACTTTAAAAACATCCATCCATCCATCCATCCATCCATCCATCTTCCGCCGCTTATCCGGGGTCGGGTCGCGGGGGCAGCAGCCTAAGCAGGGAAGCCCAGACTTCCCTCTCCCCAGCCACATTTACCAGCTCTGTGGGGGGATCCCGAGGCGTTCCCAGGCCAGCCGAGAGATATAATCCCTCCAGCGTGTCCTGGGTCTTCCCCGGGGTCTCCTCCCAGAGGGACGTGCCTGGAACACCTCACCAGGGAGGTCCAGGAGGCATCCTGACCAGATGCCCGAGCCACCTCAACTGGTTCCTCTCGATGTGGAGGAGCAGCGGCTCTACTCTGATCTCCTCCCGGATGACCGAGCTCCTCACCCTATCTCTAAGGGAGAGCCCGGCCACCCTGCGGAGGAAACTCATTTCAGCCGCCTGTATACGAGATCTCCTTCTTTCGGTCACGACCCACAGCTCATGACCATAGGTGAGGGTAGGAACGTAGATCGACTGGTAAATCGAGAGCTTCGCCTTCTGGCCTTATGAGTTTCTGTAAATGCATGCAGGCATTTGAAAGGCTATCAGCGTCATTAATGAATGCCAAAATGTATTCGTTAGTCAAGTCGGTGCAATGACAAAATATTTAAAAGTTCTTTATCAATTTTCGTAGCAGTAGCTTGCTAACCCCTAACCCACTTTAGAGAAGGGTGGCATTGAAAGTCTTGGTGAGTGTGTCAGGGGCACTGTGCTTTGTGTAGCAGCTGATAATTTGGCTGCTCATGGTCTTGCTGGCTTTGTTTGGGGTTTCCGAGGACATAATGTGTGCAGGTTCTGTTGCTGCACTACAGACCAAATACAAACTACTGAAGTTAATGAAGGAGAAGTTTCTCATGATCTTCATGTACAAAATGCCGTGCAAGGGGAAAATCTCACCTGTGTTGGTGTTACAGGTGATTGTACTCTCAGCAAAACACTGGAACATTTTCATCCCATCACTGGTTTTCCACCTGACATACTGCATGATCTCTTGGAGGGAACTGTACCTGTTGAGCTGGCCCTATGCATTGGCAGAATGATTCACTTAAAGTATTTCACTCTGGAATATTTTAACACAAAAATTCAGTCATTTCCATACCAGCACTATGACAGGCTTGATAAACCACAGCCAATTCCATAAACTTTCCTTCCAAACAAAGTATTGGTGGAAATGGGCATGAAAACTGCACCTTGCTGAGGCTGTTGCCACTCATGATAGGGAATAAAACCCCCGAAGGAGATGATGTGTGGGCCATATTGATGGACCTGAAAGAAATTGTGGAGCAAGTGTTGTCACCATGTTTTACAGAGGAATCAATCCAGTACATGCAAACTAAAATAAGTGATCACAGGCAGACTCTTAAAGCGGTGTTTCCAGACTTCGACCTAACCACCATTATGTGGAACATTACCCACAGCTGACTAAGCGCTTTGGTCCTCTTGTCAACTTGTGGACCATGAGGTTTGAGGGAAAACATAGCTTTTTAAAAAGGGCAATTCAGGATGCAAAAAATTTTAAGAACATTTTAAAAACACTGGCTACCAAGCATCAGCATATGATGGCGTATCACCTCAATGTACCGTCATTTTTCAGAGCCTCCACACAAACCTCAAGTGTCAAATCCATACAGGTTGCAACTCTGCCCCAAGTGGCACAAGACTTTGTCCAAACTAAGACAGACAGTCAAAGCATCTACAGCACATCGAAAGTTTCTATAAATGGTACAGAGTATGCAAATGGAAGGTTTGTTTCTGCAGGACTGTCAGGAGGACTTCCCAAATTCAGCATGATTGAGCAGTTGCTGCTTGTGAACAACTCTGTTCAGGAACTACGAGTGCTGGTACAGTGAGCATCTAAGGTCATTTGAGCTGACACTGTGAGACACCTGTTCTGTCCATGAGCTGTCACAACTAAATGATACGGTAAGCCTCACAGCATATGCTATGGATGGACGCCTGTTTTTAATCTGTGGATAAGTTAAAAGAACTTATCAAAGAAAAATTTAAGCTTGACTTTGACTTTGCCTTATCTTATGAAGATCCAGACTTTGATGGGCAGCTTTGTTCCCTTGTCGACATAGAGGAACTTCCACAGAGAGCTGTACTAAAAGTTAGACGGTCTGAGAGTGATGCCAGTTCTGTAGCATCAGATGATCCTATAATATTGCCCGTTGCCATGACTCCAGAAAGAATCGAGAGATGGCCACAGGTTTTCCCAATGCCCACTTTTTCCTATGAGGTAGGACTCATACTTGGTGAGGGAGATATTGCTTATGAGACAACAGGTAAACCTGTAAAGTTATCTAGGGGACAAAAGCACGATAATCGTGAAACCCTGGCAGCTAAAATGCAGTTTTAAAGCATACCCAAATGATAGGGAAGTTTCAGTGGTAGCAGAGGCACTTGTCACAAATCATCTCAGCCTAAAAGAGCCAGGATCAAGGACAGGGTGGTATGGTTGGAAAAATAGTCTCAAATTTAGGATGGGGAACTATCGTGCCAAGTTAAGTAGGGCTGGATTTCAGGAGGTAGCAGTAAATTCTGGAAAGAGAAGTCAAAACAATCCAGACAAAAAAGCTCCACACACTGACATTAAAAAGCCAAAAGGACAGAGGTGAATTTCCTCCCCAATTTCCCAAGGGGGGAAGATGCTGCTCGCCTTGAGAGGCTGAGACTGCAGATTGCAGATGAAGTTAAGAAGAGCGAGAAAAATCCCATTCTTATGACGAAGTTAATGCGGACCACCTTTGCCCTGAGACGCGTGAAGGTCGTCAGGGATGACCTGCCTGTTGCTGAGATCCTGGAGCGCTGGCCTGCCCTGAAACCTCAGTCCCAGGTGAGAATTTACTTGTTTCTTTATTATATATACATCATAACATTTTAAAAAGTGGACTGTAGTGAGCTTGTGTCCATCGTGGTCTAGATTAGATTTAAATAATGTGAACTGAAGTTGTTTAAGGATTGGTCTGCATGAGTGAGGATTTTGTGAGGGAAAATCTTGTCTCTTTCCCCTTTTCACACGCCTGCATTGCCTTTTTTTGCACTTGATGTGTTACTTGTGACCGAAACCATATTTTGTATTCATGCAGATCTCAGCAGAGCGTCAACAGAATTACTAACATTAACCTGAAAAACCACTTCTACGCTGTATTGGACCAACATGCCCCCCGTCTTCAGACCTTATTTAGAAAGACAGCTGCTCGCACAGGGAAAGTGTCCGAGGTTTTGGAGCAACTTTTCAAGGTTCATGACCTTCAGGTTAGTTGTTAAATTTAATTTATATCTGTAAATATGTGAGCCTTATACAGTTTAGATGTGTGTTTAAGCATCCACCGTGAAACACTTGTTGTTTTATTGCAGGAGGAAGTTGATGTAAATATTAGACGTGCTGCTGTCCTCCATGCTCTCCCTGCCTACTTGTGTGAGGATGCCACCAGCTTTCTGAAGACTTGGAATGTGAGTCTCACCCCAAAACATGTAGTTAAAAGGTACAGTGGTCCCTCGCCATATCAGGGTCCAGTCCTAAATCTGCACTAAACATGTCTCATCCCAGATCGTTGCTCATCACATCCTGATGACAGGAATGTTGTCAACCCCATAGCCTGGAAACATGAAGTGATTTTAAAGCCTAAATGACCTGTTGTGAAGACTTTAATGATATGATTTGAAGTCTGGCTGCTTTGCAGGTGACAGAAACGTGGGAAGAGGGGTGCCAGGGTATGCGTTGGCGACATAGGCCGAGCAGCGCCGTAGGTGCGGGGCCTCCAATGCTGCTTGCAGCTTTAATTTTGCAAAGCAGTAAAATTTTAATTTTGTGCTTTTGTATATGATCAGGTTCCAAGATATCTACATTTTAAACTTAAACCAGCCTGACAGAGCAAACTGAGCAAAGATTTTAGTCTTTAACTGCTTTTAGGAATGATTTCTAGTCTTCCGTGGTCACAGTAGGTCGCTAGCTCATGGCTACTTGAAGCAGAATGGTTTAATGTGTGAAATGCTTTAGAATTCCTGTTGAAATATGGATCACCTTTATTCTACAGTGTTACATGAGATTTCAACATGTGATGGTCTGAAGTTAAACATTGAGAAAAGGGAATTAGTAACAGCTTTTATTTAGTCTTTGCAAATAGTATCGTGTGTACAGTAAATAAAATCCCAAGGCAGGGGAACAACAGTAGGATGTTCATCCTTGTCAAGAGTAAGCAATGCCAAGTTTGAAGGAAAAAGAATTGAGAATAAAATTTTAAATGTCTTTGTTCTTTCTTTTCAGGCGGGGCAGTCTGATGAACCAGATATTGAAGACGTACCTCTCGGGCTCCGTTTGGTCAGTGCCAGCTCAACAGATGCCACGCTCTTCAGCCCAGAGAAGGTTGCAGTCGTGGTGAGGGGAACATAATCATTGATCTTCCCACCCTGGCTGATGCATTTGTCATGTTGGTTGGACTCATTCATGCCTTGCATGTGAGTTACCCAAAAACCCTGGCCAACACGTTTGACTGTGCTCTAAAAGTCTTGATGGGTCTGGAGGATGGGAAACCAAAAGTGTGAAGTCTTAAAAATGACCTTTTAGCAAAATATTAATCTCAGTGTGAAAGTTGCCCCTCAAAGACTTTATCTTTAGTCGAGTGTATTATGGGGCATCAAACAGTGTTTTAAAGGTGAATATCAGGTTGTTTTAACGTAGTTACATTTACAGTTCTTAACATTTGATGCCTTCTGTAGCACTTTGGCACTTTATGGCTGTTTACACTGGACTAGTCAGGTCTTTTTATGTTTATTTTTATAAAGTAAATATTATGTTGCCTTTTCCTCTTAGATTATAACATTTTTTGGGTTTTTTTGTTTTTCTTTCAAGTGTTTTTAAGAGATGAAAATACTGAATTTTCAATTTTTACCATTTTTGTTCATGACCCTACATAAAAGTATGCCATGTTAAGCCTGTTCCATCCTCCACAAGAAGCAAGAATCGAGTTCTTGTTCTCGAGGCTGCAAGAACAAGAACAAACGTCTTGTTCGGCAGGTCCATCCATCCTCCAGGAGAAGCAGGTCTGCAGCGGGGAGGGGTCACTGCGGGGGGCGATGTCTGCTTTATGTGCCATGAACCCGGTTGTTACCTCCACCAGGTCATGTTTTTCCCGCTGTCTTTGTGTTCAAGATAACTTAAAAGGTTACGGACGGATTTTTATAAAAATATCAAGAGTTGTTGGAAATGTAAAAATGAAGAACTGATTAAATTCTGGTGGTGATCCGGATCACCGTTTGGATCCAGGAATGTTTTAAAAGGATTCTTAAACGTCGTACTTGGTGGAGGTTTCCGCTCTCCGAGTTTCTAGTTTCATATTTAACGAACAACTTCGTCCGTGGCAGGGCGGGTTGTGCACGTGGCAGGGCGGGTCGTGCACGTGGCAGGCCGGGTGGTGCACGTGGCAGGGCGGGTCGTGCACGTGGCAGGCCGGGTCGTGCACGCGGCTGGGCGGGTCGTGCACGCAGCTGGGTCCGAGTATTTTAACGCCACATGTAAAAATGTTGGTACTTTCTCGCCATCTCGATCAGCTGTTTTATCAAAACAATCCGTTTTGCCGGCAACAGTAAAAACACGGAAGCAGCAACTCCGCTTCCTGTTTTCTCTGTGTTAACCATGCCCACCTCCAATGTCCGACTAATCACACGATACTTCTCGCAGCCCCACAAGAAAAAAGTTCTGCAGCCCGGTGTGTCAAGAACTGTCTTCAAACACGTCCGCGAGAACAAAATGACGTCATTTTCTTCTCGGAGCCTCGAGAACAAGAAAAAAGTTCTGGCTTCTCGTGGAGGATGGAACAAGTTTAACACTTAAAAAACACTTGTGCCATTTATTAGCATTTAGTGCACATAACTGAGTTGCTTTAAAGTAAAATATCTGACAATTGAAAGTTTAATGCTTTAATGTTGGACATCATGAAACATTAAAGCAATCTGTACTTAATTTAAGCACTTGCACCCTTCTCAAACTTGTTTTCTAGAGATGACTCAGTCAAGAGTGCATCTGTAATCCATCAAAATCAAGTAAGTCTCACTCAGAATCACTGGGTGACACCTAATCAGTGAATAATGTTTTCTGTAACTTAGTTCTTTTATCTAGTATTAACCTAAACAATTTCATGGAATCTGTTTCAACTAAAAATTTGAGTAAACTGAACTTATCTGGTCTTACAGCATACCTTTCAGTTCCTATGAAAACCTCTTAGATCTGCATTTCTGGCTACCATCTCCTGCTTTTGGGTCCACACCTCTATCACCACCATTTATGACACCTCTCACAATCCACCACCAATAATTCCCCCGTGCCTCCTTCCCTCTCCCTTTCTGCATTCACTCTTCCCCTCATCCCTGCCGTTGAAGAACTGTAAAGAAATTCAAAATTATCCACCTGTCGATTAGACCCCCTCCCCACCATACTTGTTATAGTAACTCTGTCCTTCACTGGCGCTTCTCATTATGCACATCACTCAAAGTCACTAATGACCTCCTGGCAGCACATTCCAGTCTATCCTGATCCTCCTCGATCTGAGAACAGCCTTTCCCACTCCATCCTCCTGGCTAGACCTTCCTCCGTCGGCATCACCCCCACCCCTCAGCTGCAAATCATACCTCTCTGGCTGCACTCAGTTCATGCAGCTGAAAACATCCACCTCCCAGTCACTCCCACTTACCACAGGAGTGCCCAAAGGCTCTGTCCTGGGGCCCCTGTTGTTTGTCATCTACCTCCTCACCCTCGGTTGTATCTTTAGAAAACATCACATATACTTTCATTGCTATGCGGATGACATCCAGCTCTACCTTGGCATCAAGCCGAACTCCACCCTCCCACCATCCTCCCTCACAGATTGTCTCCAAGAGATTAAGTCCTGGTTCACCTCAAATTTCATTTTAAATTACACAACAATAAAACAGAAATGTTATTAATAGGCACAAAATCTACCCTCTCCAAATCTGAAGGTTTCTGTATTCACATTAATGACTCTTCCATCTCCCCTTCCCTTCAGGTAAAGAGTCTGGGTGTCATCCACTAAACTTGCCTTATTGCTGCACAGAAATCTGATTCTTCACTGTCTGAATGTTGGTCCTCCTTCCAGGGTCAGCTTTAGCTGCTCGATTCTCTGGACCGTTTGTGGTTCAAAGACAAGTACATCAGACTGATTATGGTATTTAAACCCCAGACAGAAAACAGAAGACTTGTTTGTGTCATCTTAACATTCTCAAGCTGTATTACACCAGGAATGGTTTTTGAGATCGGAAAGCAGTCTGCTAAAGATTGATCTGAGACTGTTTTATTGACCACTTCACCTGAAATGGGGACAGCAACAGATGAAATTGCTCTTACTTGATGTGATTTAGACTGTCAGTGTGCCAGATTATTCATTCATTCATTATCCTAACTGCTTAGTCCAATGAAGGGTCGCCGGGAAGCTGGAGCCTATCCCAGCAGTCTTTGGGTGAAAGGCAGAGTACACCCTGGACACCTCACCAGTCCATCGCAGAGACACACAGAGACACAGAACCACTCACACTCACTCCTAGGGGCAATTTAGAGTAACCAGTTAACCTAACATCATGTCTTTTAACGGTGGGAGGAAGCTGGAGTACCTGGAGAGAACCCATGGATACACAGGGAGAAAATGCAAACTCCACACAGAAAGACCACTGTCGAAAGCTCGCCGAGGATTGAACCAGCGACCTTCTTGCTGTGAGGCCACAGTGCTAACCACTTTGCCACCATGCAACCGTGTGCCAGATTAACTAATTCCAATTAGGAACCTGTCTATGATGTCTTTGGGTGAAAGTGACCCTGCTGGAAAACGCCTGTCACAGACTCAGACGAACTCTGCTCATTTCTGCTAAATACACATTGATTTGAATCATGTGTGTTGCAGCTGGGACACTTGGAAAGCCTGCCGGAAACCGGCCCTCAAGGACCAGGATTGGTGATCCTCCTCGACATCCTCCACCTCCCCACTCCTTTCCCCTATACAGAGACATATGGGGTACCAAAGCAGCACAACACCAACAGCATGCCCCGGCTGTGCTCTTAAACAAATGAATAGAATAGTCACTGAGTGATGAAAACATTAATTAGTAAGGTTGTTCAGATAGAGATGTTTGTGAGTTCTGGAGGAACTGTAAAGTGTCATCAGCATAAAGGCTTTTTTTTATAAACTATATTTTTGGACTGGAAGGCCTTTATAATTTGATTCTGTCTAATTGCAGCGGCTAATGGGTCAATAAATACAGCCGAAAGTGAAGGAGAGAGTGGACAATCTTGTCTGGTACCCCTTTGTAGATTAAACTTGGAGAGGTTTGATTATTAACAGCAGAATTTTATTCCCTGTATAACGTCTATTTGATGTTGGATGTATGAGGGAAGTTAACCTTACACCTAATGCTTTGCAGATCTGTGACTTGTTTCTGCTGTAGTCCTGGGAAGTTAAAGAAACTGATTGATATTGTTATCTTATTCATCAATTGGGATGTAAGAACACTTTTATAAATGTTTCTAAAAACTTCATTTATTGTGTCTAGGTCATAGATGATACATGCTGGCTCTTTGACAGATGATAGATTAGGCTTGAATTAATGTGTCTGTAAAGTGTCCTGAGATTATATTGTTGTGAAGTGGCACTATACAAATCAAGTTTAATTAAAACTTAAGCTGAATAAAGTGGATTGTTACTTGTTTATATTTAGTTGATTAGCTAATAATCTCGCAGATTTATTGCTGTGTTCAAGCCTCTCCATGCATACTATTTGCGCCAGAAACTCTATACTTATTAGTCATTTAATTTAATTCTAGTTCAGCCTTCTTTATTTACTTCATCATTTCTACACTTGGTGAAGCACTGTAAGCATCATCTAATTAGTTATATCTTAATTCTAAATTCATTATTTTTCTTTCTTTTTATGTGATGCAAAGGAGAAAATTTTGCCTCATACTACTGCCTTCCCTGCTTCCCACAGAACACATGATGAAACTCCTGGTTTATCATTTTCTAAATATAAAGCACTTTATTTTGACAAATAGCTGATAAAGTCAGGATCTTTAAGCAGCACTGTATTACACCTCCAGTTTTTAGCAGGTGGTGTGGGTTTTGTGTTTCTCAGAGTGAAGGAAACTGGTGCATGATCGTTAATTGTGATAGGGTGGATGTGGGTTTCTGAAATTTTGCTCACCAAAGAACTGCAAACAATGAAATAATCTCGCCTGGAGAATGAGTGGTGAACTCAGGAAAAGAAAGTGTACCCTTTGATATTAGGATGATAAGACTGCCGTGAATCACAACGTCCAAGTCCCTCCATATATTGTTGAACAGTGTTTGTAGATTGTCCATCTCTATTGTTTCCTGTATTATTAAGCCTGTCAGGTTGATCCAGAACCATGTTAAAATCTCCTATTATCATTGTGCTATTTGAGTGTTCAGAGAGCAATGTGGAAAAAGGAGTGCATCTCTATAGTCACAGCTTTGTGAATAATCTGTGTGATATATATATATATATATATATATATATATATATATATATATATATATATATATATATATATATATATATATGTATATGTGTGTGTGTGTGTGTGTGTGTGTGTGTGTATGTGTGTGTGAGCGTGAGTAAGCCTTGTGTTGTGTGCATGTGTTGAATGCTATTAAATATAATTTAATTAATAGCAGTGAGAGTATTGGTTTATGTAAGTATTGTCTAAGGTACTGTGCAGCTTGGCGTTAGTGTTATATAGTTCTGTAAGGTGGCAGCTAGAACAGAGAAAAAGGAAAAAGTGTGCAAAAGAGAGAAAAAGATGAGCAGGGAAAAAAATAACAAAAAGAGCAAACAAGCCCTAAAAAGAACTATTTTGTGATAGATGGCAGTATTATTGTCTATTGTAGATAACCTGTAAAATGAACCCAGCGAGTCTTATTGGCATTTATATCACATGTGCAAAGTGTGGAGAGTGTGGATGCACATGGATACATAGCTGAGGTCAGTAGAACCAGGGATTGGTGTTATGGTCACAATGTAGCTGCCCGTTAACATAAAGCTTGTCCATCGAGATGACCATCCAGAAATCTCTTGCTGATGGGGAACAAGATCTTGCAATGCACCAGGATTTCTCTGGGAAATTAATCACTAGTGCTGATGTTAGTCCCTCAGAGCTGTCTGCCACAATGCTTCACCTCTTCTTTTTCTTGGTATAACAGTTTCAGGTGGGATCAGATGAATTCTTAAACAGCTACCTCTGTGTCTTCCTCTGGCTGCTCGGAATAATAAAGTTATCTGACATGCTACGAGCCTGTACATCTAGGAGTAATTCTTTCACCTTTTTTATTTTCCTGTTAGTTGACTAACTTCCTTGATAAGAGTCTTAACTGAGTTTTTAAGGGGGTTGTACACAGTAGCTAAAGCTTCCACCTGCTGGCTGCATTCCAAACTGTGTTTTAGCGACTGGAACTCCCGGTGTAGGACTTCCAGCAGGGAGAGCACCCCCCCCCCCCCCCCCCCCCATTCCACTAGTCTGACTGCAAAGGTGTTGTTTGTTTGTTTCAGTAGCGTGCCGTGTTGATCCTGGTCTCACAGTCTTGCGTTTCAGCATTCTACGCTTCCTCACAGCATGTAGAAATATTCTGACCGAGTTAATATGATGAAAATCTGTGTGTCAGCAGGTTAGTCAATGAGGGAATTGCTTTCTATCAGCCAGTCACTCAGATATCTGACATCTTTTTAAAACCAAGGATTTGTTTCTGTGGAGTGAATTTAACTGGACAAACTGAAACAGATGTAGAGAAAATACCTTCTCAGAAAGGCTTTTGTATGGTTTCAGTAGAGGATGGCTCTTACTGCTCTCACACATCTGGTCTCCATACGACCATCCTTTGGAAAACTGGAAAACATCAAACATGGTTTATAAAAATGGCTGCGGTACTGTCACTAGTGGGGATGGGCATTCAATTCAATTGTGTTAATCGATCATTGGAAGACTTAACATTGATTTTTGATTTATGATTAAATATTTTGTATTTATGGACTAAATTACAATGCAGTGAACATATAAAAACAATATAATTCCTCATTTAGATCTATATTAATAGATGAACAACTGTTTTGGGAGTTACATAGGATTCATTCAGTGGTTACACTGGAAAGTATAATCTCACATGCAACTTTAACACCATTTTAAAGTAGCATTAGTATTATTGAGCAAACATATTGTCATTATTGAAAGTCGTCGTTGAAAATAACAATAACTATTAACATGTATATATAAATATATACATATATATATTAGGAGTGGGACTTTAACACGTTAATTACCATTAATTACAGAAACATTAACATGCTAAATAAATAACAAATTTATTTTGTTATTTATTTAGAACCTTTGTCAGAGCACAATTTCCTGGGGCGCCAATGACACTGATGCACCAACTACTTCCGCTACTAACTTAGCCGCATCGGTGCTGTATTCAGAGATGTTTCAGACCCTTCAGTGAGTTTATTGAAGGGCAAAACAACATCAAGCATCAACAAATGTGGCGTCTTTTTATGGTTGTATCAGGACTCTTTGTGAGTAAAACGAACATTTAGTTTTCTCTTCTCCATTAGCAACACTTGTCTGATTAAAAAAAAGCAACACCCCTTCCCTGTCCTAAAGAACACATGTAACTCAGTCTTCATGCAGTCAGAGAGGAGGTGATCCCATCTGCTGCAAGATTACACTGAAGTAGATATTGCTTAATTCATCCTGGTTTACTGTCAGATAATAATGTCTATTAATGAGGATGAAACATCTTTTAATGTTAAAATGACTGTAACATGTTGTAGACTCTTCATTAGAGAATACCTAGAGCTGCACCTGTTAGTTAAAGTATTTAAAACGAAACTTTAACTTTGGGTCTGTTCAGTTTTGGCCTGGATGTTTTTTGTTTCTTTTTTATTGTTTCAAAGTTAAATTCATTTATGCAGACATAATACAGCCTTAGTTTATTACATTAAACCCTTTTACAATAATTTGATTTAATAATCCCTTGAAATCCAGTTAAATGAAAAAAAAGTTGCTTTTTGGGGCAAACCTTGTGACTGACAGAATCAACATATGTAATTATACATTTTATATTGGTTATTATAAGAACAAACATAACAACCACGGTATAAACAGTGATATAACTAAATCCACCATACACATTAAAATATTAACCTCCTGGCAACTCACCTTTTCAATACACCACCTCTCATGGCTGTGTTCTGCATATCTGTTTATGAAGTAGTCCAGCTTCTCTGGGATGGTCACGCTGATAGAGAAAGACCAGGAAGAAAACATGTTCAGGTTTTATCTGAACTGTACATAAGCATAGAAGAAAAGTTCTGTAATAAGGCTGAAAGGATACTTAACGATGTCTGAAAATAAAATGATTTTATTACCATGAGTCTCTAAAGAACTTTTTAGACTCAGAACGATGGCTTGAAGGGACACCGGAAAGGATTATAACTAAGCAAAAAAGCAGGTCAGAAACAATGTTTCATACTTAGTGGTTTCAGCAGGCTGTGGAGTGAAGTTTCCCTCCGGGTCCATGGATGACTGCTTCTCCATCATGGCCATATAGTTGGACTCCATATAGTCTGGAGGCAGAGCTCCAGCCACAGCACTGAGACATGGCAGGGCCAGCTTAAACAGCTCCTGGTCGTACTGCTGTGGCAGGAAACAGAGAGTTCAACAACGAGACCATTTACACTTATATCACTGATGAACCTCGTTCCATCACATAAACATTAACTTTGTCCCATCACACACTGACAAACTTCGGCCCATCATAATCTCATGCTCACATTTATCATCAGCAACAGAGAGGAAACAAGGCCAAATGAGACATAACTGATACGCTTGTATTATTCCAGATAAACTTTATCCAGATATAAAACATTTCCAAGGATCTGTACTAAAAGTGTACATATGCCCAAAAGCTTGAAATAGCATACGCCAAAAAGCCTCCAGATTTATAAAACCATGAGCGGCACTCCTACGAGCAATTTTGCTTTTATAAATAACACCTGTGAAGCACATCACTGCCATTATAGAGCCAGATCACATCACCATGGCAGCCATCAAACTATTCTGCCTGATGCTTGTATGAACCAAATGCTGAAGAGATGAGACTTGTCAGCAGTTATGTTCCAGATGTTGGCGACTCCTTCTTGTGGCTCTAAATCATCCATATAAAAGAAAGGCAGAGCCTCTGTGATGTCACCCATGGGTTTCTGAAGAGCTGAACTGAAGCTCGGTGGGCGGTTCCTACCGTCGCCATCTTGGCGGCGTCACGCGTAAACGTGGTGTCTCTCCCGGAAAATACAAAAATGGACAAAGAGGTGGAGCTGGGAGGGGGGCTGTGAGCATGGGGGTGGATGATTGACATCAATCTCAGACCTGTCAGTAGCTAAAAGCTAACCCGGAGCAAACAGGAGCTAACAGGAACTAACATGAACTAACTGGAGCTTACCAGCTAAGGGAAGTAAACAGTTTAAAGCCAAGTTATGCTGTAAAGCGGCAAAAACACTGCGGTTCTACATTCCTCCTTCTTGAAACAGGAGATTAGGTACCCAACCTGTCGATCAAAAAGACATGCTCCAAAATATGGCCAATTTCTATTTAAAATTACTTCTTATCGGAGGAGTTAGAAATAAATGACCTCCCCCCACAGTTGTCATGAAGGTAAACCTGACTTATTAAATCTAAATTGTTTTTGTAGTGGGCAGTAAACGTGTTTATTTCTGCTGTAAACGTGTTTATTTCTGCTGTAAACATGTTTATTTCTGCTGTAAACATATTTGTGCTGTAAACATGTTTATTTGTGCTGTGAAGTTGGTCTTTTTAACATGGGACTCTATAGGGATTTGCTCTGTTTTGGAGCCCCTAGTGGATGAACAGTGAACTGCAGGTTTTGTCACTTTTGCAAAGGCTTCACTTAAAACCACCGAAGGTTGCATCTTGGGCTAAATCTATTCTAAGTTCTTCCAACAGCTCCAGAGCTGCAAAGCTGGATAACCTTTGTTTTTGATGACTGTTTGCTCATTCATTTAAAAAATACACACACCAGGACAAAAGGGGCACTGTCCCTGATGTCCATGCCAGGCTGCAGAGACATGTCAGCCAGAACAGCCCCACAGCATCCAGAACCTTAAGAAATTCTGGGTGTATATCATTCACCCCCGGGGGCTAGCCACCAAGGAGCTTTTTAACCACCTCACTTCAGTCCCAGATTTTTTCCACAGGGTGGCCGGGCTCTCCTTTAGAGATAGGGTGAGGAGATCGGTCATCCGGGAGGAGATCAGAGTAGAGCCGCCGCTCCTCCACATCGAGAGGTTGAGGTGGCTCGGGCATCTGGTCAGGATGCCTCCTGGACCTCCCTGGTGAGGTGTTCCAGGCACGTCCCTCTGGGAGGAGACCCCGGGGACACACTGGAGGGATTATATCTCTCGGAGAAGAGAGAAGTCTGAGCTTCCCTGCTTAGGCTGCTGCCACCGTGACCCGACTCCGGATAAGTGGCAGACGATGAATTGATGGACAGAGTCTGTGACTTTCTTGGGTTATGCTTTCAGGAGCGGGCAGATGAAGATGGATCTGAAAAATGTTAAAACCATTGTTGACTGGTCGAGATCCAACTCTGTTAAATAACTACATTTGTTAAAAAAAATAAAGGGAACACTAAAGTAACATGTTGTAGATCTGAATGAATAAAATATTTGTATTAAATACTTTGTTCTTTCCACAGCTGAATATTCTGACAACAAAATTACACAAAAACTATCAATGAAAACCAAACCTATCAACCCATGGAGGTCTGGATTTGGTGTTCTACTCCAAATGAAAGTGGAAAAACACACTACAGGCTGATCCAACTTTGATGTAATGTCCTTTAAACAAGTCAGAATGAGGCTCAGTAGTGTGTGTGGCCTCCGCGTGCCTGTATGACCTCTCTACAACGCCTGGGCATGCTCCTGATGAGGCGGTGGATGTTCTCCTGAGGGATCTCCTCCCAGACCTGGACTAAAGCATCCGCCAACTCCTGGACAGTCTGTGGTGCAACTTGGTGTTGGTGGATGGAGCGAGACATGATGTCCCAGATGTGCTCAGCTGGATCCAGGTCTGGGGAACGGGCAGGCCGGTCCATAACATCAATGCCTTGGTGTTGCAGGAACTGCTGACACACTCCAGCCACATGAGGTCTAGCATTGTCTTGCATTAGGAGGAACCCAGGGCCAACCGCACCAGCATATGGTCCCACAAGGGGTCTGAGGATCTCATCTCGGTACCTAATGGCAGTCAGGCTACCTCTGGCGAGCACATGGAGGGCTGTGCGGCCCTCCAAAGAAATGCCCCCCCCCCCCCACCATTACTGACCCACTGCCAAACCGGTCCTGCTGGAGGATGTTGCAGGCAGCAGAACGTTCTCCACGGCGTCTCCAGACTCTGTCACGTCTGCCACATGTGCTCAGTGTGAACCTGCTTCCGTCTGTGAAGAGCTCAGGGCGCCAGTGGAGAATTTACCAATCTTGGTGTTCTCTGGAAAACGCCAAACGTCCTGCATGGTGTTGGGCTGTAAGCACAACCCCCACCTGTGGACATCAGGCCCTCATACCACCCTCATGGAGTCTGTTTCTGACAGTTGGAGCAGACACATGCACATCTGTGTCCTGCTGGAGCTTATTCTGCAGGGCTCTGGCAGCGCTCCTCCTGTTCCTCCTTGCACAAAGAAGGAGGTAGCGGTCCTGCTGCTGGGTTGTTGTCCTCCCACGGCCTCCTCCACGTCTCCTGATGTACTGGCCTGTCTCCTGGTAGCGCCTCCATGCTCTGGACACTACGCTGACAGACACAGCAAACCTTCTTGCCACAGCTGGCATTGATGTGCCATCCTGGATGAGCTGCACTACCTGAGCCACTTGTGTGGGTTGTAGACTCCGTCTCATGCTACCACTAGAGTGAAAGCACCGCCAGCATTCAGACCAAAACATCAGCCAGAAAGCATCAGAACTGAGAAGTGGTCTGTGGTCTCCACCTGCAGAACCACTCCTTTATTGGGTGTGTCTTGCCAGTTCCATATAATTTCCACCATTTGCACAACAGCATGTGAAATTGACTGTCAAACTGTGTTGCTTCCTAAGTGGACAGTTTGATTTCAGAGAAGTGTGGTTGACTTGGAGTTACATTGTATTGTTTAGGTGTTCCCTTTATTTTTTTGAGCTGTGTATAATGTTTAATTAGAATTACCAGGCTACATTTCTATAGGGGTTCATAAAGAACTGTAGTCAAGGTATAGCACCTGTTACCATCCCACTTCCTTCAAGGTTCCTTTTGTTTGGGCAGAGGAGGCTGAAGGAGCTTTTCGAAGACTAAAAACTAGCTTCACCTGTTGCCAGATCTAGATCCAGCCAGATCCCTCCAGACAATTCGTTGTTGAGTTTGACGCTTCTGAGGTTGGTGTTGGGGCCATACTTCAACAGAGGTCAGCTAAAACAAGTCAGCTTCCTCTGTGTGCTTTCTTCTCTCAATGCTTATCACCGGCTGAAAGGAACTATGATGTTGGAGATGATGAATTGTTGGCTGTAAAGTTGGCGTTACAAGAGTTGTGGCACTGGTTGGAGGGTACTAAAGTGCCCTTTAATGTCTGGACGGATCATAAGAATTGAGAAAACATTCAGACTGCTAAAAGACTTAACTCTCGCCAGGCTCATAGGGCCTTATTCTTTGGAAGGTTTAACCTTGTCATTACCTACAGACCTGGTAACAAGAAAACAACACCAGATGCCGTCTTACGTCAGTTCAGCCCAGAGGACTATGGTAACCTGGGAGATGGAACAGACTTTAAAGTATGCTCTATGGGACAATCCTGGTCCAGGTAATGGCACCACCTCATTATTTGTTTGTGCTTGACAGTGTTCATTCCCAGGTGATAAGGTGGGGACTTGTTTCACGGGTGGCTTATCATCCTGGGTCGGCCCGCACTTTCTCCTTCCTCCAGAGGCTTTTTTGGTGGCCTTCCATGGAAAAAGAGGTCCAGGAGTTCGCCACTGTTTGCACGGTTTGTGCCAGTGGGAAAACTTCCTCTCAGCCCTATGCTGGTTTACTTTGCCCGCTTCCTACTCCCACTAGGCCATGGTCACACATTGCCTTGGATTTTGTTACTGGTCTCCCATTATCCACAGGTAACGATAAAATCCTCACAATTGTGGATCATTTTTCAAAAGCATATCACTCTGTGGCCCAGCCTGAACTGCCTAATGTTACGGAAACTGCTGAACTGATAACCTACCATGTATTCAGGCTCCACAGGATCCATAATGATCGTGTTCCTGATCATGGTACACAATTCATCTCTCAGGTGTAGAAAGCTTTTTGTAACACTCTGGGTGCTACTGTCAGTAAGAGGTCTGGTTTTCACTCCCAGACTAATGGTCAAGCAGAACGGGCCAATCAGGATTTGGAATTGACACTGAGATGGGTTGCTGCAACAAACCTGTCTTCTTAGAGCGACCATTTGAACTGGATTGACTATTCCCCACATCGTCAACCACAGGACTCTCACCATTTGAGGCAGCTTTGGGATACCAATGACCCCTATTTCTTGTTCAGGAAGGAGAGATTGCTGTGTCCTCAGTTCTCCATGGGCTATCCCCAACCACGACCACCCAGGCCATCACCATGGGGGCCACCCTGGTCCGGGCAGACAGGACCCACACCACAACTGTAAGACTGCAGCGCCGGATCCCGACCCACCAGACAGGGACAGCCCCCACAGCGACACCCATGCAATCAGAGCAGGGGCAACCCTCGGTGAAGAGGACCCCAATGAGGAGAGAGCTGGAGCTGGATAACTAAACAAAAGTAAAATCCATTTAAAAAATAACAAAATGTATACTAATATGTAAATAAATATATAAAATAAATAAATCTAATTAACTAAAAAGATGTGAATAAATATATAAAATTTATAAATAAATCAAATTAACTAAAATGAAGAAGAAATGTAGGCTAATATGAGAATGTCAAAACTTAGTTAAAAGCTAAACTAAAAAGGTAGGTCTTGAGCCTTTTTTTTTTTTAAAAACATCAACAGTCTCTGCGGCCCTGAGGCCCTCAGGCAGGCTGTTCCATAGGCGAGGCCTGTAATACTGAAATGTGGCCTCGCCATATGTTTTGGTACGAACTTTTGGAAGAACTAAAAGGCCGGTACCTGAGGACCTCAGGGTCCGCGAGGGTTCATACCTGAAAAACAGATCAGATAAATAAGAAGGCCCAGGACCATTAAGACATTTATAAACCACTAAAAGAACCTTAAAATCAATCCTGAAATGCACGGGGAGCCAATGCAGTGACTTTAAAACTGGTGCAATGTGTTCCCGCCCCCTGGTCCTCGTCAGAACTCGTGCCGCTGAGTTCTGCAGTAGTTGTAAACTAGAAATACTCTGTTTGGGAAGACCAGAGCGCAGGGCATTACAGTAGTCTAGTCTACTAGAAATAAAAGCATACATTAGTACCTCTGTGCTGGCAAGAGAAAGAAATGGGCGGACTCTGGCGATGTTTTTAAGATGATAAATTCATGTCTTTGTAACATTTCTGATATGTGGAATAAAATTCAGCTCAGAGTCAAAAATAACACCCAGATTTCATACACACAGAGGATTTAAAACTCTGCAGTTTGCATGACATGATCTTGCTTATGTCTTCAGGACCGATGATTAAAACTTCAGTCTTGTCCTGGTTGAGCTGTAAGAAGTTCTCTGCCATCCATGACTTTATATCTAAAATACAGTTTAAAAGGGTGTTAACTGGCTCCAGGTCATCAGGAGACACGGCGATGTAAAGCTGTGTATCATCAGCATAGCTGTGGAAATCAATGCCGGGTCTCCTGATGATGTCCCCAAGTGGCAACATATACAGGTTAAAAAGTAATGGGCCTAAAAGTGATCCTTGGGGAACCCCACATTTTATTTTATGGGTCTTTGAGGAGCATGTATCCATACTTATAAAAAAACTTTCGATCTGTGAGAAAGGAGTAAAACCATTTTAAAACAGTACCTGAGAGGCCCACCAGACATCTGAGTCTGTTTAATAAAATCTGGTGGTCTACTGTATCTAAAGCGGCACTGAGATCCAGCAGCACCAGGACAGAAAGTTTGTGTGCATCCAGATTGCCTCTTAGATCATTCACAATCTTTAAAAGGGCCGTCTCAGTACTGTGGTTTGTCCTAAAACCAGACGGACACTTTTCTAAGATATTATTCCTGTTTAAAAACTCATTTAGCTGAATAAAAACAACTTTTTCTATCATTTTACTAAGAAACGGCAAGTTGGATACAGGTCTGTAGTTATCAAGAATGTTGGGATCCAGATTACTGTTCTTCAGAAGGGGCTTCACCACCGCTGTTTTAAAGGCAGTGGGGAAGACACCCGTCTGAAGAGAGGAATTTATTATAAGTAAAAACTCAGACTCAAAGAAGCCATAAAATGTCTTGAACAACGATGTGGGAATGGGGTCTAAAAGGCAGGTTGTTGGGTTCAGCTGGTAGAAAACTTGACCAAGCATCTTCGTATCCGCCAGAATACTTCAGATCTGTTAAAATCAACACTGCATTTAGATAAAAGACCAGATCTGATAGCATTGATCTTACTTCTGAAGTGGTCTGCAAAGTCCTCACATGCTGTTTGTGATGGTTGCATGGAGGACTTATCAAAACCAGTGTTTATTAAATATCAATGGTTTTAAAAAGGAACTTTGGATTACTTTTGTTGACAGTTATGAGTTTTGAGAAGTGATCAGTTCTTGCCTGTTTTATTGTGTTATTATAGATTCTTAGGTGATCACGCAGGATTTCATAGTGCACTACAAGTTTAGTTTTTCTCCATCGTCTTTCTGCTCTCCTGCAGTTTTGTTTCAGCTTTTTTATTTCTTCAGTTCTCCACGGTGGCTTCAGTTTGGTTTTAACGGTTTTTAATACAAGTGGAGCTGCTGTATCAATTGCTGTTTTTAATCTATTATTAAACTGATTAACAACTGAATCGCAGGAAGCAGGTAAGATCTCAGAAGGTGTTTGGTATAAAATTTCAATAAAATTCTCAGCCACTTCAGAAGTAATATATCATTTCCTAACGGTTCTCACTGGGGCCCCCTGCTAGTTAAATCTGGTGACGGTAAAAAAAAAAACACACAGTAGTGGTCCGATATGGCTAAATCCACGATAGAGGACACACTAACTGACAAGCCATAACTAATAATTAAATCTAATGTATGTCCTCGGTTGTGAGTCGGCTGTTTACTATGTTGTGTAAAGTTAAAACAGTCTAATAAACTTAAAAACCTTTTTGTCATTGAATCAGAGGGATTGTCCATGTGTATGTTAAAATCACCAGATATGATGATAAAATTGTAGGCGGCATTTATTGCTGATAAAAGTTTGGAAAATTCACTGATAAAAGCAGCATCATGTTTGGGTGGTCTGTAAACAGTGATGCAGAGGATTGGGGGACTGTTAAAAACAAAAGCATGATGCTCAAAGGTGGTGTACTGATCTAAAAGTATTTGTTTATTATTTAGGAGACTATTTGTTATTGATGCAGTACCACCACCTTTCTTGTGACTTTTAAAGGAGGATATAAAATTAAAATTTGGTGGTGAGGTCTCAGTGAGAATAACTGGTGCATCTGTACCCAGCCATGTTTCAGTTAAAAATAAGCAATCAACCTTCTTATCTAAAATCAGGTCATTGATAATGAAAGACTTGTTAAAAAGGGAACGTACATTTAAAAGTGCCATGTTTACAGTGACAGGTGACTTATGGACTGTAGGGTTGAATTGTTGATGCTTTTATAATCCATATTATGGCAAGAACCACTCAACTACGTCAAGAGAAATGACAGTACATCATTACTTTAAGACATGTTGGTCGGTCCATCAGGAAAATTTCTAGAAGTTTGAAGGTATTCTCTAGTGTAGTTACAAAGATCATCAAACACGATGTTGCTGGCTCTCATGAGGATCTCCTCAGGACAGGAAGACCAAGAGTTACCTCCTCCTTCCCTAAGGAAGACCAAGAGTTACCTCAGCTGCATAGGATAAGTCCATCAGAGTCACCAGTCTCAGAAACCGCCAATAAACTGCACCTCAGAGCCTCAGAGATAAAAGCCTACAGAAATGCTTCACAGAATTCAAGATGGTGATGCATTTCAACATCAGCTGTCCAGAGGAGACTGCATCGGGCCTCCATGGTCAGACTGCTGGAAAGAAGCCACTTCTGAGAAAGAACAATAAGAATAGGAGACTAATTTGGGCCAAGAAACATCAGGAATGACCTCATATCAGTGGAAATCTGAGCTCTGGTCTGATGAATCTAAAGCTGAGATATTTAGTTCCACTCGCCATGTTTGTGTGAGATGCAGAAAAGGTGAGCAGATGGTTCCGAGATGTGTGGTTCCCACGGTGAAGCATGCAGGAGACGTGGTGGTATGGTGGTTCTTTGCTAGTGAAACAGTTGATTAATCAGTCAACATCCAAGGAACACTTCACCAGCGGCTACCACAGCATTCTTCAGCGACATGCCATCCCATCTGGTTTGCACTTAATGGGACCATCATTTGTATTTCAAGAGGGCAATGATCCCAAACACACCTCCAGACTGTGTAGGGGATGTTTGACCAAGAAACAGAATGATGGAGTGCTGCATAAGACAACCTGGCTTCCACAATCGCTTGACCTGAACTCACTTGAGATGGTTTGGGATGGTTTGGACCAAAGAGTGACGGCAAAGCATCTAAACAGTGCTCAACACCTCCAGGAACTCATTAGGCACTATTGATAAGCCATTCCAAGAGACAGCCTTATGAAGCTGATTGAGAAAATGTCATGAGTGTGCCAAGCTGTCACCAAAGCAAAAGGTGGTCACTTTAAAGAAACTAAAATATAAAACATATTCTAGTTTATTTACCACTTTTTAGTTTACTACATAATTCCACGTGTTCCTTCACAGTGTGGATGTATTTAGTTGTACTCTGCAATTAAGAAAGTGAAAAAAATGAAGAAAAACCACTGAGTGAGGAGGTGTTTCCAAACTTTTGACTTGCACTATATATATATATATATATATATATATATATATATATATATATATATATATATATATATATATATATATATATATATATGTATATATGTGTGTGTGTGTGTGTGTGTGTAATGAACTTTTCTGAAACACTTATATCCTGGATGTCTATGAATGTTTCAATGAAACGAATTAGTTTAACGTGCGAGGTGTTTTAATTCTTGCCTACTCCACAGACCTACAGGCAGCCTGCAGGGAAATTCTGACATATTTTCACTTGGATGGGTTTTCACTTTACTTTTTTTAAAATGCATTTAAACTATTGAAAACAACTCCTTCATACAGACGAATCAAACTGTTTAGTTTCTCTTGGTTTGACCTCTTTTCTCTCAACGTGAGACAGAAACACAAATAGAAGCACTGACAAGATAGTTTGGAGTTTTTCTTACTGATTAATTATGTGTGTTTCACCTTTTTTCAGATATTTCTCACTTGTCTAAGGTCTAGAAATGTTTTGTTTCTGGAGATCCTACCAGCTGTAGTTATCTTCCTGCTCTAGATTGCTTCTCCGGATTTTAGGCTGAATGTTTTTTTGGTTTTCAGGCTAAGATAATATTTGCTTTAGCATGGAGCTGAAATCACAGAAAACCCAATAAGATCCAAACCCTGCCAGCTTTACCGGAATCATTTTAACCCAGCCTCATCAGATCTGGATGCCATTACAACAAGACATTCATGTAGTCAGGCAAACGTTGTACTTGGAATGGGACTGTAGTGGATGTTCTCCGACACCAGGGAAACAGGAACTTTTGTTAGTTGCTAATGAGCATGAAACATGAGACACATCTAGGTGAATGGACACCTGGGAGGCTGTGACAGAATTCCTGAACCCCATCGTTTCTGGATGAGCCTAGAGGTAGGGTGAAGAAGATGGAAGCAGCCTCACCTTGCAGGAAAGAGCGTCAAATATTCCCCAGAACAGTTTCCTGGAGAGGTGAAGCTCCTCATCAGAAGCTGCTCCAAAAGTACCCCAACCTCCAGCAAGGCAGTAATACTTCCAGCAATGCTCGTAGTGATTGGTCAGCAGCTGAGAGGGGACACAAGCATGTTTAGTTTGTCATTGTTGGTTGGAATAGAGGAAACTGGGTTGGTGTGTTACAACCTACAGAAAATGAAATGGAGGATTTTTCTTTTCTTCTCTTATCATCATAAAACATAATTAGCAGTTCTCATGAAGAACAATAAATCGTAAAAACTACGTCTTGGAAGGAAAAAAGTTTTCACACCCCTGTGAAACTTCCACCTTTTCCTGACGTTAACAATTTTAAATCCTCTTCAAACTTTCCCTCTTTCATGTGAACTTTAATCCTGCAGTCTGTCAGTCTGACACATGAGTAGACATTTCCTTTTGGTGTGAGTCCTGGTGTGGCCGTGCAGCTCAATGTCCTGGTGACACCGCCCTTCTGGATGGGAGAAGTCTGTCTTTCCTACGGTCTCTCTTGTCCTGAATGGAAGAAGTGATCCACTGTCTCCACCTTTCCTGCCAGCGGTTGTGTCCTGCCAGTAACGGCCATGTTTAAATGGTGAATGGACTTGTACTTATATTGCACTTTTCAAAGCGCTTTACGCTACATGGCACATTCACACACACACTCATACCCCAATAGGCACATCAGGGGGTAACTTGGGGTTCAGCATCTTGTCCGAGGACACCTCAGCGTGTAGTGGGGGGACACCTGGATCTGATCTCCCAACTTTCCAGCTGAAAGTCAACTTGTCTTCCTCCTGATTGACAGCCGCCGAGAGTGAAAATGAGAGTTTTAATTCCTCTTTAGTTCTGAATAAATGTTAAACTGATGTGACTTGGATATGCTTGCATGACACTTTTTTTCATTTGGAAGTATCTTTTGTAATGAAATAAGTCAGAATTACAGTGTTCTCCTTTGGGTTTACATGAAAATAGTCATTCAGCACTGAGGTTAACATTGTAAACACGTTTATTCACCTTTCTTACGCTTTAGATTGGTGGGTTGGGAAGAGTTCTGATTGGACAGAGGGCAGACATGATGTACTCATGTCTACCGCAAATAAAAGAAACTCTGCTTTTTGTTTCTTATCTTTTCGGGTATAACATGAATACCCACATAATTAGTGCTATTTCTGCTTTGATTTTGAATATAGTTTTAAAATACCAGCTCAACACTTTGACCTTTTCCAGTACCTGAAGAGGAGAAGGAAGATGAAGTAGTGAAGACGGGCAGAAGACCAGGCAGAACATGTGGATCATTGCAACAGGACAAGGTAAAGACCTTGAGTCTGAACAACTGGAGTTAACGGAGAGCGGACTGAACATTTACATGATGGAGGAATTCATCTCTTCAGATGTAAAATAAGAATAAATCAGCCAGTTACGAAAATGTATGATGTGATTTTCATTCTCTGTTCTTCTAGTATACGAGTACTGCTATGTTCTTACCATGCGCTGTAGAAAAGAAACTTAAACTTGAAACTAAAGTAGAACTAGCCTGGTTTTGAGCCAGCCTGTTCTTTCATGTGCTCCGTGAAAAGCCAGAACGATTTTCTTTTCTTTCCAGTGCACAAAATATCACTCATCAAAGTTTTAACAAACAAATGTCTCATTGAACAGCCAAATAACAAACTAAAATATTAAACTAAGCTGAAATAGTCCGGCCTATCACACACAAAAACAGGACCGAGCATCAAACTCCAGACCATCATAAGGTAGAAATCCCTCAAACAACCAGAAAAGCACCCAGAGAGCCCAAACCTCCACCAAGCACACTGTTAAAGAATCCTTTAAGAAACATTCCTGGATCCAAACGGTGATCCGGATCAGCACCAGAATTTAATCAGATCTTCATTTTCACATTTCCAACAATCCTGAAAATTCCATGAAAGTCCGTCCAGAACTTTCTGAGTTATCTTGAACATAAACAAACAAACATAAACAGATAAATGCTGGGAAAAACATAACCTCTTTGGCGGAGGTAATAACCTCAAATTCAAATAAAAATACATTTGACAACAACAAAAACAGAGTAGAAAATGACATATTTTTCTTAATTTTGTTTATTTTTATTTATTTTTTTTTTTAGAATATCATTCATGACTCTCCAATAACAGTGTGAAGGGCACATCCCTGCTCGTGTGATGGAGCAACGTTCCCACTGACACACAAAACTACAGTACCCTGTTAACAGAACACACATATACCACTTTATTTGTTGTTAATTAGTTATTAAGTATCCTACCTCCCAATTTAAACCACTTCAAGGTGTTTAACAGAGCTCCCCTCCCCTCCGTAGTCCTTCTAGTGTTAAAGTTTTAACGCTGCAGCAGCTCAGCCAGCGAGGGGGAGAAACCTGACACCCACCAATCAGGCTGCTTGTCAGCTCATTTGCATACTAAACGCTGTTTGTTCACTGGAAAGAGGCGGTCCTGCGACGTAACGCTGTACAACCGGCACGCCGCTCGATGCAGAGGAGAGAGAGAGTTTAGGTCAGGGGTGCCCAAGTCCGGTCCTGGAGATCCACCATCCTGCTGTTTTTAGGTGCAACCCTTCTCCAGCACACCGGAATCAGATAAGTGTCTCGTTAGCAGGCCTCTGCAGAGCCGGATGACGTGCAGAAGAGGAATTCAGCTGTTTGACTCAGCTGGGCTGGACAGAGGTTGCATCTAAAGGTTGCAGGATGGGAGATCTCCAGGACCGGACTTGGGCACCCCTGGTTTAGGTAGTTTATGCATTTTTGGCAAATTTGATTTGAGGGGGCAAAGCCGGCCTTGGTATGATTGGTTGGTCATTTGAGGTGGGCGTGGTTAACACGGAAATGCATGAGCGATGCTGCGATTGAACGGATCGTTTTAATTAACAATCGATTGCAATGTTGAGAAAATGCCCATGGCTTTTAAAGATACAGACCCAGCTGCGTGCACGACTTGCCCTGCCACAGACAAAGATGAAACAACCAGGTTCATTCCACAATGGAGAAGCTTGATCTGTCAGAACTCCCTCCAAGAATCAAGAAGAAGTGCCAGAATTCTAGCAGCTCCTTCAGCGTCTTCCCAACCTTCCTCTCCAGCGTTCAGCTTTTCTTTAGTTCTGGCGGGAAGGGAAATCACAACTCTGTGTCATGTCCCTGTTGCCCCATGTTGTCTCCCCATTGTGTTTCATGGTGGACCCAAATCTACGACGAGGCTTCTTGACCTTTCATTCCTGCTGGGAAAAGGAGGAAGTCCTCGTTGGACAAGGTTTCTTTAATTGGTGGAAACTGGAAGCTGGAATTAAACCCAAAAGCTGTCCACATTTGTGCAGCCAGCTTATTTCTGATTACTTTGTATTTCAGGTGAAGCGTTCAGGTTATTCAAGGTCACAATTAAAAGAGGGAAAGTCTGGAAATGATTTATTCTGGTTTAGTTGAAAATGTCAGAACCACTTGGCATTTCTACGGGGGTGTGAAAGCTTTTTTTCCCGTGAACACTGCAGATGCTACCAAAAGGTACCGAACAGCACCAATCCTGCAGACTGGAAACACTTTAGGGTGGACAGAAGAACAGATTTATTCTAATTCTCACCTTCAGAGGCATCTTAGTGTGTTCGTTGAGCAGCGGTACATCAAACACCAGCCTCCTTAGCAGGTGCTGCATCATCGAGGGCCTCAGTTTACTGCTCAGGGTGACAGACAGAACATAGAAAATAATATCTGAAACTAGCTCTATAAAACGTGAAATGATGAGTGGAACAATATAAACCGTTCATCCTGCTGAGAAAGGGATGCTTTTATTTAGATATTTCAACAGAAGTCGTCTGCTCTCACCCACAAACAGCAAGCAGACACTCCTCGATGGCATCCCGCTGAGCTTTGGTGAGGCAGCAGCCTTTGGACAGGCGGTACACCGTGTGAAGGAGGGAGTCGATTAAAGAGGCAAATGGCTCGGTTCCGGCAAACAGAGGAGCACATTTAGTCAGGAGGGGGAGCACTGCTGTGCACAGGTACCTGTTGAGGGCCAGGGCCATGTCTGTGGCGCTGAGGGCCACCTGAGACAGAAACCAAGACAGACACAACATCAGATCTCTGCTTAGAGAAAGAAAACACACTTTTTGCATCTGCTAAAAGGAAAAAAAAACATGGCGGATGATGGAGGTGTGGCTGTAAGCAAACTTTTCTTTGTGCTTCTGAGTCTCTTCATGTCTCTGAACTCGTTTCCTGTTACAACTCAGCAGATATTGTGGAAGTTAGAAGAGTTGCTGCGAGGTCATAGCTAACTCCTGCAACAAGTACCTATTCCCGTAACATGGCAACTGTAAACAGCAACTTTGAACAGTGTATGATTAGCAACCTGTGATAGATGAGACATGATCTCCCAGGAAATGCCACACAGCAGAGAGGGGCCTGTAATACACGGAGCTCCGTGGCTGCATTAGAAGTAAAGAAAATTAGGAAGTTAGGAATTAGATATTCAGCAGGTGTGACATGAACCTGGTTTCTGGAATATTTAGGAAAAAATAAAATAAAAAAACAGTAGAGAAGAATAGAGAGGTTGTTTAGGTATGATGTGCTCCCTGACAGGGAAAGATTTTGGCAGCTGGGAGATGTAACTGGGGTTTTAGCTAGAATGAGTTGATCCGAACTATTAAGTTAAAAAAAAAAAAAAAAAATATCTATGTGAGTTAAAATCAATAAGTTGATGAATAAGTAAACAAATGATTGAATGAATGGCTAGAAATACATGATGAAATCATTCTTACTGCTAGCTAAATTAGAAATGACATGAAATATGATCTAATGTGAAGTGCGGGTGAGTGGACTCGGAGTGTGTGTAAGTGTGTATGGGGTACCCATAAAAAAACCTCTCCGAAAGTTTCCCTCTGATTATTTTGCATGAGTGCTGAAACCACCAGGAGCCTCATTTATCAATCTGTGCGTAGCAGCGATGACTCCAGGCGGCGTACGTATGGAAACCAGAAAAAACATCCAGGTTTCTAAAGCAGCACGTCCCACGCCTGCTTCTTCCATAAATCAGGATCAACACTAAGCTTTGTGCACATGAGGGAACATCTGGCCACGCCCACATGTTGGCTATAAAAGGTCATGCCGACGCCCTGATAAATATTAATCCATCTCATTTCCATGACGGTTCTGCAGGAAAAAAGAGGAATTTTCTGGAAAATGAGGAAGAACTTCTAACAGATAAAGCTGTAAAATGTAAAAGTATTTTATCTGGTGGAGACGGGATGGACATCAGCACCACCAGAAAGACAGAGGAGGTCAGCAGGGGACAGATGCTGTCAGCGTCTCATCAGACCACCGGACTTATCCAGAAAGGACAAATAAAGTGGTCAGACAGTAAAATGTAGGGAGAAAGTGCATCTTGGTCCACAGGAGGAGGAAGGGGGGGCGCTGCCCACTCCCACAGATTAGAAGCTGGCGGGAAAATGAAGGAGTCCAGAGATACGCTGGAACAAAATGCTCCAGATGATGCTGGAAGTGCTTCATTCCTTTGTTTCAGATTATAAAATGAACGGACATGAATGAGACGTCTCTGACTCCAGTTTATTTACTGGGAACATACTGGTGTTCCTGTGTGTCCCAGCTGGGTTGCAGCGCTGCAGATGTGGTCGGAGAGGGGGGGGGCAGTGGTTCCACCTTGTCCCCCCAGCAGGCGTGTCCTGGCAGAGGAGGAGGTGCAGGAGACGGAGACATAAAGACAGAAATGAGACTAAACCTGTGAATAAATGAGAATTGTCCCAAATCACTTTATTTACTTCAGACCGACCCTCTCCGTAGGCTGTCAGATCAGCCTGCGGGCAAAACGAGTGGATTGAGACTCTTCCGCATTAAGCCCCGCCTCCCGCCGCTGCGCCACATCGGGAGCGCGCACCGCACCTGCTTTCACCGTCATTGTAACGTCTCATAAACAGAAGGATTAGGCTCATATGAACTCAATAAGAAAACAAACTACAATGTCAACACATAGCATCCAGCCCTACATGTTGGAACCTGAATCAGAGCCTGAAAACGAAGTGGAAAACAGCAACCCACAGCAACGAATGCAGCAGGATGTCTCTCTTTGGTAAACTCACCAGCCATCGTTGGAAATAACTTTATCCCACGTTTTCCACCCGCCTGATGTATTTGTACATGCCCTTGTTAACCAGTAGAAGGTAACCAATCACCCAACCTTATCCCCCGGGACGTCACAAGGATTTCCACGTAGAAAAAACTCTCTAAAACCATGCGTTTTTCGTCGGCATGGAAACTGAACGGAGAGAGTGCTGGAACTCAAACTCAAACATGCGTTTAGGTGATAAAAAACAGTGTCGTTCACATGTCTGATGAGGATTCAACACTGTAACACTGTAGAAAGCTCAGAAAACTCCACATACCAGAATAGGAACCCTTTAAACTTGTTTCAACTGTAACGCTAAAGAAGGCTGAAATGAAAAGAAGCTTAAATAGAGTTTAAAACAAAAACTGATGTTTAAACGTGGTCAAAATGCCTGAAAGCTGAGCTGAAATAAGTTGAACATGTTTGAGGATGGCAAAAATCTGGTTGTTGAATGATCAGCGGAAGAAGTTCTACAGCTGAGTTCAACACTATATAGATGAAACAGTAAAAGGCCCAGAGATAGGAGAATTTTCAGCAGGCTCCGGTCCCCCACAAATCCCTCATCCCTTTCTCATGGAAATGCACCATGTAGTCATGAGGAACCATTCCACCTCCTTCAGTGCAAAGTTTCAGCTCACGCCTCTGTCTTGAGAGTTTTACCTGAAAATCATTGAAATCTGCGGGATCGGAGTGATTTTACAGCTGAGCCGTCAGCACATCAGCTGATATAACGGACACTTCTTCATCTGTACAAAGAAAAAAAACATCTATTTCTATAGAAATATATACGCTGACCTATTTCCGGGGCTAAAACTATTTAGAAGTGCAGCAGAGTTTCTGCTCCACGCGGCGCAAACTGTGACAACATCGGAAATGATTTTTGACCACAACAACAAGGCGACCCGACTGCACCAGTCCGGTTTTACACAGACACCACATCATGCCACAGTTCACTATGTGGGAGCGGGACAGCTGGGTGGGGTCCAGAGTCCAGACCAGAGTCCAGACCAGAGACCAGACCAGAGACCAGACCAGAGACCAGACCAGAGTCCAGACCAGAGACCAGACCAGAGACCAGACCAGAGTCCAGACCAGAGTCCAGACCAGAGACCAGACCAGAGTCCAGACCAGAGACCAGACCAGAGGCCAGACCAGAGTCCAGACCAGAGACCAGACCAGAGGCCAGACCAGAGTCCAGACCAGAGTCCAGACCAGAGACCAGACCAGAGACCAGACCAGAGACCAGACCAGAGTCCAGACCAGAGTCCAGACCAGAGACCAGACCAGAGACCAGACCAGAGGCCAGACCAGAGGCCAGACCAGAGTCCAGACCAGAGACCAGACCAGAGTCCAGACCAGAGACCAGACCAGAGTCCAGACCAGAGGCCAGACCAGAGACCAGACCAGAGTCCAGACCAGAGACCAGACCAGAGTCCAGACCAGAGGCCAGACCAGAGACCAGACCAGAGTCCAGACCAGAGGCCAGACCAGAGACCAGACCAGAGTCCAGACCAGAGACCAGACCAGAGTCCAGACCAGAGACCAGACCAGAGTCCAGACCAGAGGCCAGACCAGAGACCAGACCAGAGTCCAGACCAGAGACCAGACCAGAGTCCAGACCAGAGGCCAGACCAGAGACCAGACCAGAGGCCAGACCAGAGGCCAGACCAGAGACCAGACCAGAGGCCAGACCAGAGGCCAGACCAGAGTCCAGACCAGAGTCCAGACCAGAGGCCAGACCAGAATCCAGACCAGAGGCCAGACCAGAGGCCAGACCAGAGTCCAGACCAGAGTCCAGACCAGAGACCAGACCAGAGTCCAGACCAGAGGCCAGACCAGAGACCAGACCAGAGGCCAGACCAGAGACCAGACCAGAGTCCAGACCAGAGTCCAGACCAGAGTCCAGACCAGAGACCAGACCAGAGACCAGACCAGAGGCCAGACCAGAGGCCAGACCAGAGACCAGACCAGAGACCAGACCAGAGGCCAGACCAGAGGCCAGACCAGAGACCAGACCAGAGGCCAGACCAGAGACCAGATCAGAAGCCAGATCAGAGGCCAGACCAGAGACCAGACCAGAGGCCAGACCAGAGTCCAGACCAGAGGCCAGACCAGAGGCCAGACCAGAGACCAGACCAGAGACCAGACCAGAGTCCAGACCAGAGTCCAGACCAGAGACCAGACCAGAGACCAGACCAGAGGCCAGACCAGAGGCCAGACCAGAGACCAGACCAGAGGCCAGACCAGAGACCAGACCAGAGTCCAGACCAGAGACCAGACCAGAGACCAGACCAGAGACCAGACCAGAGGCCAGACCAGAGGCCAGACCAGAGTCCAGACCAGAGACCAGACCAGAGTCCAGACCAGAGACCAGACCAGAGTCCAGACCAGAGGCCAGACCAGAGACCAGACCAGAGTCCAGACCAGAGACCAGACCAGAGTCCAGACCAGAGGCCAGACCAGAGACCAGACCAGAGTCCAGACCAGAGGCCAGACCAGAGACCAGACCAGAGTCCAGACCAGAGACCAGACCAGAGTCCAGACCAGAGACCAGACCAGAGTCCAGACCAGAGGCCAGACCAGAGACCAGACCAGAGTCCAGACCAGAGACCAGACCAGAGTCCAGACCAGAGGCCAGACCAGAGACCAGACCAGAGGCCAGACCAGAGGCCAGACCAGAGACCAGACCAGAGGCCAGACCAGAGGCCAGACCAGAGTCCAGACCAGAGTCCAGACCAGAGGCCAGACCAGAATCCAGACCAGAGGCCAGACCAGAGGCCAGACCAGAGTCCAGACCAGAGTCCAGACCAGAGACCAGACCAGAGTCCAGACCAGAGGCCAGACCAGAGACCAGACCAGAGGCCAGACCAGAGACCAGACCAGAGTCCAGACCAGAGTCCAGACCAGAGTCCAGACCAGAGACCAGACCAGAGACCAGACCAGAGGCCAGACCAGAGGCCAGACCAGAGACCAGACCAGAGACCAGACCAGAGGCCAGACCAGAGGCCAGACCAGAGACCAGACCAGAGGCCAGACCAGAGACCAGATCAGAAGCCAGATCAGAGGCCAGACCAGAGACCAGACCAGAGGCCAGACCAGAGTCCAGACCAGAGGCCAGACCAGAGGCCAGACCAGAGACCAGACCAGAGACCAGACCAGAGTCCAGACCAGAGTCCAGACCAGAGACCAGACCAGAGACCAGACCAGAGGCCAGACCAGAGGCCAGACCAGAGACCAGACCAGAGACCAGACCAGAGGCCAGACCAGAGGCCAGACCAGAGACCAGACCAGAGGCCAGACCAGAGTCCAGACCAGAGTCCAGACCAGAGACCAGACCAGAGACCAGACCAGAGACCAGACCAGAGTCCAGACCAGAGTCCAGACCAGAGACCAGACCAGAGACCAGACCAGAGACCAGACCAGAGGCCAGACCAGAGGCCAGACCAGAGTCCAGACCAGAGACCAGACCAGAGTCCAGACCAGAGACCAGACCAGAGTCCAGACCAGAGGCCAGACCAGAGACCAGACCAGAGTCCAGACCAGAGACCAGACCAGAGTCCAGACCAGAGGCCAGACCAGAGACCAGACCAGAGTCCAGACCAGAGGCCAGACCAGAGACCAGACCAGAGTCCAGACCAGAGACCAGACCAGAGTCCAGACCAGAGACCAGACCAGAGTCCAGACCAGAGGCCAGACCAGAGACCAGACCAGAGTCCAGACCAGAGACCAGACCAGAGTCCAGACCAGAGGCCAGACCAGAGACCAGACCAGAGGCCAGACCAGAGGCCAGACCAGAGACCAGACCAGAGGCCAGACCAGAGGCCAGACCAGAGTCCAGACCAGAGTCCAGACCAGAGGCCAGACCAGAATCCAGACCAGAGGCCAGACCAGAGGCCAGACCAGAGTCCAGACCAGAGTCCAGACCAGAGACCAGACCAGAGTCCAGACCAGAGGCCAGACCAGAGACCAGACCAGAGGCCAGACCAGAGACCAGACCAGAGTCCAGACCAGAGTCCAGACCAGAGTCCAGACCAGAGACCAGACCAGAGACCAGACCAGAGGCCAGACCAGAGGCCAGACCAGAGACCAGACCAGAGACCAGACCAGAGGCCAGACCAGAGGCCAGACCAGAGACCAGACCAGAGGCCAGACCAGAGACCAGATCAGAAGCCAGATCAGAGGCCAGACCAGAGACCAGACCAGAGGCCAGACCAGAGTCCAGACCAGAGGCCAGACCAGAGGCCAGACCAGAGACCAGACCAGAGACCAGACCAGAGTCCAGACCAGAGTCCAGACCAGAGACCAGACCAGAGACCAGACCAGAGGCCAGACCAGAGGCCAGACCAGAGACCAGACCAGAGGCCAGACCAGAGACCAGACCAGAGTCCAGACCAGAGACCAGACCAGAGACCAGACCAGAGACCAGACCAGAGGCCAGACCAGAGGCCAGACCAGAGTCCAGACCAGAGACCAGACCAGAGTCCAGACCAGAGACCAGACCAGAGTCCAGACCAGAGGCCAGACCAGAGACCAGACCAGAGTCCAGACCAGAGACCAGACCAGAGTCCAGACCAGAGGCCAGACCAGAGACCAGACCAGAGTCCAGACCAGAGGCCAGACCAGAGACCAGACCAGAGTCCAGACCAGAGACCAGACCAGAGTCCAGACCAGAGACCAGACCAGAGTCCAGACCAGAGGCCAGACCAGAGACCAGACCAGAGTCCAGACCAGAGACCAGACCAGAGTCCAGACCAGAGGCCAGACCAGAGACCAGACCAGAGGCCAGACCAGAGGCCAGACCAGAGACCAGACCAGAGGCCAGACCAGAGGCCAGACCAGAGTCCAGACCAGAGTCCAGACCAGAGGCCAGACCAGAATCCAGACCAGAGGCCAGACCAGAGGCCAGACCAGAGTCCAGACCAGAGTCCAGACCAGAGACCAGACCAGAGTCCAGACCAGAGGCCAGACCAGAGACCAGACCAGAGGCCAGACCAGAGACCAGACCAGAGTCCAGACCAGAGTCCAGACCAGAGTCCAGACCAGAGACCAGACCAGAGACCAGACCAGAGGCCAGACCAGAGGCCAGACCAGAGACCAGACCAGAGACCAGACCAGAGGCCAGACCAGAGGCCAGACCAGAGACCAGACCAGAGGCCAGACCAGAGACCAGATCAGAAGCCAGATCAGAGGCCAGACCAGAGACCAGACCAGAGGCCAGACCAGAGTCCAGACCAGAGGCCAGACCAGAGGCCAGACCAGAGACCAGACCAGAGACCAGACCAGAGTCCAGACCAGAGTCCAGACCAGAGACCAGACCAGAGACCAGACCAGAGGCCAGACCAGAGGCCAGACCAGAGACCAGACCAGAGACCAGACCAGAGGCCAGACCAGAGGCCAGACCAGAGTCCAGACCAGAGACCAGACCAGAGGCCAGACCAGAGACCAGACCAGAGTCCAGACCAGAGACCAGACCAGAGACCAGACCAGAGTCCAGACCAGAGGCCAGACCAGAATCCAGACCAGAGACCAGACCAGAGACCAGACCAGAGTCCAGACCAGAGGCCAGACCAGAATCCAGACCAGAGACCAGACCAGAGACCAGACCAGAGACCAGACCAGAGGCCAGACCAGAATCCAGACCAGAGGCCAGACCAGAGGCCAGACCAGAGACCAGACCAGAGTCCAGACCAGAGGCCAGACCAGAATCCAGACCAGAGACCAGACCAGAGACCAGACCAGAGTCCAGACCAGAGGCCAGACCAGAATCCAGACCAGAGACCAGACCAGAGACCAGACCAGAGTCCAGACCAGAGGCCAGACCAGAATCCAGACCAGAGACCAGACCAGAGACCAGACCAGAGACCAGACCAGAGGCCAGACCAGAATCCAGACCAGAGGCCAGACCAGAGGCCAGACCAGAGACCAGACCAGAGTCCAGACCAGAGTCCAGGCCAGAGTCCAGACCAGAGACCAGACCAGAGGCCAGACCAGAATCCAGACCAGAGGCCAGACCAGAGGCCAGACCAGAGACCAGACCAGAGTCCAGACCAGAGTCCAGGCCAGAGTCCAGACCAGAGACCAGACCAGAGACCAGACCAGAGTCCAGACCAGAGTCCAGACCAGAGGCCAGACCAGAATCCAGACCAGAGGCCAGACCAGAGGCCAGACCAGAGTCCAGACCAGAGTCCAGACCAGAGACCAGACCAGAGTCCAGACCAGAGGCCAGACCAGAGACCAGACCAGAGGCCAGACCAGAGACCAGACCAGAGTCCAGACCAGAGTCCAGACCAGAGACCAGACCAGAGGCCAGACCAGAGGCCAGACCAGAGACCAGACCAGAGACCAGACCAGAGGCCAGACCAGAGGCCAGACCAGAGACCAGACCAGAGGCCAGACCAGAGACCAGACCAGAGGCCAGACCAGAGGCCAGATCAGAAGCCAGATCAGAGGCCAGACCAGAGACCAGACCAGAGGCCAGACCAGAGTCCAGACCAGAGGCCAGACCAGAGGCCAGACCAGAGACCAGACCAGAGACCAGACCAGAGTCCAGACCAGAGTCCAGACCAGAGTCCAGACCAGAGACCAGACCAGAGACCAGACCAGAGGCCAGACCAGAGGCCAGACCAGAGACCAGACCAGAGACCAGACCAGAGGCCAGACCAGAGGCCAGACCAGAGACCAGACCAGAGGCCAGACCAGAGACCAGACCAGAGGCCAGACCAGAGGCCAGACCAGAGACCAGACCAGAGGCCAGACCAGAGACCAGACCAGAGGCCAGACCAGAGGCCAGACCAGAGACCAGACCAGAGGCCAGACCAGAGGCCAGACCAGAGACCAGACCAGAGTCCAGACCAGAGACCAGACCAGAGACCAGACCAGAGTCCAGACCAGAGGCCAGACCAGAATCCAGACCAGAGACCAGACCAGAGACCAGACCAGAGTCCAGACCAGAGGCCAGACCAGAATCCAGACCAGAGACCAGACCAGAGACCAGACCAGAGACCAGACCAGAGGCCAGACCAGAATCCAGACCAGAGGCCAGACCAGAGGCCAGACCAGAGACCAGACCAGAGTCCAGACCAGAGGCCAGACCAGAATCCAGACCAGAGACCAGACCAGAGACCAGACCAGAGTCCAGACCAGAGGCCAGACCAGAATCCAGACCAGAGACCAGACCAGAGACCAGACCAGAGTCCAGACCAGAGGCCAGACCAGAATCCAGACCAGAGACCAGACCAGAGACCAGACCAGAGACCAGACCAGAGGCCAGACCAGAATCCAGACCAGAGGCCAGACCAGAGGCCAGACCAGAGACCAGACCAGAGTCCAGACCAGAGTCCAGGCCAGAGTCCAGACCAGAGACCAGACCAGAGGCCAGACCAGAATCCAGACCAGAGGCCAGACCAGAGGCCAGACCAGAGACCAGACCAGAGTCCAGACCAGAGTCCAGGCCAGAGTCCAGACCAGAGACCAGACCAGAGACCAGACCAGAGTCCAGACCAGAGTCCAGGCCAGAGTCCAGACCAGAGGCCAGACCAGAATCCAGACCAGAGACCAGACCAGAGACCAGACCAGAGACCAGACCAGAGGCCAGACCAGAATCCAGACCAGAGGCCAGACCAGAGGCCAGACCAGAGACCAGACCAGAGTCCAGACCAGAGTCCAGGCCAGAGTCCAGACCAGAGACCAGACCAGAGGCCAGACCAGAATCCAGACCAGAGGCCAGACCAGAGGCCAGACCAGAGACCAGACCAGAGTCCAGACCAGAGTCCAGACCAGAGACCAGACCAGAGACCAGACCAGAGGCCAGACCAGAATCCAGACCAGAGGCCAGACCAGAGGCCAGACCAGAGACCAGACCAGAGTCCAGACCAGAGTCCAGGCCAGAGTCCAGACCAGAGACCAGACCAGAGGCCAGACCAGAATCCAGACCAGAGGCCAGACCAGAGGCCAGACCAGAGACCAGACCAGAGTCCAGACCAGAGTCCAGGCCAGAGTCCAGACCAGAGACCAGACCAGAGACCAGACCAGAGTCCAGACCAGAGGCCAGACCAGAGGCCAGACCAGAGTCCAGACCAGAGGCCAGACCAGAGACCAGACCAGAGACCAGATCAGAATCCAGACCAGAGGCCAGACCAGAGGCCAGACCAGAGACCAGACCAGAGGCCAGACCAGAGTCCAGACCAGAGACCAGACCAGAGACCAGATCAGAATCCAGACCAGAGGCCAGACCAGAGGCCAGACCAGAGTCCAGACCAGAGTCCAGACCAGAGGCAAGACCAGAGGCCAGACCAGAGACCAGACCAGAGGCCAGACCAGAGTCCAGACCAGAGGCCAGACCAGAGACCAGACCAGAGGCCAGACCAGAGTCCAGACCAGAGTCCAGACCAGAGGCCAGACCAGAGGCCAGACCAGAGTCCAGACCAGAGGCCAGACCAGAGGCCAGACCAGAGTCCATCTTAGAGTCCAGGCCAGAGTCCAGACCAGAGGCCAGACCAGAGGCCAGACCAGAATCCAGACCAGAGGCCAGACCAGAGACCAGACCAGAGACCAGACCAGAGGCCAGATCAGAGTCCAGACCAGAGTCCAGACCAGAGGCCAGATCAGAATCCAGACCAGAATCCAGACCAGAGGCCAGACCAGAGGCCAGACCAGAGGCCAGACCAGAGTCCATCTTAGAGTCCAGGCCAGAGTCCAGACCAGAGGCCAGACCAGAGGCCAGACCAGAATCCAGACCAGAGGCCAGACCAGAGACCAGACCAGAGACCAGACCAGAGGCCAGATCAGAGTCCAGACCAGAGTCCAGACCAGAGGCCAGATCAGAATCCAGACCAGAATCCAGACCAGAGTCCAGACCAGAGGCCAGACCAGAGTCCATCTTAGAGTCCAGGCCAGAGTCCATCTTAGAGTCCAGGCCAGAGTCCAGACCAGAATACAGACCAGAGGCCAGACCAGAGGCCAGACCAGAGACCAGACCAGAGTCCAGACCAGAGGCCAGACCAGAGGCCAGACCAGAGGCCAGACCAGAATCCAGACCAGAGGCCAGACCAGAGGCCAGACCAGAGGCCAGACCAGAATCCAGACCAGAGGCCAGACCAGAGTCCAGACCAGAGACTAGAACAGAGTCCAGACCAGAGGCCAGACCAGAGACCAGACCAGAGGCCAGACCAGAGTCCAGACCAGAGGCCAGACCAGAGTCCAGACCAGAGTCCAGACCAGAGGCCAGACCAGAGGCCAGACCAGAGTCCAGACCAGAGACCAGACCAGAATCCAGACCAGAGACCAGACCAGAGGCCAGACCAGAGTCCAGACCAGAGACCAGACCAGAGTCCAGACCAGAGTCCAGACCAGAGACCAGACCAGAGACCAGACCAGAGTCCAGACCAGAGACCAGATCAGAGACCAGACCAGAGGCCAGACCAGAGTCCAGACCAGAGTCCAGACCAGAGGCCAGACCAGAGTCCAGACCAGAGTCCAGACCAGAGACCAGACCAGAATCCAGACCAGAGACCAGACCAGAGGCCAGACCAGAGTCCAGACCAGAGACCAGACCAGAGTCCAGACCAGAGTCCAGACCAGAGACCAGACCAGAGACCAGACCAGAGTCCAGACCAGAGACCAGATCAGAGGCCAGACCAGAGACCAGACCAGAGGCCAGACCAGAGACCAGATCAGAGGCCAGACCAGAGTCCAGACCAGAGTCCAGACCAGAGGCCAGACCAGAGACCAGATCAGAGGCCAGACCAGAGTCCAGACCAGAGGCCAGACCAGAGTCCAGACCAGAGGCCAGACCAGAGTCCAGACCAGAGGCCAGACCAGAGTCCAGACCAGAGACCAGATCAGAATCCAGACCAGAGACCAGACCAGAGTCCAGACCAGAGACCAGATCAGAGTCCAGACCAGAGGCCAGACCAGAATCCAGACCAGAGGCCAGACCAGAGTCCAGACCAGAGGCCAGACCAGAGACCAGACCAGAGGCCAGACCAGAGACCAGATCAGAGGCCAGACCAGAGTCCAGACCAGAGTCCAGACCAGAGGCCAGACCAGAGTCCAGACCAGAGGCCAGACCAGAGACCAGACCAGAGGCCAGACCAGAGACCAGATCAGAGGCCAGACCAGAGTCCAGACCAGAGTCCAGACCAGAGGCCAGACCAGAGGCCAGACCAGAGACCAGACCAGAGGCCAGACCAGAGACCAGATCAGAGGCCAGACCAGAGTCCAGACCAGAGTCCAGACCAGAGGCCAGACCAGAGTCCAGACCAGAGGCCAGACCAGAGACCAGACCAGAGGCCAGACCAGAGACCAGACCAGAGGCCAGACCAGAGTCCAGACCAGAGTCCAGACCAGAGGCCAGACCAGAGGCCAGACCAGAGTCCAGACCAGAGGCCAGACCAGAGGCCAGACCAGAGGCCAGACCAGAGTCCATCTTAGAGTCCAGGCCAGAGTCCAGACCAGAGGCCAGACCAGAGGCCAGACCAGAATCCAGACCAGAGGCCAGACCAGAGACCAGACCAGAGACCAGACCAGAGGCCAGATCAGAGTCCAGACCAGAGTCCAGACCAGAGGCCAGATCAGAATCCAGACCAGAATCCAGACCAGAGGCCAGACCAGAGGCCAGACCAGAGGCCAGACCAGAGTCCATCTTAGAGTCCAGGCCAGAGTCCAGACCAGAGGCCAGACCAGAGGCCAGACCAGAATCCAGACCAGAGGCCAGACCAGAGACCAGACCAGAGACCAGACCAGAGGCCAGATCAGAGTCCAGACCAGAGTCCAGACCAGAGGCCAGATCAGAATCCAGACCAGAATCCAGACCAGAGTCCAGACCAGAGGCCAGACCAGAGTCCATCTTAGAGTCCAGGCCAGAGTCCATCTTAGAGTCCAGGCCAGAGTCCAGACCAGAATCCAGACCAGAGGCCAGACCAGAGGCCAGACCAGAGACCAGACCAGAGTCCAGACCAGAGGCCAGACCAGAGGCCAGACCAGAGGCCAGACCAGAATCCAGACCAGAGGCCAGACCAGAGACCAGACCAGAGGCCAGACCAGAGTCCAGACCAGAGGCCAGACCAGAGTCCAGACCAGAGTCCAGACCAGAGGCCAGACCAGAGGCCAGACCAGAGTCCAGACCAGAGACCAGACCAGAATCCAGACCAGAGACCAGACCAGAGGCCAGACCAGAGTCCAGACCAGAGACCAGACCAGAGTCCAGACCAGAGTCCAGACCAGAGACCAGACCAGAGACCAGACCAGAGTCCAGACCAGAGACCAGATCAGAGACCAGACCAGAGGCCAGACCAGAGTCCAGACCAGAGTCCAGACCAGAGGCCAGACCAGAGTCCAGACCAGAGTCCAGACCAGAGACCAGACCAGAATCCAGACCAGAGACCAGACCAGAGGCCAGACCAGAGTCCAGACCAGAGACCAGACCAGAGTCCAGACCAGAGTCCAGACCAGAGACCAGACCAGAGACCAGACCAGAGTCCAGACCAGAGACCAGATCAGAGGCCAGACCAGAGACCAGACCAGAGGCCAGACCAGAGACCAGATCAGAGGCCAGACCAGAGTCCAGACCAGAGTCCAGACCAGAGGCCAGACCAGAGACCAGACCAGAGTCCAGACCAGAGACCAGATCAGAGGCCAGACCAGAGACCAGACCAGAGGCCAGACCAGAGACCAGATCAGAGGCCAGACCAGAGTCCAGACCAGAGTCCAGACCAGAGGCCAGATCAGAATCCAGACCAGAGGCCAGACCAGAGACCAGATCAGAATCCAGACCAGAGTCCAGACCAGAGTCCAGGCCAGAGACGAGATCAGAATCCAGGCCAGAGTCCAGGCCAGAGTCCTGACCAGAGACCAGATCAGAGTCCAGACCAGAATCCAGACCAGAGGCCAGACCAGAGGCCAGACCAGAGGCCAGACCAGAGACCAGACCAGAGGCCAGACCAGAGGCCAGATCAGAGGCCAGACCAGAGTCCAGGCCAGAGGCCAGATCAGAGTCCAGACCAGAGTCCAGACCAGAGGCCAGATCAGAATCCAGACCAGAATCCAGACCAGAGGCCAGACCAGAGGCCAGACCAGAGACCAGACCAGAGGCCAGATCAGAATCCAGACCAGAGTCCAGACCAGAGGCCAGATCAGAGTCCAGACCAGAGTCCAGACCAGAGGCCAGATCAGAATCCAGACCAGAGTCCAGACCAGAGACCAGACCAGACGCCAGATCAGAGTCCAGACCAGAGTCCAGGCCAGAGACCAGATCAGAATCCAGACCAGAGTCCAGACCAGAGTCCAGACCAGAGGCCAGACCAGAGGCCAGATCAGAGGCCAGATCAGAGTCCAGACCAGAGTCCAGACCAGAGGCCAGACCAGAGACCAGATCAGAGTCCATACCAGAGGCCAGATCAGAATCCAGACCAGAGTCCAGACCAGAGGCCAGATCAGAGGCCAGACCAGAGTCCAGATCAGAGGCCAGACCAGAGTCCAGGCCAGAGACCAGATCAGAATCCAGACCAGAGTCCAGACCAGAGTCCAGACCAGAGGCCAGACCAGAGGCCAGACCAGAGGCCAGATCAGAGGCCAGATCAGAGTCCAGACCAGAGTCCATACCAGAGGCCAGATCAGAATCCAGACCAGAGTCCAGACCAGAGGCCAGACCAGAGTCCAGGCCAGAGGCCAGATCAGAGTCCAGACCAGAGTCCAGGCCAGAGTCCATCTTAGAGTCCAGGCCAGAGTCCAGGCCAGAGTCCAGACCAGAGGCCAGACCAGAGTCCATCTTAGAGTCCAGGCCAGAGTCCAGACCAGAGGCCAGATCAGAGACCATATCAGAGGCCAGGCCAGAGTCCAGGCCAGAGTCCATCTTAGAGTCCAGGCCAGAGTCCAGGCCAGAGTCCAGACCAGAGGACAGATCAGAGTCCAGGCCAGAGTCCAGGCCAGAGTCCAGACCAGAGACCAGATCAGAATCCAGACCAGAGTCCAGACCAGAGACCAGATCAGAATCCAGACCAGAGGCCAGATCAGAATCCAGACCAGAGGCCAGACCAGAGTCCAGATCAGAATCCAGACCAGAGTCCAGACCAGAGTCCAGGCCAGAGACCAGATCAGAATCCAGACCAGAGGCCAGACCAGAGTCCAGATCAGAATCCAGACCAGAGTCCAGACCAGAGTCCAGGCCAGAGACCAGATCAGAATCCAGGCCAGAGTCCAGACCAGAATCCAGACCAGAGTCCAGACCAGAGACCAGATCAGAATCCAGACCAGAGTCCAGACCAGAGTCCAGGCCAGAGACCAGATCAGAATCCAGGCCAGAGTCCAGGCCAGAGTCCAGACCAGAGGCCAGATCAGTATCCAGACCAGAGGCCAGGCCAGAGACCAGATCAGAATCCAGACCAGAGTCCAGACCAGAGACCAGATCAGAATCCAGACCAGAGTCCAGACCAGAGTCCAGGCCAGAGACCAGATCAGAATCCAGGCCAGAGTCCAGGCCAGAGTCCAGACCAGAGGCCAGATCAGAGGCCAGACCAGAGTCCAGATCAGAGGCCAGACCAGAGTCCAGACCAGAGTCCAGGCCAGAGGCCAGATCAGAGTCCAGACCAGAGTCCAGGCCAGAGTCCATCTTAGAGTCCAGGCCAGAGTCCATCTTAGAGTCCAGGCCAGAGTCCAGGCCAGAGTCCAGACCAGAGGCAAGACCAGAGTCCATCTTAGAGTCCAGGCCAGAGTCCAGACCAGAGGCCAGATCAGAGACCAGATCAGAGGCCAGGCCAGAGTCCAGGCCAGAGTCCAGGCCAGAGTCCATCTTAGAGTCCAGACCAGAGTCCAGGCCAGAGTCCAGACCAGAGGCCAGATCAGAGTCCAGGCCAGAGTCCAGGCCAGAGACCAGATCAGAATCCAGGCCAGAGTCCAGGCCAGAGTCCAGACCAGAGACCAGATCAGAATCCAGACCAGAGTCCAGACCAGAGACCAGATCAGAATCCAGACCAGAGGCCAGATCAGAATCCAGACCAGAGGCCAGACCAGAGTCCAGATCAGAATCCAGACCAGAGTCCAGACCAGAGTCCAGGCCAGAGACCAGATCAGAATCCAGACCAGAGGCCAGACCAGAGTCAAGATCAGAATCCAGACCAGAGTCCAGACCAGAGTCCAGGCCAGAGACCAGATCAGAATCCAGGCCAGAGTCCAGGCCAGAGTCCAGACCAGAGGCCAGATCAGTATCCAGACCAGAGGCCAGGCCAGAGACCAGATCAGAATCCAGACCAGAGTCCAGACCAGAGACCAGATCAGAATCCAGACCAGAGTCCAGACCAGAGTCCAGGCCAGAGACCAGATCAGAATCCAGGCCAGAGTCCAGGCCAGAGTCCAGACCAGAGGCCAGATCAGAATCCAGACCAGAGTCCAGACCAGAGACCAGATCAGAATCCAGACCAGAGTCCAGGCCAGAGACCAGATCAGAATCCAGACCAGAGTCCAGGCCAGAGACCAGATCAGAATCCAGACCAGAGGCCAGATCAGAATCCAGACCAGAGTCCAGATCAGAGACCAGATCAGAATCCAGACCAGAGTCCAGGCCAGAGACCAGATCAGAATCCAGACCAGAGGCCAGATCAGAATCCAGACCAGAGTCCAGATCAGAATCCAGATCAAAGTCCAGACCAAAATCCAGGCCAGTGTCCAGGCCAGAGACCAGATCAGAATCCAGGCCAGAGTCCAGGCCAGAGTCCAGACCAGAGGCCAGACCAGAATCCAGACCAGAGTCCAGACCAGAGACCAGATCAGAATCCAGACCAGAGTCCAGACCAGAGTCCAGGCCAGAGACCAGATCAGAATCCAGGCCAGAGTCCAGGCCAGAGTCCAGACCAGAGGCCAGATCAGTATCCAGACCAGAGGCTAGGCCAGAGACCAGATCAGAATCCAGACCAGAGTCCAGACCAGAGACCAGATCAGAATCCAGACCAGAGTCCAGACCAGAGTCCAGGCCAGAGACCAGATCAGAATCCAGGCCAGAGTCCAGGCCAGAGTCCAGACCAGAGGCCAGATCAGAATCCAGACCAGAGTCCAGACCAGAGACCAGATCAGAATCCAGACCAGAGTCCAGGCCAGAGACCAGATCAGAATCCAGACCAGAGTCCAGGCCAGAGACCAGATCAGAATCCAGACCAGAGGCCAGATCAGAATCCAGACCAGAGTCCAGATCAGAGACCAGATCAGAATCCAGACCAGAGTCCAGGCCAGAGACCAGATCAGAATCCAGACCAGAGGCCAGATCAGAATCCAGACCAGAGACCAGATCAGAATCCAGATCAAAGTCCAGACCAGAATCCAGGCCAGAGTCCAGCCCAGAGTCCAGACCAGAGGCCAGATCAGAATCCAGACCAGAGGCCAGGCCAGAGACCAGATCAGAATCCAGACCAGAGGCAAGACCAGAGTCCAGGCCAGAGACCAGATCAGAATCCAGGCCAGAGTCCAGGCCAGAGTCCAGACCAGAATCCAGACCAGAGTCCAGACCAGAGACCAGATCAGAATCCAGACCAGAGTCCAGACCAGAGTCCAGGCCAGAGACCAGATCAGAATCCAGGCCAGAGTCCAGACCAGAGTCCAGACCAGAGTCCACGCCAGAGACCAGATCAGAATCCAGACCAGAGGCCAGACCAGAGACCAGATCAGAATCCAGACCAGAGACCAGATCAGAATCCAGGCCAGAGTCCAGACCAGAGGCCAGATCAGAATCCAGACCAGAGGCCAGGCCAGAGACCAGATCAGAATCCAGACCAGAGGCAAGACCAGAGTCCAGGCCAGAGACCAGATCAGAATCCAGGCCAGAGTCCAGGCCAGAGTCCAGACCAGAATCCAGACCAGAGTCCAGACCAGAGACCAGATCAGAATCCAGACCAGAGTCCAGACCAGAGTCCAGGCCAGAGACCAGATCAGAATCCAGGCCAGAGTCCAGACCAGAGTCCAGACCAGAGTCCACGCCAGAGACCAGATCAGAATCCAGACCAGAGGCCAGACCAGAGACCAGATCAGAATCCAGACCAGAGACCAGATCAGAATCCAGGCCAGAGTCCAGACCAGAGTCCAGACCAGAGACCAGATCAGAATCCAGACCAGAGTCCTGACCAGAGTCCAGGCCAGAGACCAGATCAGAATCCAGGCCAGAGTCCAGGCCAGAGTCCAGACCAGAGACCAGATCAGAATCCAGGCCAGAGACCAGATCAGAGACCAGATCAGAATCCAGACAAGAGTCCAGACCAGAGTCCAGGCCAGAGACCAGATCAGAATCCAGACCAGAGTCCAGGCCAGAGTCCTGACCAGAGACCAGATCAGAATCCAGACCAGAGTCCAAGCCAGTGACCAGATCAGAATCCAGACAAGAGTCCAGGCCAGAGTCCAGACCAGAGACCAGATCAGAATCCAGACCAGAGTCCAGGCCAGAGTCCTGACCAGAGACCAGATCAGAATCCAGACCAGAGTCCAAGCCAGAGACCAGATCAGAATCCAGACAAGAGTCCAGGCCAGAGTCCAGACCAGAGACCAGATCAGAATCCAGACCAGAGGCATGACCAGAGGCCAGATCAGAATCCAGACCAGAGGCCAGACCAGAGGCCAAATCAGAATCCAGACCAGAGTCCAGGCCAGAGTAAAAGCCAGAGATCATCTTAGAGTCCAGACCAGAGACCAGATCAGAATCCAGACCAGAGGCATGACCAGAGGCCAGATCAGAATCCAGACCAGAGGCCAGACCAGAGACCAGATCAGAATCCAGACAAGAGTCCAGGCCAGAGACCAGATCAGAATCCAGACAAGAGTCCAGGCCAGAGTCCAGACCAGAGACCAGATCAGAATCCAGACCAGAGGCCAGACCAGAGGCCAGATCAGAATCCAGACCAGAGTCCAAACCAGAGACCAGATCAGAATCCAGACCAGAGTCCAGACCAGAGACCAGATCAGAATCCAGACCAGAGTCCAGATCAGAATCCAGGCCACAGACCAGATCAGAATCCAGGCCAGAGTCCAGGCCAGAGTCCAGACCAGAGGCCAGACCAGAGGCCAGATCAGAATCCAGACCAGAGGCCAGACCAGAGACCAGATCAGAATCCAGACCAGAGTCCAGACCAGAGTCCAGGCCAGAAACCAGATCAGAATCCAGGCCAGAGTCCAGACCAGAGTCCAGACCAGAGACCAGACCAGAATCCAGGCCAGAGTCCAGGCCAGAGTCCAGACCAGAGACCAGATCAGAATCCAGACCAGAGTCCAGACCAGAGACCAGATCAGAATCCAGACCAGAGTCCAGACCAGAGACCAGATCAGAATCCAGACCAGAGTCCAGACCAGAGTCCAGGCCAGAGACCAGATCAGAATCCAGGCCAGAGTCCAGGCCAGAGTCCAGACCAGAGACCAGATCAGAATCCAGGCCAGAGACCAGATCAGAGTCCAGACCAGAGTCCAGACCAGAGACCAGATCAGAATCCAGACCAGAGTCAAGACCAGAGTCCAGGCCAGAGACCAGATCAGAATCCAGACCAGAGTCCAGGCCAGAGTCCTGACCAGAGACCAGATCAGAATCCAGACCAGAGTCCAGGACAGAGACCAGATCAGAATCCAGACCAGAGTCCAGGCCAGAGTCCAGACCAGAGACCAGATCAGAATCCAGACCAGAGGCCAGACCAGAGGCCAGATCAGAATCCAGACCAGAGGCATGACCAGAGGCCAGATCAGAATCCAGACCAGAGGCCAGACCAGAGGCCAAATCAGAATCCAGACCAGAGGCCAGACCAGAGGCCAAATCAGAATCCAGACCAGAGTCCAGACCAGAGACCAGATCAGAATCCAGACCAGAGGCCAGACCAGAGGCCAGACCAGAGACCAGATCAGAATCCAGACCAGAGTCCAGGCCAGAGTAAAAGCCAGAGATCATCTTAGAGTCCAGACCAGAGTCCAGGCCAGAGACCAGATCAGAATCCAGACCAGAGGCCAGGCCAGAGACCAGATCAGAATCCAGACCAGAGGCCAGACCAGAGACCAGATCAGAATCCAGACAAGAGGCCAGACCAGAGTCAAGGCCAGAGACCAGATAAGAATCCAGACCAGAGTCCAAGCCAGAGTCCAGACCAGAGGCCAGACCAGAGGCCAGATCAGAATCCAGACCAGAGGCCAGACCAGAGACCAGATCAGAATCCAGACCAGAGTCCAGGCCAGAGACCAGATCAGAATCCAGGCCAGAGACCAGATCAGAATCCAGGCCAGAGACCAGATCAGAATCCAGGCCAGAGTCCAGGCCAGAGTCCAGACCAGAGACCAGATCAGAATCCAGACCAGAGTCCAGACCAGAGACCAGATCAGAATCCAGACCAGAGTCCAGACCAGAGACCAGATCAGAATCCAGACCAGAGTCCAGACCAGAGTCCAGGCCAGAGACCAGATCAGAATCCAGGCCAGAGTCCAGGCCAGAGTCCAGACCAGAGACCAGATCAGAATCCAGGCCAGAGACCAGATCAGAATCCAGACCAGAGTCCAGACCAGAGACCAGATCAGAATCCAGACCAGAGTCCAGGCCAGAGACCAGACCAGAGTCAAGACCAGAGTCCAGGCCAGAGACCAGATCAGAATCCAGACCAGAGTCCAGGCCAGAGTCCTGACCAGAGACCAGATCAGAATCCAGACCAGAGTCCAGGACAGAGACCAGATCAGAATCCAGACCAGAGTCCAGGCCAGAGTCCAGACCAGAGACCAGATCAGAATCCAGACCAGAGGCCAAACCAGAGGCCAGATCAGAATCCAGACCAGAGGCATGACCAGAGGCCAGATCAGAATCCAGACCAGAGGCCAGACCAGAGGCCAAATCAGAATCCAGACCAGAGGCCAGACCAGAGGCCAAATCAGAATCCAGACCAGAGTCCAGGCCAGAGACCAGATCAGAATCCAGACCAGAGGCCAGACCAGAGACCAGATCAGAATCCAGACCAGAGTCCAGGCCAGAGTAAATGCCAGAAATCATCTTAGAGTCCAGACCAGAGTCCAGGCCAGAGACCAGATCAGAATCCAGACCAGAGGCCAGGCCAGAGACCAGATCAGATTCCAGACCAGAGGCCAGACCAGAGACCAGATCAGAATCCAGACCAGAGGCCAGACCAGAGTCAAGGCCAGAGACCAGATAAGAATCCAGACCAGAGGCCAGACCAGAGACCAGATCAGAATCCAGACCAGAGTCCAGGCCAGAGACCAGATCAGAATCCAGACCAGAGGCCAGACCAGAGTCAAGGCCAGAGACCAGATCACAATCCAGACCAGAGGCCAGGCCAGAGACCAGATCAGAATCCAGACTAGAGGCCAGGCCAGAGACCAGATCAGAATCCAGACCAGAGTCCAGGCCAGAGACCAGATCAGAATCCAGACCAGAGGCAAGGCCAGAGACCAGATCAGAATCCAGACCAGAGGCCAGGCCAGAGACCAGATCAGAATCCAGACCAGAGTCCAGACCAGAGTCCAGGCCAGAGACCAGATCAGAATCCAGGCCAGAGTCCAGGCCAGAGTCCAGACCAGAGACCAGATCAGAATCCAGACCAGAGTCCAGACCAGAGACCAGATCAGAATCCAGACCAGAGTCAAGGCCAGAGACCAGATCAGAATACAGACAAGAGTCCAGACCAGAGACCAGATCAGAATCCAGACCAGAGTCCAGACCAGAGTCCAGGCCAGAGACCAGATCAGAATTCAGACCAGAGTCCAGGCCAGAGTCCTGACCAGAGACCAGATCAGAATCCAGACCAGAGTCCAAGCCAGAGACCAGATCAGAATCCAGACCAGAGTCCAGGACAGAGACCAGATCAGAATCCAGACCAGAGTCCAGACCAGAGACCAGATCAGAATCCAGACCAGAGTCCAGACCAGAGTCCAGGCCAGAGACCAGATCAGAATCCAGGCCAGAGTGCAGGCCAGAGTCCAGACCAGAGGCCAGATCAGAATCCAGACCAGAGGCCAGACCAGAGACCAGATCAGAATCCAGACCAGAGGCCAGACCAGAGTCCAGGCCAGAGACCAGATCAGAATCCAGGCCAGAGTCCAGGCCAGAGTCCAGACCAGAGTCCAGACCAGAGACCAGACCAGAATCCAGGCCAGAGTCCAGGCCAGAGTCCAGACCAGAGACCAGATCAGAATCCAGACCAGAGTCCAGACCAGAGACCAGATCAGAATCCAGACCAGAGTCCAGACCAGAGACCAGATCAGAATCCAGACCAGAGTCCAGACCAGAGTCCAGGCCAGAGACCAGATCAGAATCCAGGCCAGAGTCCAGACCAGAGACCAGATCAGAATCCAGGCCAGAGACCAGATCAGAGTCCAGACCAGAGTCCAGACCAGAGACCAGATCAGAATCCAGACCAGAGTCAAGACCAGAGTCCAGGCCAGAGACCAGATCAGAATCCAGACCAGAGTCCAGGCCAGAGTCCTGACCAGAATCCAGACCAGAGTCAAGACCAGAGTCCAGGCCAGAGACCAGATCAGAATCCAGACCAGAGTCCAGGACAGAGACCAGATCAGAATCCAGACCAGAGTCCAGGCCAGAGTCCAGACCAGAGACCAGATCAGAATCCAGACCAGAGGCCAGACCAGAGGCCAGATCAGAATCCAGACCAGAGGCATGACCAGAGGCCAGATCAGAATCCAGACCAGTGGCCAGACCAGAGGCCAAATCAGAATCAAGATCAGAGGCCAGACCAGAGGCCAAATCAGAATCCAGACCAGAGTCCAGACCAGAGACCAGATCAGAATCCAGACCAGAGGCCAGACCAGAGGCCAGACCAGAGACCAGATCAGAATCCAGACCAGAGTCCAGGCCAGAGTAAAAGCCAGAGATCATCTTAGAGTCCAGACCAGAGTCCAGGCCAGAGACCAGATCAGAATCCAGACCAGAGGCCAGGCAAGAGGCCAGATCAGAATCCAGACCAGAGGCCAGACCAGAGACCAGATCAGAATCCAGACAAGAGGCCAGACCAGAGTCAAGGCCAGAGACCAGATAAGAATCCAGACCAGAGTCCAGGCCAGAGTCCAGACCAGAGGCCAGACCAGAGGCCAGATCAGAATCCAGACCAGAGGCCAGACCAGAGACCAGATCAGAATCCAGACCAGAGTCCAGGCCAGAGACCAGATCAGAATCCAGGCCAGAGACCAGATCAGAATCCAGGCCAGAGTCCAGGCCAGAGTCCAGACCAGAGACCAGATCAGAATCCAGACCAGAGTCCAGACCAGAGACCAGATCAGAATCCAGACCAGAGTCCAGACCAGAGACCAGATCAGAATCCAGACCAGAGTCCAGACCAGAGTCCAGGCCAGAGACCAGATCAGAATCCAGGCCAGAGTCCAGGCCAGAGTCCAGACCAGAGACCAGATCAGAATCCAGGCCAGAGACCAGATCAGAATCCAGACCAGAGTCCAGACCAGAGACCAGATCAGAATCCAGACCAGAGTCCAGGCCAGAGACCAGACCAGAGTCAAGACCAGAGTCCAGGCCAGAGACCAGATCAGAATCCAGACCAGAGTCCAGGCCAGAGTCCTGACCAGAATCCAGACCAGAGTCCAGGACAGAGACCAGATCAGAATCCAGACCAGAGTCCAGGCCAGAGTCCAGACCAGAGACCAGATCAGAATCCAGACCAGAGGCCAAACCAGAGGCCAGATCAGAATCCAGACCAGAGGCATGACCAGAGGCCAGATCAGAATCCAGACCAGAGGCCAGACCAGAGGCCAAATCAGAATCCAGACCAGAGGCCAGACCAGAGGCCAAATCAGAATCCAGACCAGAGTCCAGGCCAGAGACCAGATCAGAATCCAGACCAGAGGCCAGACCAGAGGCCAGACCAGAGACCAGATCAGAATCCAGACCAGAGTCCAGGCCAGAGTCCAGACCAGAGACCAGATCAGAATCCAGACCAGAGGCCAAATCAGAATCCAGACCAGAGGCCAGACCAGAGGCCAAATCAGAATCCAGACCAGAGTCCAGACCAGAGTCCAGGCCAGAGACCAGATCAGAATCCAGACCAGAGGCCAGGCCAGAGACCAGATCAGAATCCAGACCAGAGGCCAGACCAGAGACCAGATCAGAATCCAGACCAGAGGCCAGACCAGAGTCAAGGCCAGAGACCAGATAAGAATCCAGACCAGAGGCCAGACCAGAGACCAGATCAGAATCCAGACCAGAGTCCAGGCCAGAGTAAAAGCAAGAGATCATCTTAGAGTCCAGACCAGAGTCCAGGCCAGAGACCAGATCACAATCCAGACCAGAGGCCAGACCAGAGACCAGATCAGAATCCAGACCAGAGTCCAGGCCAGAGACCAGATCAGAATCCAGACCAGAGGCCAGACCAGAGTCAAGGCCAGAGACCAGATCACAATCCAGACCAGAGGCCAGGCCAGAGACCAGATCAGAATCCAGACTAGAGGCCAGGCCAGAGACCAGATCAGAATCCAGACCAGAGTCCAGGCCAGAGACCAGATCAGAATCCAGACCAGAGGCAAGGCCAGAGACCAGATCAGAATCCAGACCAGAGGCCAGGCAAGAGACCAGATCAGAATCCAGACTAGAGGCCAGGCCAGAGACCAGATCAGAATCCAGACCAGAGTCCAGACCAGAGTCCAGGCCAGAGACCAGATCAGAATCCAGGCCAGAGTCCAGGCCAGAGTCCAGACCAGAGACCAGATCAGAATCCAGACCAGAGTCCAGACCAGAGACCAGATCAGAATCCAGACCAGAGTCCAGACCAGAGACCAGATCAGAATCCAGACCAGAGTCCAGACCAGAGACCAGATCAGAATCCAGACCAGAGTCCAGACCAGAGTCCAGGCCAGAGACCAGATCAGAATTCAGACCAGAGTCCAGGCCAGAGTCCTGACGAGAGACCAGATCAGAATCCAGACCAGAGTCCAAGCCAGAGACCAGATCAGAATCCAGACAAGAGTCCAGGCCAGAGTCCAGACCAGAGACCAGATCAGAATCCAGACCAGAGGCCAGATCAGAATCCAGACCAGAGGCATGACCAGAGGCCAGATCAGAATCCAGACCAGAGTCCAAGCCAGAGACCAGATCAGAATCCAGACAAGAGTCCAGGCCAGAGTCCAGACCAGAGACCAGATCAGAATCCAGACCAGAGGCCAGACCAGAGGCCAGATCAGAATCCAGACCAGAGGCATGACCAGAGGCCAGATCAGAATCCAGACTAGAGGCCAGACCAGAGTGAAAGCCAGAGATCATCTTAGAGTCCAGGCCAGAGACCAGATCAGAATCCAGACCAGAGGCCAGACCAGAGACCAGATCAGAATCCAGACCAGAGTCCAGACCAGAGACTAGTTTAGAATCCAGACCAGAGTCCAGACCAGAGTCCAGGCCAGAGACCAGATCAGAATCCAGGCCAGAGTAAAAGCCAGAGATCATCTTAGAGTCCAGACCAGACTCCAGGCCAGAGACCAGATAAGAATCCAGACCAGAGGCCAGACCAGAGACCAGATCAGAATCCAGACCAGAGTCCAGGCCAGAGTAAAAGCAAGAGATCATCTTAGAGTCCAGACCAGAGTCCAGGCCAGAGACCAGATCACAATCCAGACCAGAGGCCAGACCAGAGACCAGATCAGAATCCAGACCAGAGTCCAGGCCAGAGACCAGATCAGAATCCAGACCAGAGGCCAGACCAGAGTCAAGGCCAGAGACCAGATCACAATCCAGACCAGAGGCCAGGCCAGAGACCAGATCAGAATCCAGACTAGAGGCCAGGCCAGAGACCAGATCAGAATCCAGACCAGAGTCCAGGCCAGAGACCAGATCAGAATCCAGACCAGAGGCCAGGCCAGAGACCAGATCAGAATCCAGACCAGAGGCCAGGCCAGAGACCAGATCAGAATCCAGACTAGAGGCCAGGCCAGAGACCAGATCAGAATCCAGACCAGAGTCCAGACCAGAGTCCAGGCCAGAGACCAGATCAGAATCCAGGCCAGAGTCCAGGCCAGAGTCCAGACCAGAGACCAGATCAGAATCCAGACCAGAGTCCAGACCAGAGACCAGATCAGAATCCAGACCAGAGTCAAGGCCAGAGACCAGATCAGAATCCAGACCAGAGTCCAGACCAGAGACCAGATCAGAATCCAGACCAGAGTCCAGACCAGAGTCCAGGCCAGAGACCAGATCAGAATTCAGACCAGAGTCCAGGCCAGAGTCCTGACCAGAGACCAGATCAGAATCCAGACCAGAGTCCAAGCCAGAGACCAGATCAGAATCCAGACAAGAGTCCAGGCCAGAGTCCAGACCAGAGACCAGATCAGAATCCAGACCAGAGGCCAGATCAGAATCCAGACCAGAGGCATGACCAGAGGCCAGATCAGAATCCAGACCAGAGTCCAAGCCAGAGACCAGATCAGAATCCAGACAAGAGTCCAGGCCAGAGTCCAGACCAGAGACCAGATCAGAATCCAGACCAGAGGCCAGACCAGAGGCCAGATCAGAATCCAGACCAGAGGCATGACCAGAGGCCAGATCAGAATCCAGACTAGAGGCCAGACCAGAGTGAAAGCCAGAGATCATCTTAGAGTCCAGGCCAGAGACCAGATCAGAATCCAGACCAGAGGCCAGACCAGAGACCAGATCAGAATCCAGACCAGAGTCCAGACCAGAGACTAGTTTAGAATCCAGACCAGAGTCCAGACCAGAGTCCAGGCCAGAGACCAGATCAGAATCCAGGCCAGAGTAAAAGCCAGAGATCATCTTAGAGTCCAGACCAGACTCCAGGCCAGAGACCAGATCAGAATCCAGACCAGAGGCCAGGCCAGAGACCAGATCAGAATCCAGACCAGAGTCCAGACCAGAGACTAGATCAGAATCCAGACCAGAGTCCAGACCAGAGTCCAGGCCAGAGACCAGATCAGAATCCAGGCCAGAGTCCGGGCCAGAGTCCAGACCAGAGGCCAGACCAGAGGCCAGATCAGAATCCAGACCAGAGGCCAGACCAGAGACCAGATCAGAATCCAGACCAGAGTCCAGACCAGAGTCCAGGCCAGAGACGAGATCAGAATGCAGGCCAGAGTCCAGGCCAGAGTCCTGACCAGAGACCAGATCAGAATCCAGACCAGAGTCCAGACCAGAGACCAGATCAGAATCCAGACCAGAGTCCAGACCAGAGTCCAGGCCAGAGACCAGATCAGAATCCAGGCCAGAGTCCAGGCCAGAGACCAGATCAGAATCCAGACCAGAGTCCAGACCAGAGACTAGATCAGAATCCAGACCAGAGTCCAGACCAGAGGCCAGGCCAGAGACCAGATCAGAATCCAGGCCAGAGTCAAGACCAGAGGCCAGATCAGAGTCCAGGCCAGAGACCAGATCAGAATCCAGACCAGAGGCCAGACCAGAGTCAAGATCAGAATCCAGACCAGAGTCCAGACCAGAGTCCAGGCCAGAGACCAGATCAGAATCCAGGCCAGAGTCCAGACCAGAATCCAGACCAGAGTCCAGACCAGAGACCAGATCAGAATCCAGACCAGAGTCCAGACCAGAGTCCAGGCCAGAGACCAGATCAGAATCCAGGCCAGAGTCCAGGCCAGAGTCCAGACCAGAGGCCAGATCAGTATCCAGACCAGAGGCCAGGCCAGAGACCAGATCAGAATCCAGACCAGAGTCCAGACCAGAGACCAGATCAGAATCCAGACCAGAGTCCAGGCCAGAGACCAGATCAGAATCCAGACCAGAGTCCAGGCCAGAGACCAGATCAGAATCCAGACCAGAGGCCAGATCAGAATCCAGACCAGAGTCCAGATCAGAGACCAGATAAGAATCCAGACCAGAGTCCAGGCCAGAGACCAGGCCAGAGTCCAGACCAGAGGCCAGATCAGAATCCAGACCAGAGGCCAGGCCAGAGACCAGATCAGAATCCAGACCAGAGGCCAGACCAGAGTCCAGGCCAGAGACCAGATCAGAATCCAGGCCAGAGTCCAGGCCAGAGTCCAGACCAGAATCCAGACCAGAGTCCAGACCAGAGACCAGATCAGAATCCAGACCAGAGTCCAGACCAGAGTCCAGGCCAGAGACCAGATCAGAATCCAGGCCAGAGTCCAGGCCAGAGTCCAGACCAGAGTCCACGCCAGAGACCAGATCAGAATCCAGACCAGAGGCCAGACCAGAGGCCAGATCAGAATCCAGACCAGAGACCAGATCAGAATCCAGGCCAGAGTCCAGGCCAGAGTCCAGACCAGAGGCCAGATCAGAATCCAGACCAGAGGCCAGGCCAGAGACCAGATCAGAATCCAGACCAGAGGCCAGACCAGAGACCAGATCAGAATCCAGACCAGAGTCCAGACCAGAGTCCAGGCCAGAGACCAGATCAGAATCCAGGCCAGAGTCCAGGCCAGAGTCCAGACCAGAATCCAGATCAGAGTCCAGACCAGAGACCAGATCAGAGGCCAGATCAGAATCCAGACCAGAGACCAGATCAGAATCCAGACCAGAGACCAGATCAGAATCCAGACCAGAGTCCAGACCAGAGTCCAGGCCAGAGACCAGATCAGAATCCAGGCCAGAGTCCAGACCAGAATCCAGACCAGAGTCCAGACAAGAGACCAGATCAGAATCCAGACCAGAGTCCAGACCAGAGTCCAGGCCAGAGACCAGATCAGAATCCAGGCCAGAGTCCAGGCCAGAGTCCAGACCAGAGACCAGATCAGAATCCAGACCAGAGTCCAGACCAGAGACCAGATCAGAATCCAGACCAGAGTCCAGACCAGAGACCAGATCAGAATCCAGACCAGGGTCCAGACCAGAGTCCAGGCCAGAGACCAGATCAGAATCCAGGCCAGAGTCCAGGCCAGAGTCCAGACCAGAGACCAGATCAGAATCCAGGCCCAGAGACCAGATCAGAATCCAGACCAGAGTCCAGACCAGAGACCAGATCAGAATCCAGACAAGAGTCCAGACCAGAGTCCAGGCCAGAGACCAGATCAGAATCCAGACCAGAGTCCAGGCCAGAGTCCTGACCAGAGACCAGATCAGAATCCAGACCAGAGTCCAAGCCAGAGACCAGATCAGAATCCAGACAAGAGTCCAGGCCACAGTCCAGACCAGAGACCAGATCAGAATCCAGACCAGAGGCATGACCAGAGGCCAGATCAGAATCCAGACCAGAGGCCAGACCAGAGGCCAAATCAGAATCCAGACCAGAGTCCAGGCCAGAGTAAAAGCCAGAGACCAGATCAGAATCCAGACAAGAGTCCAGGCCAGAGACCAGATCAGAATCCAGACAAGAGTCCAGGCCAGAGTCCAGACCAGAGACCAGATCAGAATCCAGACCAGAGGCCAGACCAGAGGCCAGATCAGAATCCAGACCAGAGTCCAGACCAGAGACCAGATCAGAATCCAGACCAGAGTCCAGACCAGAGACCAGATCAGAATCCAGACCAGAGTCCAGACCAGAGTCCAGGCCAGAGACCAGATCAGAATCCAGGCCAGAGTCCAGGCCAGAGTCCAGACCAGAGGCCAGACCAGAGGCCAGATCAGAATCCAGACCAGAGTCCAGGCCAGAGACCAGATCAGAATCCAGGCCAGAGTCCAGACCAGAGACCAGATCAGAATCCAGACAAGAGTCCAGACCAGAGTCCAGGCCAGAGACCAGATCAGAATCCAGACCAGAGTCCAGGCCAGAGTCCTGACCAGAGACCAGATCAGAATCCAGACCAGAGTCCAAGCCAGAGACCAGATCAGAATCCAGACAAGAGTCCAGGCCACAGTCCAGACCAGAGACCAGATCAGAATCCAGACCAGAGGCATGACCAGAGGCCAGATCAGAATCCAGACCAGAGGCCAGACCAGAGGCCAAATCAGAATCCAGACCAGAGTCCAGGCCAGAGTAAAAGCCAGAGACCAGATCAGAATCCAGACAAGAGTCCAGGCCAGAGACCAGATCAGAATCCAGACAAGAGTCCAGGCCAGAGTCCAGACCAGAGACCAGATCAGAATCCAGACCAGAGGCCAGACCAGAGGCCAGATCAGAATCCAGACCAGAGTCCAGACCAGAGACCAGATCAGAATCCAGACCAGAGTCCAGACCAGAGACCAGATCAGAATCCAGACCAGAGTCCAGACCAGAGTCCAGGCCAGAGACCAGATCAGAATCCAGGCCAGAGTCCAGGCCAGAGTCCAGACCAGAGGCCAGACCAGAGGCCAGATCAGAATCCAGACCAGAGTCCAGACCAGAGGCCAAATCAGAATCCAGACCAGAGTCCAGACCAGAGTCCAGGCCAGAGACCAGATCAGAATCCAGACCAGAGGCCAGGCCAGAGACCAGATCAGAATCCAGACCAGAGGCCAGACCAGAGACCAGATCAGAATCCAGACCAGAGGCCAGACCAGAGTCAAGGCCAGAGACCAGATAAGAATCCAGACCAGAGGCCAGACCAGAGACCAGATCAGAATCCAGACCAGAGTCCAGGCCAGAGTAAAAGCAAGAGATCATCTTAGAGTCCAGACCAGAGTCCAGGCCAGAGACCAGATCACAATCCAGACCAGAGGCCAGACCAGAGACCAGATCAGAATCCAGACCAGAGTCCAGGCCAGAGACCAGATCAGAATCCAGACCAGAGGCCAGACCAGAGTCAAGGCCAGAGACCAGATCACAATCCAGACCAGAGGCCAGGCCAGAGACCAGATCAGAATCCAGACTAGAGGCCAGGCCAGAGACCAGATCAGAATCCAGACCAGAGTCCAGGCCAGAGACCAGATCAGAATCCAGACCAGAGGCAAGGCCAGAGACCAGATCAGAATCCAGACCAGAGGCCAGGCAAGAGACCAGATCAGAATCCAGACTAGAGGCCAGGCCAGAGACCAGATCAGAATCCAGACCAGAGTCCAGACCAGAGTCCAGGCCAGAGACCAGATCAGAATCCAGGCCAGAGTCCAGGCCAGAGTCCAGACCAGAGACCAGATCAGAATCCAGACCAGAGTCCAGACCAGAGACCAGATCAGAATCCAGACCAGAGTCAAGGCCAGAGACCAGATCAGAATCCAGACCAGAGTCCAGACCAGAGACCAGATCAGAATCCAGACCAGAGTCCAGACCAGAGTCCAGGCCAGAGACCAGATCAGAATTCAGACCAGAGTCCAGGCCAGAGTCCTGACCAGATCAGAATCCAGACCAGAGTCCAAGCCAGAGACCAGATCAGAATCCAGACAAGAGTCCAGGCCAGAGTCCAGACCAGAGACCAGATCAGAATCCAGACCAGAGGCCAGATCAGAATCCAGACCAGAGGCATGACCAGAGGCCAGATCAGAATCCAGACCAGAGTCCAAGCCAGAGACCAGATCAGAATCCAGACAAGAGTCCAGGCCAGAGTCCAGACCAGAGACCAGATCAGAATCCAGACCAGAGGCCAGACCAGAGGCCAGATCAGAATCCAGACCAGAGGCATGACCAGAGGCCAGATCAGAATCCAGACTAGAGGCCAGACCAGAGTGAAAGCCAGAGATCATCTTAGAGTCCAGGCCAGAGACCAGATCAGAATCCAGACCAGAGGCCAGACCAGAGACCAGATCAGAATCCAGACCAGAGTCCAGACCAGAGACTAGTTTAGAATCCAGACCAGAGTCCAGACCAGAGTCCAGGCCAGAGACCAGATCAGAATCCAGGCCAGAGTAAAAGCCAGAGATCATCTTAGAGTCCAGACCAGACTCCAGGCCAGAGACCAGATAAGAATCCAGACCAGAGGCCAGACCAGAGACCAGATCAGAATCCAGACCAGAGTCCAGGCCAGAGTAAAAGCAAGAGATCATCTTAGAGTCCAGACCAGAGTCCAGGCCAGAGACCAGATCACAATCCAGACCAGAGGCCAGACCAGAGACCAGATCAGAATCCAGACCAGAGTCCAGGCCAGAGACCAGATCAGAATCCAGACCAGAGGCCAGACCAGAGTCAAGGCCAGAGACCAGATCACAATCCAGACCAGAGGCCAGGCCAGAGACCAGATCAGAATCCAGACTAGAGGCCAGGCCAGAGACCAGATCAGAATCCAGACCAGAGTCCAGGCCAGAGACCAGATCAGAATCCAGACCAGAGGCCAGGCCAGAGACCAGATCAGAATCCAGACCAGAGGCCAGGCCAGAGACCAGATCAGAATCCAGACTAGAGGCCAGGCCAGAGACCAGATCAGAATCCAGACCAGAGTCCAGACCAGAGTCCAGGCCAGAGACCAGATCAGAATCCAGGCCAGAGTCCAGGCCAGAGTCCAGACCAGAGACCAGATCAGAATCCAGACCAGAGTCCAGACCAGAGACCAGATCAGAATCCAGACCAGAGTCAAGGCCAGAGACCAGATCAGAATCCAGACCAGAGTCCAGACCAGAGACCAGATCAGAATCCAGACCAGAGTCCAGACCAGAGTCCAGGCCAGAGACCAGATCAGAATTCAGACCAGAGTCCAGGCCAGAGTCCTGACCAGAGACCAGATCAGAATCCAGACCAGAGTCCAAGCCAGAGACCAGATCAGAATCCAGACAAGAGTCCAGGCCAGAGTCCAGACCAGAGACCAGATCAGAATCCAGACCAGAGGCCAGATCAGAATCCAGACCAGAGGCATGACCAGAGGCCAGATCAGAATCCAGACCAGAGTCCAAGCCAGAGACCAGATCAGAATCCAGACAAGAGTCCAGGCCAGAGTCCAGACCAGAGACCAGATCAGAATCCAGACCAGAGGCCAGACCAGAGGCCAGATCAGAATCCAGACCAGAGGCATGACCAGAGGCCAGATCAGAATCCAGACTAGAGGCCAGACCAGAGTGAAAGCCAGAGATCATCTTAGAGTCCAGGCCAGAGACCAGATCAGAATCCAGACCAGAGGCCAGACCAGAGACCAGATCAGAATCCAGACCAGAGACCAGACCAGAGACTAGTTTAGAATCCAGACCAGAGTCCAGGCCAGAGACCAGATCAGAATCCAGGCCAGAGTAAAAGCCAGAGATTATCTTAGAGTCCAGACCAGACTCCAGGCCAGAGACCAGATCAGAATCCAGACCAGAGGCCAGGCCAGAGACCAGATCAGAATCCAGACCAGAGTCCAGACCAGAGACTAGATCAGAATCCAGACCAGAGTCCAGACCAGAGTCCAGGCCAGAGACCAGATCAGAATCCAGGCCAGAGTCCGGGCCAGAGTCCAGACCAGAGGCCAGACCAGAGGCCAGATCAGAATCCAGACCAGAGGCCAGACCAGAGACCAGATCAGAATCCAGACCAGAGTCCAGACCAGAGTCCAGGCCAGAGACGAGATCAGAATCCAGGCCAGAGTCCAGGCCAGAGTCCTGACCAGAGACCAGATCAGAATCCAGACCAGAGTCCAGACCAGAGACCAGATCAGAATCCAGACCAGAGTCCAGACCAGAGTCCAGGCCAGAGACCAGATCAGAATCCAGGCCAGAGTCCAGGCCAGAGACCAGATCAGAATCCAGACCAGAGTCCAGACCAGAGACTAGATCAGAATCCAGACCAGAGTCCAGACCAGAGGCCAGGCCAGAGACCAGATCAGAATCCAGGCCAGAGTCCAGACCAGAGGCCAGATCAGAGTCCAGGCCAGAGACCAGATCAGAATCCAGACCAGAGGCCAGACCAGAGTCAAGATCAGAATCCAGACCAGAGTCCAGACCAGAGTCCAGGCCAGAGACCAGATCAGAATCCAGGCCAGAGTCGAGACCAGAATCCAGACCAGAGTCCAGACCAGAGACCAGATCAGAATCCAGACCAGAGTCCAGACCAGAGTCCAGGCCAGAGACCAGATCAGAATCCAGGCCAGAGTCCAGGCCAGAGTCCAGACCAGAGGCCAGATCAGTATCCAGACCAGAGGCCAGGCCAGAGACCAGATCAGAATCCAGACCAGAGTCCAGACCAGAGACCAGATCAGAATCCAGACCAGAGTCCAGGCCAGAGACCAGATCAGAATCCAGACCAGAGTCCAGGCCAGAGACCAGATCAGAATCCAGACCAGAGGCCAGATCAGAATCCAGACCAGAGTCCAGATCAGAGACCAGATAAGAATCCAGACCAGAGTCCAGGCCAGAGACCAGGCCAGAGTCCAGACCAGAGGCCAGATCAGAATCCAGACCAGAGGCCAGGCCAGAGACCAGATCAGAATCCAGACCAGAGGCCAGACCAGAGTCCAGGCCAGAGACCAGATCAGAATCCAGGCCAGAGTCCAGGCCAGAGTCCAGACCAGAATCCAGACCAGAGTCCAGACCAGAGACCAGATCAGAATCCAGACCAGAGTCCAGACCAGAGTCCAGGCCAGAGACCAGATCAGAATCCAGGCCAGAGTCCAGGCCAGAGTCCAGACCAGAGTCCACGCCAGAGACCAGATCAGAATCCAGACCAGAGGCCAGACCAGAGGCCAGATCAGAATCCAGACCAGAGACCAGATCAGAATCCAGGCCAGAGTCCAGGCCAGAGTCCAGACCAGAGGCCAGATCAGAATCCAGACCAGAGGCCAGGCCAGAGACCAGATCAGAATCCAGACCAGAGGCCAGACAAGAGACCAGATCAGAATCCAGACCAGAGTCCAGACCAGAGTCCAGGCCAGAGACCAGATCAGAATCCAGGCCAGAGTCCAGGCCAGAGGCCAGACCAGAATCCAGATCAGAGTCCAGACCAGAGACCAGATAAGAGGCCAGATCAGAATCCAGACCAGAGACCAGATCAGAATCCAGACCAGAGACCAGATCAGAATCCAGACCAGAGTCCAGACCAGAGTCCAGACCAGAGTCCAGGCCAGAGACCAGATCAGAATCCAGGCCAGAGTCCAGACCAGAATCCAGACCAGAGTCCAGACAAGAGACCAGATCAGAATCCAGACCAGAGTCCAGACCAGAGTCCAGGCCAGAGACCAGATCAGAATCCAGGCCAGAGTCCAGGCCAGAGTCCAGACCAGAGACCAGATCAGAATCCAGACCAGAGTCCAGACCAGAGACCAGATCAGAATCCAGACCAGAGTCCAGACCAGAGACCAGATCAGAATCCAGACCAGGGTCCAGACCAGAGTCCAGGCCAGAGACCAGATCAGAATCCAGGCCAGAGTCCAGGCCAGAGTCCAGACCAGAGACCAGATCAGAATCCAGGCCCAGAGACCAGATCAGAATCCAGACCAGAGTCCAGACCAGAGACCAGATCAGAATCCAGACAAGAGTCCAGACCAGAGTCCAGGCCAGAGACCAGATCAGAATCCAGACCAGAGTCCAGGCCAGAGTCCTGACCAGAGACCAGATCAGAATCCAGACCAGAGTCCAAGCCAGAGACCAGATCAGAATCCAGACAAGAGTCCAGGCCACAGTCCAGACCAGAGACCAGATCAGAATCCAGACCAGAGGCATGACCAGAGGCCAGATCAGAATCCAGACCAGAGGCCAGACCAGAGGCCAAATCAGAATCCAGACCAGAGTCCAGGCCAGAGTAAAAGCCAGAGACCAGATCAGAATCCAGACAAGAGTCCAGGCCAGAGACCAGATCAGAATCCAGACAAGAGTCCAGGCCAGAGTCCAGACCAGAGACCAGATCAGAATCCAGACCAGAGGCCAGACCAGAGGCCAGATCAGAATCCAGACCAGAGTCCAGACCAGAGACCAGATCAGAATCCAGACCAGAGTCCAGACCAGAGACCAGATCAGAATCCAGACCAGAGTCCAGACCAGAGTCCAGGCCAGAGACCAGATCAGAATCCAGGCCAGAGTCCAGGCCAGAGTCCAGACCAGAGGCCAGACCAGAGGCCAGATCAGAATCCAGACCAGAGTCCAGGCCAGAGACCAGATCAGAATCCAGGCCAGAGTCCAGGCCAGAGTCCAGACCAGAGTCCAGACCAGAGACCAGATCAGAATCCAGGCCAGAGTCCAGGCCAGAGTCCAGACCAGAGACCAGATGAGAATCCAGACCAGAGTCCAGACCAGAGACCAGATCAGAATCCAGACCAGAGTCCAGACCAGAGACCAGATCAGAATCCAGACCAGAGTCCAGACCACAGTCCAGGCCAGAGACCAGATCAGAATCCAGGCCAGAGTCCAGGCCAGAGTCCAGACCAGAGACCAGATCAGAATCCAGGCCAGAGACCAGATCAGAGTCCAGACCAGATTCCAGACCAGAGACCAGATCAGAATCCAGACCAGAGTCAAGACCAGAGTCCAGGCCAGAGACCAGATCAGAATCCAGACCAGAGTCCAGGCCAGAGTCCTGACCAGAGACCAGATCAGAATCCAGACCAGAGTCCAGGACAGAGACCAGATCTGAATCCAGACCAGAGTCCAGGCCAGAGTCCAGACCAGAGACGAGATCAGAATCCAGACCAGAGGCATGACCAGAGGCCAGATCAGAATCCAGACCAGAGGCCAGACCAGAGGCCAAATCAGAATCCAGACCAGAGGCCAAATCAGAATCCAGACCAGAGTCCAGGCCAGAGACCAGATCAGAATCCAGACCAGAGGCCAGACCAGAGACCAGACCAGAGACCAGATCAGAATCCAGACCAGAGTCCAGGCCAGAGTAAAAGCCAGAGATCATCTTAGAGTCCAGACCAGAGTCCAGGCCAGAGACCAGATCAGAATCCAGACCAGAGGCCAGGCCAGAGACCAGATCAGAATCCAGACCAGAGGCCAGACCAGAGACCAGATCAGAATCCAGACAAGAGGCCAGACCAGAGTCAAGGCCAGAGACCAGATAAGAATCCAGACCAGAGTCCAGGCCAAATTCCAGACCAGAGGCCAGACCAGAGGCCAGATCAGAATCCAGACCAGAGGCCAGACCAGAGACCAGATCAGAATCCAGACCAGAGTCCAGACCAGAGTCCAGGCCAGAGACCAGATCAGAATCCAGGCCAGAGTCCAGGCCAGAGTCCAGACCAGAGTCCAGACCAGAGACCAGATCAGAATCCAGGCCAGAGTCCAGGCCAGAGTCCAGACCAGAGACCAGATCAGAATCCAGACCAGAGTCCAGACCAGAGACCAGATCAGAATCCAGACCAGAGTCCAGACCAGAGACCAGATCAGAATCCAGACCAGAGTCCAGGCCAGAGTCCTGACCAGAGACCAGATCAGAATCCAGACCAGAGTCCAGGACAGAGACCAGATCTGAATCCAGACCAGAGTCCAGGCCAGAGTCCAGACCAGAGACGAGATCAGAATCCAGACCAGAGGCATGACCAGAGGCCAGATCAGAATCCAGACCAGAGGCCAGACCAGAGGCCAAATCAGAATCCAGACCAGAGGCCAAATCAGAATCCAGACCAGAGTCCAGGCCAGAGACCAGATCAGAATCCAGACCAGAGGCCAGACCAGAGACCAGACCAGAGACCAGATCAGAATCCAGACCAGAGTCCAGGCCAGAGTAAAAGCCAGAGATCATCTTAGAGTCCAGACCAGAGTCCAGGCCAGAGACCAGATCAGAATCCAGACCAAAGGCCAGGCCAGAGACCAGATCAGAATCCAGACCAGAGGCCAGACCAGAGACCAGATCAGAATCCAGACAAGAGGCCAGACCAGAGTCAAGGCCAGAGACCAGATAAGAATCCAGACCAGAGTCCAGGCCAAATTCCAGACCAGAGGCCAGACCAGAGGCCAGATCAGAATCCAGACCAGAGGCCAGACCAGAGACCAGATCAGAATCCAGACCAGAGTCCAGACCAGAGTCCAGGCCAGAGACCAGATCAGAATCCAGGCCAGAGTCCAGGCCAGAGTCCAGACCAGAGTCCAGACCAGAGACCAGATCAGAATCCAGACCAGAGTCCAGACCAGAGACCAGATCAGAATCCAGACCAGAGTCCAGACCAGAGACCAGATCAGAATCCAGACCAGAGTCCAGACCAGAGTCCAGGCCAGAGACCAGATCAGAATCCAGGCCAGAGTCCAGGCCAGAGTCCAGACCAGAGACCAGATCAGAATCCAGGCCAGAGACCAGATCAGAATCCAGACCAGAGTCCAGACCAGAGACCAGATCAGAATCCAGACCAGAGTCCAGGCCAGAGACCAGACCAGAGTCAAGACCAGAGTCCAGGCCAGAGACCAGATCAGAATCCAGACCAGAGTCCAGGCCAGAGTCCTGACCAGAGACCAGATCAGAATCCAGACCAGAGTCCAGGACAGAGACCAGATCAGAATCCAGACCAGAGTCCAGGCCAGAGTCCAGACCAGAGACCAGATCAGAATCCAGACCAGAGGCCAGACCAGAGGCCAGATCAGAATCCAGACCAGAGGCATGACCAGAGGCCAGATCAGAATCCAGACCAGAGGCCAGACCAGAGGCCAAATCAGAATCCAGACCAGAGGCCAGACCAGAGGCCAAATCAGAATCCAGACCAGAGTCCAGGCCAGAGACCAGATCAGAATCCAGACCAGAGGCCAGACCAGAGGCCAGGCCAGAGACCAGATCAGAATCCAGACCAGAGGCCAGGCCAGAGACCAGATCAGAATCCAGACCAGAGGCCAGACCAGAGACCAGATCAGAATCCAGACCAGAGGCCAGACCAGAGTCTAGGCCAGAGACCAGATAAGAATCCAGACCAGAGGCCAGACCAGAGACCAGATCAGAATCCAGACCAGAGTCCAGGCCAGAGTAAAAGCAAGAGATCATCTTAGAGTCCAGACCAGAGTCCAGGCCAGAGACCAGATCACAATCCAGACCAGAGGCCAGACCAGAGACCAGATCAGAATCCAGACCAGAGTCCAGGCCAGAGTAAAAGCCAGAGATCATCTTAGAGTCCAGACCAGAGTCCAGGCCAGAGACCAGATCAGAATCCAGACCAGAGGCCAGACCAGAGACCAGATCAGAATCCAGACCAGAGGCCAGACCAGAGACCAGATCAGAATCCAGACCAGAGGCCAGACCAGAGACCAGATCAGAATCCAGGCCAGAGTCCAGGCCAGAGTCCAGACCAGAGACCAGATCAGAATCCAGACCAGAGTCCAGACCAGAGACCAGATCAGAATCCAGACCAGAGTCCAGACCAGAGACCAGATCAGAATCCAGACCAGAGTCCAGACCAGAGTCCAGGCCAGAGACCAGATCAGAATCCAGGCCAGAGTCCAGGCCAGAGTCCAGACCAGAGACCAGATCAGAATCCAGACCAGAGTCCAGACCAGAGACCAGATCAGAATCCAGACCAGAGTCAAGGCCAGAGACCAGATCAGAATCCAGACCAGAGTCCAGACCAGAGACCAGATCAGAATCCAGACCAGAGTCCAGACCAGAGTCCAGGCCAGAGACCAGATCAGAATTCAGACCAGAGTCCAGGCCAGAGTCCTGACCAGAGACCAGATCAGAATCCAGACCAGAGTCCAAGCCAGAGACCAGATCAGAATCCAGACAAGAGTCCAGGCCAGAGTCCAGACCAGAGACCAGATCAGAATCCAGACCAGAGGCCAGATCAGAATCCAGACCAGAGGCATGACCAGAGGCCAGATCAGAATCCAGACCAGAGTCCAAGCCAGAGACCAGATCAGAATCCAGACCAGATTCCAGGCCAGAGTCCAGACCAGAGACCAGATCAGAATCCAGACCAGAGGCCAGACCAGAGGCTAGATCAGAATCCAGACCAGAGGCATGACCAGAGGCCAGATCAGAATCCAGACTAGAGGCCAGACCAGAGTAAAAGCCAGAGATCATCTTAGAGTCCAGGCCAGAGACCAGATCAGAATCCAGACCAGAGGCCAGACCAGAGACCAGATCAGAATCCAGACCAGAGTCCAGACCAGAGACTAGATCAGAATCCAGACCAGAGTCCAGACCAGAGTCCAGGCCAGAGACCAGATCAGAATCCAGGCCAGAGTAAAAGCCAGAGATCATCTTAGAGTCCAGACCAGACTCCAGGCCAGAGACCAGATCAGAATCCAGACCAGAGGCCAGGCCAGAGACCAGATCAGAATCCAGACCAGAGTCCAGACCAGAGACTAGATCAGAATCCAGACCAGAGTCCAGACCAGAGTCCAGGCCAGAGACCAGATCAGAATCCAGGCCAGAGTCCAGGCCAGAGTCCAGACCAGAGGCCAGACCAGAGGCCAGATCAGAATCCAGACCAGAGGCCAGACCAGAGACCAGATCAGAATCCAGACCAGAGTCCAGACCAGAGTCCAGGCCAGAGACGAGATCAGAATCCAGGCCAGAGTCCAGGCCAGAGTCCAGACCAGAGACCAGATCAGAATCCAGACCAGAGTCCAGACCAGAGACCAGATCAGAATCCAGACCAGAGTCCAGACCAGAGACCAGATCAGAATCCAGACCAGAGTCCAGACCAGAGTCCAGGCCAGAGACCAGATCAGAATCCAGGCCAGAGTCCAGGCCAGAGACCAGATCAGAATCCAGACCAGAGTCCAGACCAGAGACTAGATCAGAATCCAGATCAGAGTCCAGGCCAGAGACCAGATCAGAATCCAGGCCAGAGTCCAGACCAGAGGCCAGACCAGAGGCCAGATCAGAATCCAGACCAGAGGCCAGACCAGAGACCAGATCAGAATCCAGACCAGAGTCCAGACCAGAGTCCAGGCCAGAGACCAGATCAGAATCCAGACAAGAGTCCAGGCCAGAGTCCAGACCAGAGACCAGATCAGAATCCAGACCAGAGGCCAGATCAGAATCCAGACCAGAGGCATGACCAGAGGCCAGATCAGAATCCAGACCAGAGGCCAGACCAGAGGCCAAATCAGAATCCAGACTAGAGGCAGGACCAGAGTAAAAGCCAGAGATCATCTTAGAGTCCAGACCAGAGACCAGATCAGAATCCAGACCAGAGTCCAGGCCAGAGACCAGATCAGAATCCAGGCCGGAGTCCAGGCCAGAGACCAGATCAGAATCCAGACCAGAGTCCAGACCAGAGACTAGATCAGAATCCAGACCAGAGTCCAGGCCAGAGACCAGATCAGAATCCAGGCCAGAGTCCAGACCAGAGGCCAGACCAGAGGCCAGATCAGAATCCAGACCAGAGGCCAGACCAGAGACCAGATCAGAATCCAGACCAGAGTCCAGACCAGAGTCCAGGCCAGAGACCAGATCAGAATCCAGACAAGAGTCCAGGCCAGAGTCCAGACCAGAGACCAGATCAGAATCCAGATCAGAGGCCAGATCAGAATCCAGACCAGAGGCATGACCAGAGGCCAGATCAGAATCCAGACCAGAGGCCAGACCAGAGGCCAAATCAGAATCCAGACTAGAGGCAGGACCAGAGTAAAAGCCAGAGATCATCTTAGAGTCCAGGCCAGAGACCAGATCAGAATCCAGACCAGAGGCCAGACCAGAGACCAGATCAGAATCCAGACCAGAGTCCAGGCCAGAGTAAAAGCCAGAGAAAAAGCCAGAGATCATCTTAGAGTCCAGACCAGACTCCAGGCCAGAGACCAGATCAGAATCCAGACCAGAGGCCAGACCAGAGGCCAGATCAGAATCCAGACCAGAGGCCAGACTAGAGACCAGATCAGAATCCAGACCAGAGTCCAGACCAGAGTCCAGGCCAGAGTCCAGGCCAGAGACGAGATCAGAATCCAGGCCAGAGTCCAGGCCAGAGTCCAGACCAGAGTCCAGACCAGAGACCAGATCAGAATCCAGGCCAGAGTCCAGGCCAGAGTCCAGACCAGAGACCAGATCAGAATCCAGACCAGAGGCAAGACCAGAGGCCAGATCAGAATCCAGACCAGAGGCATGACCAGAGGCCAGATCAGAATCCAGACCAGAGGCCAGACCAGAGGCCAAATCAGAATCCAGACCAGAGGCCAGACCAGAGGCCAAATCAGAATCCAGACCAGAGGCCAGACCAGAGGCCAGATCAGAGACCAGATCAGAATCCAGACCAGAGTCCAGGCCAGAGTAAAAGCCAGAGATCATCTTAGAGTCCAGACCAGAGTCCAGGCCAGAGACCAGATCAGAATCCAGACCAGAGGCCAGGCCAGAGGCCAGACCAGAGACCAGATCACAATCCAGACCAGAGGCCAGACCAGAGACCAGATCAGAATCCATACCAGAGGCCAGACCAGAGTCAAGGCCAGAGACCAGATCAGAATCCAGACCAGAGGCCAGGCCAGAGACCAGATCAGAATCCAGACCAGAGTCCAGGCCAGAGTAAAAGCCAGAGATCATCTTAGAGTCCAGACCAGAGTCCAGGCCAGAGACCAGATCAGAATCCAGACCAGAGTCCAGACCAGAGTCCAGGCCAGAGACGAGATCAGAATCCAGACCAGAGGCCAGGCCAGAGACCAGATCAGAATCCAGACCAGAGGCCAGACCAGAGACCAGATCAGAATCCAGACCAGAGTCCAGACCAGAGTCCAGGCCAGAGACCAGATCAGAATCCAGACCAGAGGCCAGACCAGAGACCAGATCAGAATCCAGACCAGAGGCCAGACCAGAGACCAGATCAGAATCCAGACCAGAGGCCAGACCAGAGACCAGATCAGAATCCAGGCCAGAGTCCAGGCCAGAGTCCAGACCAGAGACCAGATCAGAATCCAGACCAGAGTCCAGACCAGAGACCAGATCAGAATCCAGACCAGAGTCCAGACCAGAGACCAGATCAGAATCCAGACCAGAGGCCAGACCAGAGGCCAGGCCAGAGACCAGATCAGAATCCAGGCCAGAGTCCAGGCCAGAGTCCAGACCAGAGACCAGATCAGAATCCAGGCCAGAGACCAGATCAGAATCCAGACCAGAGTCCAGACCAGAGACCAGATCAGAATCCAGACCAGAGTCAAGACCAGAGGCCAGACCAGAGGCCAGATCAGAATCCAGACCAGAGTCCAGGCCAGAGTCCTGACCAGAGACCAGATCAGAATCCAGACCAGAGTCCAGGACAGAGACCAGATCAGAATCCAGACCAGAGTCCAGGCCAGAGTCCAGACCAGAGACCAGATCAGAATCCAGACCAGAGGCAAGACCAGAGGCCAGATCAGAATCCAGACCAGAGGCATGACCAGAGGCCAGATCAGAATCCAGACCAGAGGCCAGACCAGAGGCCAAATCAGAATCCAGACCAGAGGCCAGACCAGAGGCAAGACCAGAGACCAGATCAGAATCCAGACCAGAGTCCAGGCCAGAGTAAAAGCCAGAGATCATCTTAGAGTCCAGACCAGAGTCCAGGCCAGAGACCAGATCAGAATCCAGACCAGAGGCCAGGCCAGAGGCCAGACCAGAGACCAGATCACAATCCAGACCAGAGGCCAGACCAGAGACCAGATCAGAATCCATACCAGAGGCCAGACCAGAGTCAAGGCCAGAGACCAGATCAGAATCCAGACCAGAGGCCAGGCCAGAGATCAGATCAGAATCCAGACCAGAGTCCAGACCAGAGTCCAGGCCAGAGACCAGATCAGAATCCAGGCCAGAGTCCAGGCCAGAGACCAGATCAGAATCCAGACCAGAGTCCAGACCAGAGACTAGATCAGAATCCAGATCAGAGTCCAGGCCAGAGACCAGATCAGAATCCAGGCCAGAGTCCAGACCAGAGGCCAGACCAGAGGCCAGATCAGAATCCAGACCAGAGGCCAGACCAGAGACCAGATCAGAATCCAGACCAGAGTCCAGACCAGAGTCCAGGCCAGAGACCAGATCAGAATCCAGACAAGAGTCCAGGCCAGAGTCCAGACCAGAGACCAGATCAGAATCCAGACCAGAGGCCAGATCAGAATCCAGACCAGAGGCATGACCAGAGGCCAGATCAGAATCCAGACCAGAGGCCAGACCAGAGGCCAAATCAGAATCCAGACTAGAGGCAGGACCAGAGTAAAAGCCAGATATCATCTTAGAGTCCAGACCAGAGACCAGATCAGAATCCAAGCCAGAGTCCAGACCAGAGGCCAGACCAGGGGCCAGATCAGAATCCAGACCAGAGGCCAGACCAGAGACCAGATCAGAATCCAGACCAGAGTCCAGACCAGAGTCCAGGCCAGAGACCAGATCAGAATCCAGACAAGAGTCCAGGCCAGAGTCCAGACCAGAGACCAGATCAGAATCCAGACCAGAGGCCAGATCAGAATCCAGACCAGAGGCATGACCAGAGGCCAGATCAGAATCCAGACCAGAGGCCAGACCAGAGGCCAAATCAGAATCCAGACCAGAGTCCAGACCAGAGTCCAGGCCAGAGACCAGATCAGAATTCAGACCAGAGTCCAGGCCAGAGTCCTGACCAGAGACCAGATCAGAATCCAGACCAGAGTCCAAGCCAGAGACCAGATCAGAATCCAGACAAGAGTCCAGGCCAGAGTCCAGACCAGAGACCAGATCAGAATCCAGACCAGAGGCCAGATCAGAATCCAGACCAGAGGCATGACCAGAGGCCAGATCAGAATCCAGACCAGAGTCCAGGCCAGAGTAAAAGCCAGAGAAAAAGCCAGAGATCATCTTAGAGTCCAGACCAGACTCCAGGCCAGAGACCAGATCAGAATCCAGACCAGAGGCTAGACCAGAGGCCAGATCAGAATCCAGACCAGAGGCCAGACTAGAGACCAGATCAGAATCCAGACCAGAGTCCAGACCAGAGTCCAGGCCAGAGTCCAGGCCAGAGACGAGATCAGAATCCAGGCCAGAGTCCAGGCCAGAGTCCAGACCAGAGTCCAGACCAGAGACCAGATCAGAATCCAGGCCAGAGTCCAGGCCAGAGTCCAGACCAGAGACCAGATCAGAATCCAGACCAGAGGCATGACCAGAGGCCAGATCAGAATCCAGACCAGAGGCCAGACCAGAGGCCAAATCAGAATCCAGACCAGAGGCCAGACCAGAGGCCAAATCATAATCCAGACCAGAGGCCAGACCAGAGGCCAGATCAGAGACCAGATCAGAATCCAGACCAGAGTCCAGGCCAGAGTAAAAGCCAGAGATCATCTTAGAGTCCAGACCAGAGTCCAGGCCAGAGACCAGATCAGAATCCAGACCAGAGGCCAGGCCAGAGGCCAGACCAGAGACCAGATCACAATCCAGACCAGAGGCCAGACCAGAGACCAGATCAGAATCCAGACCAGAGTCCAAGCCAGAGACCAGATCAGAATCCAGACAAGAGTCCAGGCCAGAGTCCAGACCAGAGACCAGATCAGAATCCAGACCAGAGGCCAGATCAGAATCCAGACCAGAGGCATGACCAGAGGCCAGATCAGAATCCAGACCAGAGTCCAGGCCAGAGTAAAAGCCAGAGAAAAAGCCAGAGATCATCTTAGAGTCCAGACCAGACTCCAGGCCAGAGACCAGATCAGAATCCAGACCAGAGGCTAGACCAGAGGCCAGATCAGAATCCAGACCAGAGGCCAGACTAGAGACCAGATCAGAATCCAGACCAGAGTCCAGACCAGAGTCCAGGCCAGAGTCCAGGCCAGAGACGAGATCAGAATCCAGGCCAGAGTCCAGGCCAGAGTCCAGACCAGAGTCCAGACCAGAGACCAGATCAGAATCCAGGCCAGAGTCCAGGCCAGAGTCCAGACCAGAGACCAGATCAGAATCCAGACCAGAGGCATGACCAGAGGCCAGATCAGAATCCAGACCAGAGGCCAAATCAGAATCCAGACCAGAGGCCAGACCAGAGGCCAAATCATAATCCAGACCAGAGGCCAGACCAGAGGCCAGATCAGAGACCAGATCAGAATCCAGACCAGAGTCCAGGCCAGAGTAAAAGCCAGAGATCATCTTAGAGTCCAGACCAGAGTCCAGGCCAGAGACCAGATCAGAATCCAGACCAGAGGCCAGGCCAGAGGCCAGACCAGAGACCAGATCACAATCCAGACCAGAGGCCAGACCAGAGACCAGATCAGAATCCATACCAGAGGCCAGGCCAGAGTAAAAGCCAGAGATCATCTTAGAGTCCAGACCAGAGTCCAGGCTGGAGACCAGATCAGAATCCAGACCAGAGTCCAGACCAGAGTCCAGGCCAGAGACCAGATCAGAATCCAGACCAGAGGCCAGGCCAGAGACCAGATCAGAATCCAGACCAGAGGCCAGACCAGAGACCAGATCAGAATCCAGACCAGAGGCCAGACCAGAGTCAAGGCCAGAGACCAGATAAGAATCCAGACCAGAGGCCAGACCAGAGACCAGATCAGAATCCAGACCAGAGTCCAGGCCAGAGTAAAAGCCAGAGATCATCTTAGAGTCCAGACCAGAGTCCAGGCCAGAGACCAGATCAGAATCCAGACCAGAGGCCAGACCAGAGACCAGATCAGAATCCAGACCAGAGGCCAGACCAGAGACCAGATCAGAATCCAGACCAGAGGCCAGACCAGAGACCAGATCAGAATCCAGGCCAGAGTCCAGGCCAGAGTCCAGACCAGAGACCAGATCAGAATCCAGACCAGAGTCCAGACCAGAGACCAGATCAGAATCCAGACCAGAGTCCAGACCAGAGACCAGATCAGAATCCAGACCAGAGGCCAGACCAGAGGCCAGGCCAGAGACCAGATCAGAATCCAGGCCAGAGTCCAGGCCAGAGTCCAGACCAGAGACCAGATCAGAATCCAGGCCAGAGACCAGATCAGAATCCAGACCAGAGTCCAGACCAGAGACCAGATCAGAATCCAGACCAGAGTCAAGACCAGAGGCCAGACCAGAGGCCAGATCAGAATCCAGACCAGAGTCCAGGCCAGAGTCCTGACCAGAGACCAGATCAGAATCCAGACCAGAGTCCAGGACAGAGACCAGATCAGAATCCAGACCAGAGTCCAGGCCAGAGTCCAGACCAGAGACCAGATCAGAATCCAGACCAGAGGCAAGACCAGAGGCCAGATCAGAATCCAGACCAGAGGCATGACCAGAGGCCAGATCAGAATCCAGACCAGAGGCCAGACCAGAGGCCAAATCAGAATCCAGACCACAGGCCAGACCAGAGGCCAAATCAGAATCCAGACCAGAGGCCAGACCAGAGGCCAGACCAGAGACCAGATCAGAATCCAGACCAGAGTCCAGGCCAGAGTAAAAGCCAGAGATCATCTTAGAGTCCAGACCAGAGTCCAGGCCAGAGACCAGATCAGAATCCAGACCAGAGGCCAGGCCAGAGGCCAGACCAGAGACCAGATCACAATCCAGACCAGAGGCCAGACCAGAGACCAGATCAGAATCCATACCAGAGGCCAGACCAGAGTCAAGGCCAGAGACCAGATCAGAATCCAGACCAGAGTCCAGACCAGAGTCCAGGCCAGAGACCAGATCAGAATCCAGACCACAGGCCAGGCCAGAGACCAGATCAGAATCCAGACCAGAGGCCAGACCAGAGACCAGATCAGAATCCAGACCAGAGGCCAGACCAGAGTCAAGGCCAGAGACCAGATAAGAATCCAGACCAGAGGCCAGACCAGAGACCAGATCAGAATCCAGACCAGAGTCCAGGCCAGAGTAAAAGCCAGAGATCATCTTAGAGTCCAGACCAGAGTCCAGGCCAGAGACCAGATCAGAATCCAGACCAGAGGCCAGACCAGAGACCAGATCAGAATCCAGACCAGAGGCCAGACCAGAGACCAGATCAGAATCCAGACCAGAGGCCAGACCAGAGTCAAGGCCAGAGACCAGATCAGAATCCAGACCAGAGGCCAGGCCAGAGACCAGATCAGAATCCAGACCAGAGTCCAGGCCAGAGTAAAAGCCAGAGATCATCTTAGAGTCCAGACCAGAGGCCAGACCAGAGACCAGATCAGAATCCAGACTAGAGGCCAGGCCAGAGACCAGATCAGAATCCAGACCAGAGTCCAGACCAGAGTCCAGGCCAGAGACCAGATCAGAATCCAGGCCAGAGTCCAGGCCAGAGTCCAGACCAGAGGCCAGACCAGAGGCCAGATCAGAATCCAGACCAGAGGCCAGACCAGAGACCAGATCAGAATCCAGACCAGAGTCCAGACCAGAGTCCAGGCCAGAGACGAGATCAGAATCCAGGCCAGAGTCCAGGCCAGAGTCCAGACCAGAGACCAGATCAGAATTCAGACCAGAGTCCAGACCAGAGACCAGATCAGAATCCAGACCAGAGTCCAGACCAGAGACCAGATCAGAATCCAGACCAGAGTCCAGACCAGAGTCCAGGCCAGAGACCAGATCAGAATCCAGGCCAGAGTCCAGGCCAGAGACCAGATCAGAATCCAGACCAGAGTCCAGACCAGAGACTAGATCAGAATCCAGACCAGAGTCCAGACCAGAGTCCAGGCCAGAGACCAGATCAGAATCCAGACTAGAGGCCAGGCCAGAGACCAGATCAGAATCCAGGCCAGAGTCCAGGCCAGAGTCCAGGCCAGAGACCAGACCAGAGACCAGATCAGAATCCAGGCCAGAGTCCAGGCCAGAGTCCAGACCAGAGACCAGATCAGAATCCAGACCAGAGTCCAGACCAGAGTCCAGGCCAGAGACCAGATCAGAATCCAGGCCAGAGTCCAGGCCAGAGTCCAGACCAGAGACCAGATCAGAATCCAGACCAGAGTCCAGACCAGAGACCAGATCAGAATCCAGACCAGAGTCCAGACCAGAGACCAGATCAGAATCCAGACCAGAGTCCAGACCAGAGTCCTGACCAGAGACCAGATCAGAATCCAGACCAGAGTCCAAGCCAGAGACCAGATCAGAATCCAGACAGGAGTCCAGGCCAGAGTCCAGACCAGAGACCAGATCAGAATCCAGACCAGAGGCCAGACCAGAGGCCAGATCAGAATCCAGACCAGAGGCATGACCAGAGGCCAGATCAGAATCCAGACTAGAGGCCAGACCAGAGTAAAAGCCAGAGATCATCTTAGAGTCCAGGCCAGAGAGCAGACCAGAGGCCAGATCAGAATCCAGACCAGAGGCATGACCAGAGGCCAGATCAGAATCCAGACCAGAGTCCAAGCCAGAGACCAGATCAGAATCCAGACAAGAGTCCAGGCCAGAGTCCAGACCAGAGACCAGATCAGAATCCAGACCAGAGGCCAGACCAGAGGCCAGATCAGAATCCAGACCAGAGGCATGACCAGAGGCCAGATCAGAGTCCAGACTAGAGGCCAGACCAGAGTCCAGGCCAGAGACCAGATCAGAATCCAGACCAGAGGCCAGACCAGAGACCAGATCAGAATCCAGACCAGAGTCCAGGCCAGAGTAAAAGCCAGAGATCATCTTAGAGTCCAGACCAGACTCCAGGCCAGAGACCAGATCAGAATCCAGACCAGAGTCCAGACCAGAGACTAGATCAGAATCCAGACCAGAGTCCAGACCAGAGTCCAGGCCAGAGACCAGATCAGAATCCAGGTCAGAGTCCAGGCCAGAGTCCAGACCAGAGGCCAGACCAGAGGCCAGATCAGAATCCAGACCAGAGGCCAGACCAGAGACCAGATCAGAATCCAGACCAGAGTCCAGACCAGAGTCCAGGCCAGAGACGAGATCAGAATCCAGGCCAGAGTCCAGGCCAGAGTCCAGACCAGAGACCAGATCAGAATTCAGACCAGAGTCCAGACCAGAGACCAGATCAGAATCCAGACCAGAGTCCAGACCAGAGACCAGATCAGAATCCAGACCAGAGTCCAGACCAGAGTCCAGGCCAGAGACCAGATCAGAATCCAGACCAGAGTCCAGACCAGAGACTAGATCAGAATCCAGACCAGAGTCCAGACCAGAGTCCAGGCCAGAGACCAGATCAGAATCCAGGCCAGAGTCCAGGCCAGAGTCCAGACCAGAGGCCAGACCAGAGGCCAGATCAGAATCCAGACCAGAGGCCAGACCAGAGACCAGATCAGAATCCAGACCAGAGTCCAGGCCAGAGACCAGATCAGAATCCAGGCCAGAGTCCAGACCAGAGTCCAGGCCAGAGACGAGATCAGAATCCAGGCCAGAGTCCAGGCCAGAGGCCAGACCAGAGACCAGATCAGAATCCAGACCAGAGTCCAGACCAGAGACCAGATCAGAATCCAGACCAGAGTCCAGACCAGAGACCAGATCAGAATCCAGACCAGAGTCCAGACCAGAGTCCAGGCCAGAGACCAGATCAGAATCCAGGCCAGAGTCCAGGCCAGAGTCCAGACCAGAGACCAGATCAGAATCCAGGCCAGAGACCAGATCAGAATCCAGACCAGAGTCCAGACCAGAGACCAGATCAGAATCCAGACCAGAGTCAAGACCAGAGTCCAGGCCAGAGACCAGATCAGAATCCAGACCAGAGTCCAGGCCAGAGTCCTGACCAGAGACCAGATCAGAATCCAGACCAGAGGCCAGACCAGAGGCCAGATCAGAATCCAGACCAGAGGCATGACCAGAGGCCAGATCAGAATCCAGACCAGAGGCCAGACCAGAGGCCAAATCAGAATCCAGACCAGAGTCCAGACCAGAGTCCAGGCCAGAGTAAAAGCCAGAGATCATCTTAGAGTCCAGACCAGAGTCCAGGCCCGAGACCAGATCAGAATCCAGACCAGAGGCCAGGCCAGAGGCCAGACCAGAGACCAGATCAGAATCCAGACCAGAGTCCAGGCCAGAGTAAAAGCCAGAGATCATCTTAGAGTCCAGACCAGAGTCCAGGCCAGAGACCAGATCAGAATCCAGACTAGAGTCCAGGCCATAGTCCTGACCAGAGACCAGATCAGAATCCAGACCAGAGGCCAGACCAGAGGCCAGATCAGAATCCAGACCAGAGGCATGACCAGAGGCCAGATCAGAATCCAGACCAGAGGCCAGACCAGAGGCCAAATCAGAATCCAGACCAGAGTCCAGACCAGAGTCCAGGCCAGAGTAAAAGCCAGAGATCATCTTAGAGTCCAGACCAGAGTCCAGGCCCGAGACCAGATCAGAATCCAGACCAGAGGCCAGGCCAGAGGCCAGACCAGAGACCAGATCAGAATCCAGACCAGAGTCCAGGCCAGAGTAAAAGCCAGAGATCATCTTAGAGTCCAGACCAGAGTCCAGGCCAGAGACCAGATCAGAATCCAGACTAGAGTCCAGGCCATAGTCCTGACCAGAGACCAGATCAGAATCCAGACCAGAGGCCAGACCAGAGGCCAGATCAGAATCCAGACCAGAGGCATGACCAGAGGCCAGATCAGAATCCAGACCAGAGGCCAGACCAGAGGCCAAATCAGAATCCAGACCAGAGTCCAGACCAGAGTCCAGGCCAGAGTAAAAGCCAGAGATCATCTTAGAGTCCAGACCAGAGTCCAGGCCAGAGACCAGATCAGAATCCAGACTAGAGGCCAGGCCAGAGACCAGATCAGAATCCAGACTAGAGGCCAGGCCAGAGACCAGATCAGAATCCAGACCAGAACCGTTTCTTGCCATGGGGGAACTAGGTAAATGCCAAATTCGCCCAAGCCACCAAAAGCCCCCAAAATTGCATCTTCAGACTCTTCTGAGAATGTATATATATGTATATGTGTGTGTGTGTGTGTGTGTGTGTGTGTGTGTGCATGTATACATATATACACACACAGATATACATGCGCATATTATGCGCATATTATATATATATATATATATATATATATATATATATATATATATATATATATATATATATATACATATATATATATGTATATATATATATATATATATATATATATATATACATATATATATATGTATATATATATATATATATATACATATATATATATGTATATATATATATATATACAGACCGTCTACACACCGTCCTCCAGAGGCTACACACCGTCCTCCAGAGGCTACACACCGTCCTCCAGAGGTTACACACCGTCCTCCAGAGGCTACACACCGTCCTCCAGAGGTTACACACCGTCCTCCAGAGGTTACACACCGTCCTCCAGAGGTTACACACCATCCTCCAGAGGATACACACCGTCCTCCAGAGGCTACACACCGTCCTCCAGAGGATACACACCGTCCTCCAGACGTTACACACCGTCCTCCAGAGGCTACACACCGTCCTCCAGAGGTTACACACCGTCCTCCAGAGGTTACACACCATCCTCCAGAGGTTACACACCGTCCTCCAGAGGTTACACACCGTCCTCCAGAGGCTACACACCGTCCTCCAGACGTTACACACCGTCCTCCAGAGGCTACACACCGTCCTCCAGAGGTTACACACCGTCCTCCAGAGGTTACACACCGTCCTCCAGAGGTTACACACCGTCCTCCAGAGGCTACACACCGTCCTCCAGAGGTTACACACCGTCCTCCAGACGTTACACACCGTCCTCCAGAGGTTACACACCGTCCTCCAGAGGTTACACACCGTCCTCCAGAGGCTCCACACCGTCCTCCAGAGGTTACACACTGTCCTCCAGACGTTACACACCATCCTCCAGAGGTTACACACCGTCCTCCAGAGGATACACACCGTCCTCCAGAGGCTACACACCGTCCTCCAGAGGATACACACCGTCCTCCAGAGGTTACACACCGTCCTCCAGAGGTTACACACCGTCCTCCAGAGGTTACACACCATCCTCCAGAGGTTACACACCGTCCTCCAGAGGTTACACACTGTCCTCCAGACGTTACACACCGCCCTCCAGAGGTTACACACCATCCTCCAGAGGCTACACACCATCCTCCAGAGGTTACACACCGTCCTCCAGAGGATACACACCGTCCTCCAGAGGCTACACACCGTCCTCCAGAGGTTACACACCGTCCTCCAGAGGTTACACACCGTCCTCCAGAGGCTACACACCGTCCTCCAGAGGTTACACACCATCCTCCAGAGGTTACACACCGTCCTCCAGAGGTTACGCACCGTCCTCCAGAGGTTACGCACCGTCCTCCAGAGGTTACACACCATCCTCCAGAGGTTACACACCATCCTCCAGAGGTTACACACCGTCCTCCAGAGGTTACACACCATCCTCCAGAGGTTACACACCGTCCTCCAGAGGCTACACACCGTCCTCCAGAGGCTACACACCGTCCTCCAGAGGTTACGCACCGTCCTCCAGAGGTTACGCACCGTCCTCCAGAGGTTACACACCGTCCTCCAGAGGTTACACACCGTCCTCCAGAGGATACACACCGTCCTCCAGAGGCTACACACCGTCCTCCAGAGGTTACACACCGTCCTCCAGAGGTTACGCACCGTCCTCCAGAGGTTACACACCGTCCTCCAGAGGTTACACACCATCCTCCAGAGGTTACACACCGTCCTCCAGAGGATACACACCGTCCTCCAGAGGCTACACACCGTCCTCCAGAGGTTACACACCGTCCTCCAGAGGCTACACACCGTCCTCCAGAGGCTACACACCGTCCTCCAGAGGATACACACCATCCTCCAGACGTTACACACCGTCCTCCAGAGGTTACACACCGTCCTCCAGAGGTTACACACCGTCCTCCAGAGGCTACACACCGTCCTCCAGAGGTTACACACCGTCCTCCAGAGGTTACACACCATCCTCCAGAGGTTACACACCGTCCTCCAGAGGTTACACACCATCCTCCAGAGGTTACACACCGTCCTCCAGAGGTTACACACCGTCCTCCAGACGTTACACACCATCCTCCAGACGTTACACACCGTCCTCCAGAGGTTACACACCGTCCTCCAGAGGTTACACACCGTCCTCCAGAGGTTACACACCATCCTCCAGAGGTTACACACCGTCCTCCAGAGGTTACACACCGTCCTCCAGAGGTTACACACCATCCTCCAGAGGTTACACACCGTCCTCCAGACGTTACACACCATCCTCCAGACGTTACACACCGTCCTCCAGAGGTTACACACCATCCTCCAGAGGTTACACACTGTCCTCCAGAGGCTACACACCATCCTCCAGAGGTTACACACCGTCCTCCAGAGGTTACACACCGTCCTCCAGAGGTTACACACCGTCCTCCAGAGGTTACACACCGTCCTCCAGAGGTTACACACCATCCTCCAGAGGTTACACACCGTCCTCCAGAGGTTACACACCATCCTCCAGAGGTTACACACCGTCCTCCAGAGGTTACACACCGTCCTCCAGAGGTTACACACCATCCTCCAGAGGTTACACACCGTCCTCCAGAGGTTACACACCATCCTCCAGAGGTTACACACCGTCCTCCAGACGTTACACACCATCCTCCAGACGTTACACACCGTCCTCCAGAGGTTACACACCATCCTCCAGAGGTTACACACTGTCCTCCAGAGGCTACACACCATCCTCCAGAGGTTACACACCGTCCTCCAGAGGTTACACACCGTCCTCCAGAGGTTACACACCGTCCTCCAGAGGTTACACACCGTCCTCCAGAGGTTACACACTGTCCTCCAGAGGCTACACACCGTCCTCCAGAGGCTACACACCGTCCTCCAGAGGTTACACACCGTCCTCCAGAGGTTACACACCGTCCTCCAGAGGTTACACACCGTCCTCCAGAGGTTACACACTGTCCTCCAGAGGTTACACACCGTCCTCCAGAGGTTACACACCATCCTCCAGAGGCTACACACCGTCCTCCAGAGGTTACACACCATCCTCCAGAGGTTACACACCGTCCTCCAGAGGTTACACACCGTCCTCCAGAGGTTACACACCATCCTCCAGAGGCTACACACTGTCCTCCAGAGGCTACACACCATCCTCCAGAGGTTACACACCGTCCTCCAGAGGTTACACACCATCCTCCAGAGGCTACACACCGTCCTCCAGAGGTTACACACCATCCTCCAGAGGTTACACACCGTCCTCCAGAGGATACACACCGTCCTCCAGAGGTTACACACCGTCCTCCAGACGTAACACACCGTCCTCCAGAGGTTACACACCGTCCTCCAGAGGTTACACACCGTCCTCCAGAGGTTACACACCGTCCTCCAGAGGTTACACACCGTCCTCCAGAGGTTACACACCGTCCTCCAGACGTAACACACCGTCCTCCAGAGGTTACACACCGTCCTCCAGAGGTTACACACCGTCCTCCAGAGGTTACACACCGTCCTCCAGAGGTTACACACCGTCCTCCAGACGTAACACACCGTCCTCCAGAGGTTACACACCGTCCTCCAGAGGTTACACACCGTCCTCCAGACGTAACACACCGTCCTCCAGAGGTTACACACCGACCTCCAGAGGATACACACCGTCCTCCAGAGGTTACACACCGTCCTCCAGAGGCTACACACCATCCTCCAGAGGTTACACACCGACCTCCAGAGGATACACACCGTCCTCCAGAGGTTACACACCGTCCTCCAGAGGCTACACACCGTCCTCCAGAGGTTACACACCGTCCTCCAGAGGATACACACCGTCCTCCAGAGGTTACACACCGTCCTCCAGAGGTTACACACCGTCCTCCAGAGGATACACACCGTCCTCCAGAGGATACACACCGTCCTCCAGAGGTTACACACCGTCCTCCAGAGGTTACACACCGTCCTCCAGAGGTTACACACCGTCCTCCAGACGTAACACACCGTCCTCCAGAGGTTACACACCGACCTCCAGAGGATACACACCGTCCTCCAGAGGTTACACACCGTCCTCCAGAGGCTACACACCATCCTCCAGAGGTTACACACCGACCTCCAGAGGATACACACCGTCCTCCAGAGGTTACACACCGTCCTCCAGAGGCTACACACCGTCCTCCAGAGGTTACACACCGTCCTCCAGAGGCTACACACCGTCCTCCAGAGGCTACACACCGTCCTCCAGAGGCTACACACCATCCTCCAGAGGTTACACACCGTCCTCCAGAGGCTACACACCGTCCTCCAGAGGTTACACACCGACCTCCAGAGGATACACACCGTCCTCCAGAGGTTACACACCGTCCTCCAGAGGCTACACACCATCCTCCAGAGGTTACACACCGTCCTCCAGAGGCTACACACCATCCTCCAGAGGTTACACACCGTCCTCCAGAGGCTCCACACCATCCTCCAGAGGTTACACACCGTCCTCCAGAGGTTACACACCGTCCTCCAGAGGCTCCACACCATCCTCCAGAGGTTACACACCGTCCTCCAGAGGTTACACACCGTCCTCCAGAGGTTACACACCGTCCTCCAGAGGTTACACACCGTCCTCCAGAGGCTACACACCATCCTCCAGAGGTTACACACCGTCCTCCAGAGGCTACACACCGTCCTCCAGAGGTTACACACCGTCCTCCAGAGGTTACACACCGTCCTCCAGAGGTTACACACCGTCCTCCAGAGGCTACACACCGTCCTCCAGAGGCTACACACCGTCCTCCAGAGGTTACACACCGTCCTCCAGAGGCTACACACCGTCCTCCAGAGGTTACACACCGTCCTCCAGAGGTTACACACCGTCCTCCAGAGGTTACACACCGTCCTCCAGAGGCTACACACCGTCCTCCAGAGGCTACACACCGTCCTCCAGAGGTTACACACCGTCCTCCAGAGGTTACACACCATCCTCCAGAGGTTACACACCGTCCTCCAGAGGTTACACACCGTCCTCCAGAGGCTACACACCGTCCTCCAGAGGTTACACACCGTCCTCCAGAGGTTACACACCGTCCTCCAGAGGTTACACACCGTCCTCCAGAGGTTACACACCGTCCTCCAGAGGTTACACACCGTCCTCCAGAGGTTACACACCGTCCTCCAGAGGATACACACCGTCCTCCAGAGGTTACACACCGTCCTCCAGAGGTTACACACCGTCCTCCAGAGGTTACACACCGTCCTCCAGAGGCTACACACCGTCCTCCAGAGGTTACACACCGTCCTCCAGAGGCTACACACCGTCCTCCAGAGGTTACACACCGTCCTCCAGAGGTTACACACCGTCCTCCAGAGGCTACACACCGCCCTCCAGAGGTTACACACCGTCCTCCAGAGGTTACACACCGTCCTCCAGAGGTTACACACCGTCCTCCAGACGTTACACACCGTCCTCCAGAGGTTACACACCGTCCTCCAGAGGTTACACACCGTCCTCCAGAGGTTACACACCGTCCTCCAGAGGTTACACACCGTCCTCCAGAGGTTACACACCGTCCTCCAGAGGTTACACACCGTCCACTGCGACGCACATCAGCTGAACCTAATCACGCAGCAGGCAACATCCCACATGCCCAGGATCGACACGCTTCTTTCCGACCTCGCTGGATTCTTCTCCAGGTCACCAAAGAGAACCGCGGTTCTGGATCAGGTGGTTTCTCTTAGACTGCCTTGAGCCTCCGCAACATGCTGGAACTTCCACAGCCGCGCTGTAAACACTGCGTACGAGCACAAAGACGACCTGCTGAAGTGTTTCCAGACCATCAGAGACTCTGAAACTTTGACAACCAAACTAGCAGAGAGGCTGGGGGCTTTGTGAGGACGCCTCATGTGGACATGCTGTTCAACCAGCTACAGAAGAGGAACATCCACCCTGTCTGGATTAAAGCTCTCCTTCAGCGGTTCCACCACAGTTTGCTGAACATCAGGTAAATAATTATATCTAAAGTAACGGACAGAATGTTATTGTCAAAGAGAAGCTGCTCAATCAAATCTGTAAAAGGTTTTATTGGTCTTATTATCATAGTAAATTATCCTTATAGAGCACAGAGTTCTTTTAGGCCTTCAGTAGAAACTAGAAACATTTGACTGAATTATTAGTTTCTATCAGATAATCTTCAACATGTGAACTTTTCTAGGATAAAACTTTTGAGTTTTATGATGAACTCAGTCTTAATCCAGGTTGTTACTCATACAGACCAAGTCCACAGTAGGTTTAGATCAGTTCCACAGATGTTTAAAGTGCTTATAAACATCAGTCATGTAAAGGAAATGAGTGCAACTTTTTATGTTTGGACCAGGATGTCCATCCCGTCCCTCTGTGAGAACAGCTGGACCGCCACTAAAGAGACGGAGGACGCTGGGACCAGAAGAACAACAGAGGTTGGCCACAGAAGTAAGTCTCATTTTTCCCTTTTTTTATAGAACAGAGAAAAAGAGAAGAAAAAAGATTTGGTGGGAAAGATCTTATAAACCACGGCCAATAGGAATAAAGTAACTGACAGGCTGTGACTAATATTTATGTAGTCTGGACTCTTATTTGGGTGAAATGATGCTCTGTCTGACAGAGGGATGTTGGATATGTGGCGGGGGGGAATAACTGCTCCCTCCTTAGAATAGAAATATTCCAGTTGTAATTTTATTGTAAAGGAAAGCTTCTGTTGGTTCCAGGTCTGTGATACCATCCTGGTGCATGCTGAGGAACGCTTTGCATCCACTCAGCATCTCGTTAGTGCAACACGGCTGCATGGAGACGTTTCCCTCAGCACAGCGGGAGATTTCCAGAGGCAGCACTGGACACAACGGTGGAGGCTTATCCCATGCTGGACAAGGCCAGGCTCAGAACTGTCCCTCATCTACGACAACAGAGAGTTTACAGCCTCTGTAGCAGTTTTTCATGGAGAACAACCTTCAGAGCACTTTCTCAGAGACCGCCAGCCTTCTCCAGATCCTCATGACGACTCCCATGACAACGGCTGAGTCTGAGAGGTGCTTCTCCACTCTGAAGAGGATCAGGACCTTCCTGAGGAACTCCATGACTCAGGATGGCCTCAGTGCTCTGGCAATGCTCTCCATGGAGAAGAAACTTGTGAGGGACATTCCTGACTTTAATAAGAGGGTCATTGAGAGGTTTGCCGTGCAGAAGGAGAGGAGAGCAAGGTTCCTCTACAGATGAACAGAAACTTTACACAACTGATTTCCAGAGATGGGAGGTTGTGCCTCCATCAGGTCATCTCCATGCCATGTGTTTGTTCTGTTCAGACACAGCAGTCAGCATCAGAATCAGCGGCTTCAGTGGCTTAAATGGAACACTGTTAATAAGCCATCTTCCTTTTATAGATGACTACATTAAGAAGTTTTCATATTTGCTGCTATGGTGTTATTTCATGCAATAAATTGTTGAATGTGTAACCTTCAATGGGAAACATCTTAATTTACTCTTTTGCATAGCTAATGTTTACAATCTTTGACAATTACTGGAAGTGACTGCCCCACCTAAAACATATCTCACCAGCCGCCATAATGTATGTGTGTGTGTGTGTGTGTGTATGTGTGTGTGTGTGTGCATATATAATGCATATATAATGTATGTATGTATGTATAAAAGCAGTTTTGAACCATATAGGCAGTGATTAAATGATAGAAAAGCAGCAGTTAACAAGTCTAAACTTACAGTGTCCAAAGAGGCAGCAGCTCTTAGGTCAGGTAGGAATCCAACTTCAAGAAGGTGGAGGAGAAAATTCTGATCTTCTATCCCATAGACACGATCAAGGAACAAGACCATGGCTGCCTTATGGTCTGGACAAAAACCTGCAGACATGTCTGGCTCCACAACCAACCCATCTGTGCAAAGAAAATACAGAAAAAGCCAAATGAGGTTCACATGAAGCCTTGCTGTCTCTTACATTCTGCTCAGTTATTGGTTTGCATTTGGACAAGCTGAATTCTCTATAAATACATTTCTGTGCTACATGATAGAAGACATTTGTGTAAAAGAACATTTTAGTGTGTTACTTTTTTACCATCGGTGTTTTATTTACATTCCTGACTTTTTCAAACGATTTCATGCTTATTAGCAGCCAGGACTGAAAACCACTGACTTCCTGTGATGTTACGTATGTGGCTGCTCACTTCAGGTGGTGTATGTTCCATTACGCTGGTCCAGAGGAAAAAACAATATTACTTCCATGTGTTGTGTTGTGGCTTTTATTTTGCTGTGACACTTCAGGGCCACCGTACAGAAGAGACCATTGTAAGACTACCATATTAGCTAATAGTCATAACCCAGTGGCTGCTCCTGGCCTGGTGGGTCCTGGTGGCTCCTGGTGGCTCCTGGCCTGGTGGGTCCTGGTGGCTCCTGGCCTGGTGGGTCCTGGTGGCTCCTGGTGGCTCCTGGCCTGGTGGGTCCTGGTGGCTCCTGGTGGCTCCTGGCCTGGTGGTTGCTGGGCCTGGTGGCTCCTGGCCTGGTGGTTGCTGGGCCTGGTGGCTCCTGGCCTGGTGGCTCCTGGCCTGGTGGTTGCTGGGCCTGGTGGCTCCTGGCCTGGTGGCTCCTGGCCTGGTGGCTCCTGGCCTGGTGGCTCCTGGCCTGGTGGTTGCTGGGCCTGGTGGCTCCTGGCCTGGTGGCTCCTGGCCTGGTGGCTCCTGGCCTGGTGGCTCCTGGCCTGGTGGTTGCTGGGCCTGGTGGCTCCTGGCCTGGTGGCTCCTGGCCTGGTGGCTCCTGGCCTGGTGGTTGCTGGGCCTGGTGGCTCCTGGCCTGGTGGCTCCTGGCCTGGTGGCTCCTGGCCTGGTGGCTCCTGGCCTGGTGGTTGCTGGGCCTGGTGGCTCCTGGCCTGGTGGTTGCTGGGCCTGGTGGCTCCTGGCCTGGTGGTTGCTGGGCCTGGTGGCTCCTGGCCTGGTGGTTGCTGGGCCTGGTGGCTCCTGGCCTGGTGGTTGCTGGGCCTGGTGGCTCCTGGCCTGGTGGAAGAACCGTGTGGACTGGAGTAGAGCTCAGCTCTGCCTCCATACTAAATTTACATGTGTTTTTTGCCATATTGCATTTTGTGCCAACCCATTCGACCCCTGAACCCGCTGTCATCAACTTTCAGTGTTTTTATGGGTTTTACGAAAAGATCTATCAAACATCTGCAGCTATTTCAGATCTCTGCTGCTCGAATCCTCACTAAAACCAAGAAAGTGGACCACATCAGTCCAGTTCTGAGGTCTTTACAATGGCTGACTGTCCGTCTACAAAGCTCTGAAGGGTTCAGGACTTAAAGTTCATTCTTTTTCCTTGCTTTCTTGTTTTTATTTTTAAATTATGCTTCTATTTTTTTCTAATGTTTTATTGTCTCTGTAAAGCACTTGGAATCAGCCTGTTGTTGAATTGTGCAGTAGAATTAAACTTGCCTTGCCTTGGCATTTGTAACGGCGCAAAACTTCCTGACCCCCGTCTGAATTTCACCTTTCCCAGTTCATGTGCGTAAAACCCAAATGAATCCAGTTTTCAGCTGGCCATGTTTAGCAAACATTTATTAAAGTCAGTTGTGTCAAAATGCCGACTGTCAGCAGAGATAATTGTCCTGGATGATCCATCCCTCATACATCAGGTGAGGTGTCTTACCTTTCGCCAGGTTGGGCATGGAGAACGGGATGCTGATGACTCCGACCAGGTCTTCTATAGGAATCAGAGATCTCAGGATGGCTCTGATACGGATCGCTTCACCTTTACCAGCATGGATCAGCTGTTGTAAAAAGGTCATACGATGAATGTCACTGTGTGTGTGTGAGTGTGTGTGTGTGTGTGATCTGAAAGCCGAATGCAACTCACATGCATCTCTGGAGCGCAGCGACCAAGCAGGTCAATCAGGGCAGAATAGAAAGTCATGATGGCATTTCCCATGTGAATAGTATCATCCTCCTCTTCCTCCATCATGTCGTTGCTACACACACACACACACACACACACACACACACACACACACATCCACACACAAACACACACACACTGGTTAACTACGGTAAATGCATGAATACATTAGAGGTAGAGGTATCTAACACTGAGGAACTCCTCCAAAAGTACTGTGGTCACTTTGCAGCATCTGATCGGCATCCTTGTTCTATGAATGAATCGACCGTCAATAGTCATGTGACCAGTTAAGCTAAACGTTGTTTAACCACTATAACAGGGTGAATAACTCCAAGCACAAGGTTTTTGTCCAGAACTTGACGGATCCAGGTTAGACCCTGCCTTACAGTGTTTTGCTGCTTTCAGATGTAGAAGATGGACCATCTCTGGAAGCATCCTGGGAGATCGTAATGGCTTCCTCCATCGCAGCAAGCAACCCATCACCACCTTCACCTCGAAGTGCGGGACCAAAACATTCAGGTCGGCGGATAAGAAGCCTCACTACAACGTTGGCATTCTCCTCCACACTTTCACCTGGTCAAAAAGAGACGAGGTTTCATAGTGAGTGACAAGACAAATGGTTTCAGCTTCAGGAAGTGAAACGGTTTGAAGTTTTCACCGTTGCAGAACACAGCAAAGCGCAGGAAGTCCAGGTAGCGCTCCCCCTCCACTGGGTTCCAGCCTATGTCAGGGTATCCTTTATGTACCAGCATCGCACAGCTCTGCAGCCCACAGCCGGCCAGGTACTGAACCACCTGGACAAGGATGCATACATGGATGGAGGCATGGATCATTTATTAGTATTCCACAAAATGACCAAATGCAATGTGGGGCAGAAACATCGTGGCTGGGCTCGAGGTGCCATGGCCATCTTCACTGGAAACATGAACTCAATTAGCATGTAACCCTGAAAAATGACTTGTTTAGTGACGGCAGTAAAATGTGAGAATTTTATTCAATGTACTAAAGATGAATAATATGGATTAACTCATTGTATTGTGGTCAGTGTCCAACAGAGTAAGTACATTAACCAGGAATTAACTCCATTTTCTTCTAAAAACTTGTATGATAAAAGGGTGAACTCTTTCATTTACTAGGGTAGATACAACTACTTCTTTAATTGTGTTCTTTGCCTGCCAGTATCTTGCACCTAGCTGTGAGGTGCTGGGTTGTTTCAGCTTGAAGTTAGCCTCCAGGGTGGTCTACCACAGTTCTACCACAGTTCTCAGTTTGCAACGAAGGTCCTCATGCTGCCGTTGATCTTGTACAGCTTCAGACATTCCAGGATCCATGTGTGTGGCATCGAGTCGTAGGCTTTCCGGTAGTCAATCCAGGCGGTGCACAGGTTTGTCTGTGTGGTTTTAAAGTCTCAGGCGACTGTTCTGTCAACCAGCAGCTGGTGTTTGACTCCTCTGATTCCTCTGCCAATGCCTTTCTGTGTCTCTGCCATGTATTGATCCATGTACCCACTTACCTTAGCCACTATGATGCCTGACCGGAGCTTCCATGTCGTGGAGAGGCAGGTTATTGGCCGGTAGTTAGATGGGACTGATCCCTTGTGGGGGTCTTTCAGTATCAGGACTGTTTGTCCCTTGTTCAGCCATTCAGGATGAGTCCCATCCCTCAGGAGTTGGTTCATCTGTGCTGCCAGGCGTTGATGGAGTGAAGTCAGCCTCTTAAGCCAGTAGGCATGGATCATATCAGGGCCAGGCGCTTCATACCCGAGTCTGGGCTGGATATCTGCCACCGTGATGCTAACTGGGTCTTGTTCAGGGAGGGAGCTGTGGTCTGCTCTGAGGTCTTTTAATCACTGTGCTTCACTGTTATGTGATGCCTCCTTCTCCCATATGCCTTTCCAGTATCGTTCCGTCTCCAGCCTTGGTGGGTCAGCTTGTGTGGTATTACCCTGCCACTGGGAGTACACTTTAGCTGGGTTAGTTCCCAGCTTCTTCTCTGCTGCAAACGTGTTTATTTCTGCTTTTCTTTTGCTTTGATTTTTGTTTTATTCTGACTCCAAACCATAGTTTAAATCAGGTTTACTTTGTAAACAGTGACTCATTTGTCTTGCTTCCAAGTCAGCAGGTCAGCTTGACACCCAAAAAAAGTCTTATGTTCATCTGTCAACAACACTAAATATAAAATATTTTCAACTCAAAGTTTTTGATTTCAGTGGAAATTTTGTCATCATTTCATGACATTCACCTAACCAATCATTTAATGAGTACAGGGTAGCATGTTGGGAAACACAGGAGAACATGCATCGTCAGCAGGTCCACACTGATGAAGGAGGACAAGCAAGTATTTCTTCAGCTCACCTTCTCCAGGTCTGGCTCTCTTAAAGCAAGAGCCAGCTCATTATTATCCATGACTGATGCTGCAGCCACATCCAGAGGGGTGGATCCTCGCATTGATGGAGATGCTGGGAAAGCAAGATGGCGACAAAGATCAAGAAAATAAGAAAATCTACAGTAAATATTATATATACAGATAATAAGCAGTATATATCTATTTTCAGGTAAAACACTTGGTTTCAAAGCTTTAAAGTAAAACGATAGTCAAAGTAATAATTATGTGTATTTCGATGATTCTTGAAGACATGTCACCTCCCACCTCTCAAATGATCACTTTGAACTGGCTTGAAAATCTGTTTGCCTTCAACAGCTGACCCAATTCTACCCAATAAAAGGCAATCTGCTGCCTTTACAACTCATCTCAGGTGAAGGTTAAAGACTAATCTCATTGTTAATCATTTATTTTATGTAAACATGTGTCAGATTAATTCTGTATGTTTTTTTTCTGTCATTGTACTGTGGTCTCTGACTGACGTCTACGATGGGATTCTGACAGTGTTGCTTGTACCTGAGCTGAGAGGAGGAGTCATAAACTTATTTAAATCTGAGCAACAACAAAACAAACAACATGTTAAGTTTGAGGCAGAGGACAGAACTAAACTGGCTAACACCTAGCGGGTCGCCCCACCCGCTGGTAAAGTCTTTTGCTGAACTTTTTCCACCATTGGTTGACACACGTCATTTTAAGCGGGAATATGAATTACGGGATGACATCAAAAACAGGGGGGTGGTAACATTCCAACTATTAATCACTCTAAAGCAGCAGCAGCTGCTGCAGGTTTTCTTATGAAGACTCCAGCTACACAAATGAAAAATAATTAAAGAGGGAACCATATGGTTGGAAACCAGTAGCTTCCCGACACACTCATCAACTATAGAATGAGAAAACACCCCCACAACTTGTCTATCCAAGACACTGTAGTACAGAAAGACGCAGATCAAATATACTAGATTGTGACACTAAGTGAAGTGAGTTAGTGACGAAAAGACCTGGAGGAGACTTCTTTTGGCTAGATTAGAGCATAGGGGGTGGGACCTAAAAGGAGAATTAAACTCTACTGCTATTCAGGAATTAGAGGATGAAATAGATGAGCATTGTAAGATCAATGCACTTTTACATAATGAACAGGAAATGGTTTAAATAATGCCCTAACAAACACAAAATGGCAAGACTGTAGGGCTGTTCAGGGATGAGCTCAAATACAGGCAGAACAAAAGACCTCCAGATTGTGACACAGGGGATTTTCCTACTTTTGTGAAGGGGCTCCAGGTAGATCTAGCCCTCAATAACAATGAGGTCATTTTGATGGAAGACCTGCTAGACCAAGTTCCAGACAAATTGTGGTCCACACATGATCCAGACAAAGGACTGGTGAATCCTGTACAATTCGATTTAAGACCTGGATTGTTATTCCTTGGCGACTTCAATACCCCTTAAGACAGACTGGGGAAGAAGGCTTGAGTCCACGTACCGGCTTGTCCATGATTTCAGCGCAATAAACTCCATTGTTAGTAACTGGCCTACAGAAGTTGCTAATCCTTACACATCCCCTTGAAAGCTAAGTCTTTCTCTGCAGTGGATTTGTGTTCTGCATACTTTTCAGTTCCCCTGGCGAAAGAGTCTCAGCATCTTTTTGCCTTCGCCTTTGGTGGAGTTCCCTATCGTTGTAGTTTGAACCGTGGGGCTTTAAGCATAGCCTTCACCTGTTTCACCAGGTGCTAAGACAAGACTTGGAGGGGATGGAAATATCTATCACACAAGTCAGGTATGCGCACGACATTTTTTCGGAAACAATTGAACAATATCAATGAGAGATGATAAAAGTGCTACAGAGATTGGTAAAAAAAAAAAAAAGAAAAAACTGCAGTACTGTCAGAGCCAAGTGGAAGTTCTCGGGAGAGTGAGCATGGTAATCATGTAGCCTGATCATCTCATGGGAGTAATCTCATGGCCTTGCCCCCTCACAGTAGAGAAAATAATGGCATTCCTGTGTATGGTAGGTTTTAGATTGGAGTGGATAAAGGATTATGCTATTAAGACTACTCCACTCAGGATCGTCATGTGATCTGGACCAAGACGGACAATAGAGACTTTACTCTAGGCCTCAAATAAATCCGTAACCTTTTCCATGATAATCCAATAACATCAGCTGAATTGTACTTTAGAGATGCCTAGATCGTAGCACGACGAAGACCTCACTATTTTTTCACCATCAGGTACCAGTACTACGATGAAACCTGTCCAACAGACCTGTCTGGCCTCACATGTACCAAGCAAAGCATGGTTTTAACATCTCGGAGTCAAATAGCAGTTTGTGGGTTTCACACTTTTAAAGTGATGATGAGAGACTGACCGAGGCCTACGCTGCTGTTCTCCAGCAAGTAGCTCAGATGGTCAAACATAGCCTTCTGGTTCTGCCGGCTGATCCGACAGAAGTAGCACAGGAAGCGACAACAGTTGGCAACCATTTTAGGAAAGGTTATTTCCTGCAAACACACAGACACAGCACAAACAGTGCTAACATTAACATATTTGTGAAAACCTACTTATGTCTTTGTTCACTCTCATCTACTGTCCTACGATCCAAAAGGCAGCAGTTTCCACCCACAGACTGATTTCCTGACTCTTACCTTGGAATCTCCTCCACTGAGAACGTTGACCATGACCTCCATGACAGTCTCATGCATCCCCAAAGCTCTCATCAGGTTGGGATGTTGGTAGAACACCTTGTTGTTCATAATGTCCCTGCAGAAGGAGGAAAAAGACAGGGGGCATTCACACAGGATCGTCTGGGGGAGATGTTCGGCTGGGTGGAGTGTTCTGAAAAAAAATTCACAGTTGCCTTTGATTTGGTTTCAGTTCAAACTGCACTTACCTCAAGCAGACCAAGCCAGCTGGACTACATCACATAGTTAAAACAACTGCTTGCTAAGGTTATGTAACCCAAAAAATCCATCATGAAAAAGCAGGAAGAAAGAAAAAGACAACTGGGTCTCTTGATTGACCAGGATCGAAAGGAAAAGTCTTTCTGCTTCTGTTGGCTCTTTCACTGCAAGTAAATGCAGTAAATCTGGAGCCAACCAACACTGCGTTGGTTGCAGGACTCTGTCCAACACAGTGTTGGACAGAGTCCTGCAATGGTTGGATTGATAAACAATCAAATATATTGACTGTGTTTCCCTTTTTTGTTGTGAACTAAAACCAGAACAAAACAATGTTAATCACATAGACATAAGAACACATAAGGGACAGAGAGGGTCAGGTACATCTGTACATTTAAAGTGTTATCATGCAGGTCAGGTCGTGGATTATAGCCTACATCAATCGGTTGGGTCCAGATTTCAATGGCAGATGAACGGGCGGGCTTTGGAGGGGTTCAGTTTGGCAAAATTGTGCGCAACATCTTGGTTCAGCAGACTTCTTGAAGGATCTCAGCTTCCACCAGAGGTAGAGATTTGAGTTCTTGTGAAGCATCCTGCTGCTTCCTTCTCACAATCTTTATAATGTTTTCTTTCCTTTGTGAAATGACACCCTTGTTGCACCTATAGTATTGCTTTTGTTTTTTACGTATTGCAAGACTCACACGACCTCTTGTGTATGATGTTGCATTTTAATATTCTATTTTACCTTGTCCTAGCGATGAACCATGTTGTGTGTGGCATTGCTACTGTATTCATTACCGCTGTATTAATTCTGTAATAACTTTAAAGTACGGCAAGCAGTGGCTGATCTCAAGAGTCTAATAATATGAGCCTACTTTTAAGGATGATTGAGGAAGTTGACAAATTTAGGTCGTGTTTCATTAGTATGCAGATCTAACACTTTATTGTGTGTCCTGGACCTGTGTATGTATGTTTATTTTATTTTTGTTGATGGTGTTTGTTCTGTATGTGTTTTTGTTGATGTATATAATATAAAGTAAATAAAAAGTTAGTAAAAAAAAAAAAAAAAAGAAAAAAAAAAGTGTGGCATGGTCACTATGTCCTTATTTTTGGTTTGGTTTGTTGATTGGGTTTGTTTTTCTGTTTATGACTTGTTTTTATTTGTTTTCTCAGATACTGCAAGTGCATACTCGATATGTTCTTCCCTCTTTCTGTCTGTCTTCTTCCTCTGTTATCAAACTGGCCCATTCATAAAGTAAAAGTTTAATATGTTGTTTATGTATCCTCCATGAACCGCTCAGGAAGCATTACATCTGCCTGTATATTTTTACTCTGTACAGGAAATATGTAGATTTTGCAATGAAACCTAGAATTTGAGTTATGTCATGAGCTATAAGGTGTTAGCGGTTTTTGTGTATCCTGTATTTCATGAGACTTTTACAATGTGTAATATGACATCCACCAGGGTCTTTGTGAATTAAGATATGAAATCGTGTTAATGATAATTTTATTGGATTCTACTTCCAGACTGCAGCTGGCAATCAAAACATGTCAAGGTAAAGAAGGAATTCTTCTACCTTAACCTTTTCTCAAAGATAAAAATGTCAATATCAGAGAAAAAAAGGATAAAATTAACATTTTTCAGCTAGTCTGTAAACTTGTTGAGTCTTTCCTCTCAAAATTAAGTTGAATTATTCAGAACCTGAGATTGGAGCTGCTTCTCTGAAAATGGATAGCATGCTGCAGGCAGTGCTTCCAGGTACTGCAGGCAACAGGTTCCAGTATGCTGATATTCCTGTGGTCTGATCAGTGAGGTCAACAATGAGTGAAATGACAAATAAAATGAAAAAAGGAAAAGAGCCACCTTTACTGAGAAGAGGACTGAAGACCTTCTTCTTACCCAAGGCCTCGGATCATCAGTTTCTCCTCTTCTTTTCCCATACGGACGCTCAGCAGAGACCTAATCTGGCCCAGAGCAGCCAGCAGGTTGATAGTGTCCTCGATAGAAACTGAGTTTATGGTATAGGTCTTAGGAAGAGCCTGCACCTGTTGGCAGAGGTTTTCTATGAGGAGTCATCCAGAATACAGACAGATTATTTCTTAACTCATCCTATCAGATCGTTTTTAGCTGTTTTCTGACACACAAAAGCAGTTTTTTCCGTTCTAACAAAGTTGGTTCATCACAACCTAAAACTAATTTATCATCTAGGTCATTAATCAAAGGTTCTATGTTTGTTAATAATAAAGCTGGAGCTGGACCCATCCATCCATCCATCCATCCATCCATGTTCACACCGCTTATCCGGGGTCGGGTCGCGGGGGCAGCAGCCTAAGCAGGGAAGCCCAGACTTCCCTCTCCCCAGACATATTTGCCAACTCTGCGGGGGGATCCCGAGGCGTTCCCAGGCCAGCCGAGAGATATAATCCCTCCAGCGTGTCCTGGGTCTTCCCGGACAGCTCGCACAAGGGGGTCCGGTACCCCATACTCCTGGAGTACCCCCCACAGGAGCCCCCGGGGGACACGGTCGAACGCCTTCTCCAGGTCCACAAAGCACATGTAGACTGGTTGGGCAAACTCCCATGCCCCCTCCAGGACCCCAAAGAGGGTATAGAGCTGGTCCACTGTTCCACGACCAGGACGAAAACCACACTGCTCCTCCTCAATCCGAGATTCGACTATCCGGCGGACCCTCCTCTCCAGGACCCCTGAATAGACCTTACCCGGGAGGCTGAGGAGTGTGATTCCCCTGTAATTGGAACACACCCTCCGGTCCCCCTTCTTAAAAAGGGGGACCACCACCTCAGTCTGCCAGTCCAGCGGTACTGCCCCCGATGTCCACACGATGCTGCAGAGGCGTGTCAGCCAGGACAGCCCCACAGCATCCAGAGCCTTAAGGAACTCCGGGCGGATCTCATCCATCCCCGGGGCCTTGCCGCCAAGGAGCTTTTTGACCACCTCAGCGACTTCAGCCCCAGAGATAGGAGAGTCCACCCCTGAGTCCTCCAGCTCTGCTTCCTCATTGGAAGACGTGTTGGTAGGATTGAGGAGGTCTTCGAAGTATTCCCTCCACCGACCCACAACGTCCCGAGTTGAGGTCAGCAGCTCCCCACCTCCACTGTACACAGTGTTGATGGAGCACTGCTTCCCCCTCCTGAGCCGCCGGATGGTGGACCAGAATCTCCTCAAAGCGGAAGTCTTTCTCCATGGCCTCGCCGAACTCCTCCCATGCCCGAGTTTTTGCCTTGGTGACAGCCGAAGCCGCATGCCGCTTAGCCTGTCGGTACCCATCAGCTGCCTCCAGAGTCCCACAGGCCAAGAAGGCCCGATAGGACTCCTTCTTCAGCTTGACGGCATCCCTCACTGCTGGTGTCCACCAACGAGTCCTGGGATTACCGCCACGACAGGCACCAACAACCTTACAGCCACAGCTCCAGCTGGCCGCCTCAGCAATAGAGGCACGGAACACAGCCCATTCAGACTCAATGTCCCTCGCCTCGGGACATGGTTGACGCTCTGCTGAAGGTGGGAGTTGAAGCTCGCTCTGACGGGGGACTCAGCCAGACGTTCCCAGCAGACCCTCACAACACGTTTGGGCCTGCCAGATCTGACCGGCTTCCTCCCCCACCATCTGAGCCAACTCACCACCAGGTGGTGATCAGTTGAAGCTCCGCCCCCCTCTTCACCCGAGTGTCCAAGGCATGTGGCCGCAGGTTCGATTATATGATTGCAAAGGACTGTCCAAGGACTCCAGAAAGGGTGGGTACTCTGAACTGCTGTTCGGTGCATAAGCACAGACAACAGTCAGGACCTGTCCCCCCAGCCGAAGGCGGAGGGAAACTACCCTTTCATCCACCGGGGTAAACCCCAACGTGCAGGCACCAAGCTGGGGGCTGATGAGAATGCCCACACCTGCTCGGCGCCTCTCGCCATGAGCAACTCCAGAGTGGAAGAAGGTCCAGCCCCTGTCAAGGGTTCTGGTTCCAGAGCCCAAGCCATGCGTCGAGGTGAGTCCAACTATATCTAGTCGGAACCGCTTAACCTCACGCACAAGCTCAGGTTCCTTCCCCACCAGAGAGGTGATGTTCCACGTCCCTAGAGCCGGCTTCTGCAGCCGGGGATCGGACCGCCAGGGTCCCCGCCTCTTGCTGCTGCCCAGCTCACACTGCACCCGACCCCTACAGCTCCTCCCGCAGATGGTGAGCCCACGGGAGGTGGATCTTTATTTCAAATGTTGGAATAATAACACATGAAAAATTCAGTCAAGTAAAAAGTTAAACCAAGCAAAAGTACTGAGGTGGAAAGATGGACCCGATGTGTGTTCAAACTTCATCACAACAAACAAACCAGTAAACCTACCTGTCCTCCAATACCGTCATACTGACGGTGCAGCAGGACAAACATGGCTCTGACCAATTCTGGATCCTCTATAACCGACTCCTGAGCCCAGCGGACGATTGTGTCTGATATGAGCTGCTGTAAGGTACCTACAGAAGAGCAGAGGACATCAGAAGGTAAAAATCATATTCTCTAGTTTATAACTAAATTTTCACTAAAAAAAAAAAAAAAAAAAAAAAAACTTTGATTTTACTCAATTATATGATTTTATTTACTCTATCCCTAGGAATACATTACTCATTAATACAACGACTTCACCATAGGTAAATCAGACTGCTGTTCCCTGGTTTTAACAAAGTGATTTTCTTTGAGGATACAACCAATTAGATTTTCAGCTGTATTAAAGGTAAATTTACTGACAAAATAACATACATCTTGATGCTGACATAGTTGTGGAAATTTCAGCTTTAGCCCGTATAAACATATATGTAGCCCATGTTGTCATGAGGATGTGATAGCATGACAATTTGCTTTGTCAGGCTAAGGTTTTGTTTTTGTTTTTTTTTTCTTTTTTTTGTCTTGTCCAGCATTTAAGCAAGCAGACTGATGTTCTGGATGCTGTGTTCTGCTGAGCAAATTTATTTTGCCAAGGGGAACTTTTGTAGATGTAATGATCCCCTTGTATTTCTTGATTCTTATTTTATTTTTCAATTTGTTTTGGATAATAGCTTGTATTACAGAGTTTATGCTGCTGGACCCGACCGGAAAGGACAGGAAAGGGGCAGAAAGAGAACAGAAAAGAGAACATAAAAAAACAAAAAAAAAAACAAAAGAAAGAGATCAATGCATACATGTATATGCACAAACATACCCACCTACATATATATGTATATACACTCGCACATACATTATATATATACATATATACATACATACATACATATACACATACATACACACACATATATATATATATATACATATATACACATATACATACACACACATACATATACATACATACACATACACTCACACATATGCATACATATATACATATCCATACACATACATACATACACATACACATAAGTACACACACATACCCACCCACACACATAAATATATACACCCACACAAGCCAACTCTAGATTCGTGGAGAACAAAACCGTTGACAATCATGAGGACCAGAAACTAGCAAGTTAAGTCAAAAAGACAGAAAGAGAGGTACCTGCTGTTAATGAATAAACTTGCTGGATGACTCAGTGACTGTGACACATGCAGAACATTCATGCAGAACATTCAGAGTGGAACGCGTTTAGAGAAGAGTGATCATGCCAATGTGACCCCGCCCGCCTACAGCTAGAGGAAGGCCAGGAGAACCCAGAGACCCGGGTAACCGACAGTCACCCCCAGGTACAGACCCCAACCCCCCCACTCCAGAGCCAGCCATGCATCTGCCCAGGAGGTGGCGAAGGAGGTGCCCAACCAGAGTCCCCCGCAGTCAGGGGGAACAGGCCCCAGCAGGCCCAGGCCGGCAAGGGCCGATCCCGCTGGGCACCGGCCACCTAGGGCAGACAGAGCGCGGGCCCCAGGGCCCCAAGAGCCCGTGAGCAGCCCCCCGCCCCCGCAGGCAGAGGGCCCAGCCCACACCGACGGAGGACCAGGATCCCCAGACCGCCACCCAGCGGCAGCCAGGTCGCACCCCAGCGCACCAGCTGCGCCCCCGGGTACAGGACACCACCCCCCCACCACCAAACCACACACACATATACATGCATACCCCCCCCCCCCCCCCCCCCCCCCAACACGCACTCCCCTCTCAACCCCCATCCACACACCCCTCTGCAATCCATGCACATCATCCATCACATATACAACCCCACCCCACCTCTACTCACTCACCCATACCAAGTCACACGAACTCCAATCGCCCCCGCCCCCACACACGCTCACACCCCGCCACCCCATCCCTCTACTTCTACCCAACCACACATGCCCCACCAAACACCCCTCCACCACCCATAGCCCCCCTCCAAACTTCACCCTCACTCACACATCCCATTCCGCATATACACCCCCCCTACACACACACACACACACACACACACACACACACACACACACACACACACACACACACACACACACACACACATACCCTCACTCCTCCAACACAGGCACACCCCAATACAACCCACGCGCCAACATTCCCCTCCACACACACATCTACTCATCCTCACACATCCCTATCCCCTACCCACCTATATCCCCAACCCTAACCCCCCCCAGCCATCCCACCATCCATCTGTAACCCCATACACCCACTCCCACACATCCTCACCTCACCCCTCGTCAGGCTAAGGTTAACCTCCAAAATTTTGTTTTGAAACGTTTCACCGCTTCCTTCCCGTAAAAAGTAATTGTTAGAGTAACATACTGGGTTTTCTGTTCTTTGTCTCCTTTGGCAGGTTGCCTGTCTTTTTCTTCAGACAAGACACTTTCTCCACAAGAGACATGAGGCGCCCTCGGATAGTGAAGTCACTGTCTCCATCTATGCCTTTCTCTTCATCCAATTCTAATGAAAGAAAGGGAAAATGAGAGGAAGATGCATTAACTGACAGGTATACAGATGTCATTTATCCATTTTTTATTCTCCTTGTTGATTTGATATGGTTTTCTCTCATGCTGTCCGAACTTGGCTGTGAAACGCACCACAGTGTCTCATCAGATCTTCATGGAAGTCGAGAAGCTGCTCCCGGATATATTCCGGACAGGGACACTCCTGTTTTTCATCCTTAAAGTTCAGCAGCATGTTTATCTGTGGAAAAACAGACAGATGGAATTCAAATGTTCAACTTTACAAAATAACTGGATAGATTCCTCATTGTGATCATAATTAGGGGCAAATTGTCTTCATTTCTTTCTGATGTTGACTTAGAAAATGGTTTTTATATCAACAGAAAACTGCTTTACACACTCCCAGGGATTCTCGCCAGAGGTGGTTGGTTTTGCATCCTTCTCTGATTCTTTTTTTTTCATTCATTACATGACGTTTATCTGATCATGTTCTACATCAACCACTGAGGAGACTGATGTCTGGATTACTAAAATTAACAAAAGGCTGAGCTGTGTCGTTATCTGAGAAGTGTGATGACTTGTGATGTGCAGATGGATACTGACATACTGATTCCTCCAATATCAACTGTTTATATTCTAGAACTGATTCTCAAACTAAATCTCCTCCTTATATTAATAATTATCATTAATATGAGCACCATAGAAAGTAACTGTAACTCTCAGGATAGGTAGGAACTACTTCTTCCACCCGCCATCGTTATATGCAGTCATAAACATAATTTTGATTTACAGTAAGCAATGAAATGAGTACTGCAATAAAAAGCATAAATATCATTAAAATGTTCACAGTACTGGGAGTAAAAGAGTCTCGGTGAGCTCTTAAACTCAACTTTATTTATAAAGCCCTTTAAAACAACCAGAGTTGAACAAAGTGCTGTATCTGTAAACAACCAGCCAAAATAACAAACTTAACATATTATAGCCATGGGACTTATATAAAACAAGATTGAAACAAATAATGTTTCTCACTTTCATTTACGCACACTATTAATTTGACTGATACGTCCGTGTCATGACGATACACAGAGCCACGTCGTGTGGCCACCTAGTGGCTGAACATATTAATTACAAGTAAACGCAAATTACTATGAAGGGAGAGCTGAAAAGATAAAAAACAGTCTTTTATACAAGAATAAAACAGTTAAAAGACACATAAATAACAATAAAACAACAGGTCACACAAGGAATACAGAATGAAAACAATAAAGCAAAATGAGTAAATAGTGAATAAAACCAATAATTAAAACCAAACTATAACACTGACCAGAAGCAGAGTCACGCTGGGTTAAAGGCCAAGGAATAAAAAGGGGTTTTAAGATGAGTTTTAAAAATGTAGAGATGTAACGATGACAGGGATTACTGTTTCTAACTGCTGCTGTGCAGGAAAAGGTTTTACTTTAGCCAGCTGTCTGATGTGGAAACAGCTGGATTCCAGAACCAATTTACTGATCCAGTTTAAAATCGCTGTCCATCTTAAAACTCAAGTTTGATACCAAATCAACAGACGGGGCTTCACGAGCTCCACTGGAACCAAACACCATCCCTTCAGTTCTTTCTTCATTAAGATGCAGGAAGTTTAGAGCCAACCAGGCTTTGATATCTTCCAGACATGCTAGAAGAGGAGCAATGGAGACGGCGTTTTTCTTTTTAGGAGGCATATATATATCTGACTATTATCAACATAAAAGTGAAATGAGATGCCATGCCTTCTCAGGATTGCTCCCAGGGGCAGTAAATACAGAGAGAAAAGCAAGGGCCCCAAAATCGACCCCTGTGGAATCCCATAAGGACGTGGAGCAGAGCTGGATTCAACATTTCCTAAACTCACACTCATGCTTCTGTCAGACAGATAGGACTTGAACCACTCCAGTGCAGTACCACAGATACCCAGTAGGTGGCATAACTGAGTCACTAAAGTGTTGTGATCTACAGTGTCAAACGCTGCTGTCAAGCCCAGTAAAGTAAGAATAGTTTAACCACCAGAGTCATTTGCTAAGAAGATGTCATTAAATACTTTTATCATGGCTGACTCGGTGCTGTGTCGTGTTTTAAAACCAGACTGAAACACTTCCAGAACATCATGTTCCTCTAAAAACAGCTTGACTTGAATATAGACAACTTTTTCCAAAAGTTTTATAAATAAAAGACAGTCTAGAGATGGGTCTGAAGTTGGCCAGCACGATGCTGTCCAGGCCAGGTTTTTTAAGTAGGGAACAGCATGTATAAAACTTAGTGGAATAACTCCAGATGACAGACTGCTGTTTATAACTGCAAGAACTGTCTTCCCTATACAAGGAAAGACAGCTTGCAGGACACCAGGAGGGATGACGTCATGGGGAAAAACCTGACGGCTTAATATGACCAATCAGATCTTCCAAGAGTGATGATTATATCAGCTCAAACTTCTGAAGAGCTGCAGAGCAGGGAACAGAGACAGAGGGGTCAGATGCAGCTGCAGAGATGAGAGTCCTTGCAGCAGCAACCTTATCAATGAACAAACGCAGGAAGCTGCAAGTCACAGAAGATGCCTCTAAGCGAGCAGGCTGCAGGGCATTTAAAACTGAATCAATGGTTTTGAATAATACATGTGGGTTGTGGCGATTAGAATCAATGATGTTCACCAAATATTTTCTTTTGGCCTCCTTAACAGTGCTGGTAACAAGGCCAGCAGTCCTTTAGGATGAGAAAGGAAACCTGCAGTTTGTCCTTCTTCCACTCCCATCTGACTGCATGAGTTTCCTCATTAAACCAAGACTTAGAATTAGCTCAAGGCTTCACAGTTTTAATGGAGCCACAGAGTCCAGTATGGTCCGACAGGAGGAGTTGAACCAGGAGCAAAGCTCCTTGTATCAGCAGAGGCAGGGTAAGCGCAGAGCTGGTTGAAAGCCACAGAAAACTGTTTCAGTTTTCAGATTTAGTCTGCTAAATCCGGATGGATGGATGGATGGATGGATGGATAGATAGATAGATAGATAGATAGATAGATAGATAGATAGATAGATAGATAGATAGATAGATAGATAGATAGATAGATAGATAGATAGATAGATAGATAGATAGATAGATAGATAGATAGATAGATAGACAACCCTCCACTGAAGGTCACCAGATCGTTTATGAATGGGGTGTTTATACACTGCCAGCATACCCCAGGGGACATCCTAGAGCCAAAAAAGTCCTTCCACCTCGACCCCCTGACAGATGCCAGAGAGCGTAGGTTTGAAACTCCACCATCTTGCTCGTAAGCACAAATAATAAAAGACTCAGGAATTACACCCAGACCACCTTTCTTCACCAACAGTCTCCAGCTCCTCAAGGTGTTCCCAGACCACCAAGGAAATAAAATCCTGGTTTGCCTCAGGGTGTCCTCCCAGAAAAACGTCTGGAAAATGTCTAAGTGTCATCGTCTGTCTGTTTTTGGTTTAGTTTTTCAACAGATTATTTTCTTGGTTAGTCTCCAATAACACTAAACCTGAATCTGAGGAATTTAAAGAACTAATTGCTGGGTTAAACAATACAGCACTGGGACATGACAAATTACATGCTTTTCTAACTAAAGAGGTTAAAGAGTGTCTCGCAAGTTCTCTAATCTATATCTTTTATGTCTCTATGCATATTGGTAAAATTACTGATGATTTAAAGTTGGCAAAGGTAAATCCTCTATGTAGGGCTAACAACCATAATCTTTTCACAAATTATTGACCCATATCATTTAACCTTGCTTCTCAAAAATGTTAGAAAAACTGGTTTATAATAGAATTTTGCAGCTTCTTGTTCTGAATAATATATTATACATGCATCAGTATGGCTTCGGGAAAAATCATTCTTCCCATATGACACAGCTCCAGCTGGTAAACAAAGTCATGTTAGCACAAGAACACAATAAATATGCATTAAGTATTTATTTGGACCTGTCAAAAGCATTTGACACTGTAACTTTGACTATCAAAATTAAATATTTATGGTTTTAAAGACCATGTTCTTAGCTGGCGAGGGTATTATCTAAATAATTGACAGCAATATGTCCATTTCAAAATGATAATTCTTGTAAAGCTACCATCTTGTGTGGAGTCCCTCAAGGTTCAATTCTCGGACCATGATTATTTCTTATTTATGTTATGATTTGCCTAATGTATCTCAAGATATTCTACCTTTTCTCTTTGCAAGGATGTCTAATAACTGAGGCCAATATGGGTCTTAAGAAATTTTCTAATTGGTATAAAATATATATACTGTCTTTGAATGTAAACACATCAAAATTTATGATCTTCAGTGGCAAGAGAAAATATGATATATGAAAAGCCTCCCTACACATTGATGGAAATGTTAAGCAGGTTAAAGTTGTGTCTAATGCCAGGCGGACACTGTGCGATTTTAGAAACCATTGAAGTCTTCTAGCAGCTGTGTCCACCGCACACGTCTGAAGTTGGGGTTGCCCGCCATTGTTTAAAGCTCCACAGGTGCGAACGTAGAATCGTGACGTAACACCACTCACACTGTACGAGCGACGGCGAACATTTCTGACATGCCAGAAGTTTGATCGGGAGGTCGCAGCATCATCGTTAGAACGTAGCAGCAATTAATCCTTCCTCGTGAGTGTTCTCACACTGTACGGCTCCCGACCTCCCGACCGGACATCCCGACGCTGCCATGCTTCCACGATGACGCAGCGTGGTCTGCAACAGCAAAATCCTGGTGAAATCCCCTCCAAATCACACAGTGTCCACCCGGCATTAGTTGACAATCAACTTTGTTGGAAATCACATATTAACTACGTTCACACAAAGATCATGAAATCAGTTGGTACAATTAAAAGAATCTGTAACTTTCTAAATAAGCTAATAAAAAAAACTTCCTTATGACTTTCTATTATAGTCTCAATTTCCAATATCTTTGCTACTGGAATATTATATGGGGTTGTACACACTATACTAACCTTAAGAAGACTTATATGTAACAAAAAAGATTTGTCAGTTGTGTCACGTTTGCAAATGCACGTGTTCATTCGTTACCACTATTTCACCAACTTAACCTAATAAAAAACACAATTTAAATTTGTATTTTTGTCTATCTAACTAGATTTAGAAGAGATCTCTTGCCTGAGTGTTTTGTTGATTTTTTCATTCTGAATTCTTATATTCATCAATATTGTACAAGGCAAGCCAATGACCTCCATCTGCTTCTAAATCTCACCACAAGGGATCAATTCTGACTGAAGTATCTGTAGCACTGTAGCCTGCAGCACTTCATGGAAGGATCTGCATCCAACTGGACAGTCCACCAGCACCTTCCTACAATATCCTCTACTGATTTCATGCTTCTGTCATTCTCACTCACATGTAAGTCGCTTTGGATAAAAGCTTCTGCTAAATGACTGTAGAATAGAATAGAATAGAATAGAATAGAATAGAATAGAATAGAATAGAACAGAACAGAACAGAACAGAATAGAATAGAATAGAATAGAATAGAATAGAATAGAATAGAATAGAATAGAATAGAACAGAACAGAATAGAATAGAATAGAATAGAATAGAATAGAATAGAATAGAATAGAACAGAACAGAATAGAATAGAATAGAATAGAATAGAATAGAATAGAATAGAACAGAACAGAATAGAATAGAATAGAATAGAATAGAATAGAATAGAATAGAATAGAACAGAACAGAACAGAACAGAACAGAATAGAATAGAATAGAATAGAATAGAATAGAATAGAATAGAATAGAATAGAACAGAACAGAACAGAACAGAACAGAACAGAACAGAACAGAACAGAATAGAATAGAATAGAATAGAATAGAATAGAATAGAATAGAATAGAATAGAACAGAACAGAACAGAACAGAACAGAACAGAACAGAACAGAACAGAATAGAATAGAATCGTGGTGCAGAGTTGTGGAATTGTCATCAACATGAGCTCATCAATATTTAAACCTCATTTGCTTCATTTATATTAGAATAATTAGAAAGCTGCATGTGGGCTGCACGGTGGCATAGTGGTTAGCACGGTAGCCTGACAGCAGGAAGATCACTGGCTTGATCCTCAGCTGGTGGCCTTTCTGTGTGGCTTTTGCATGTTCTCCTCGTGTATGGGTGGGTTCTCTCTGGGTCGTCTGACTTCCTCCCACCATCCAAAGACATGATGTTAGGTTAACTGGTTACTCTAAATTGCCCCTAGGAGTGTGAGTGGTTGTGTGTCTCTGTGTGTCCCTGCGATGGACTGGCGAGTTGTCCAGGGTGTACCCTGCTTTCGCCTGAAGACTGCTGGGATAGGCTCCAGCTTCCCCGCGACCTTTCCTCTGGCTAAGTGGTTAGGATACATATTTTTGTTTGTTTAATGTTAAAATGAGATGTCCCACAACCCTATAAGGAGTTTTGTCTCACCTGCACAATCTGATTTCTTGTTATTCTGTTTTACTTCTTCGTGCATCAATTGTTTTAATCTTGTGAAAATAAAATAAATACTAATTATAAAATATTCATTCATTCATTCATTTTCCGAACCGCTTATTCCAATTCAGGGTCGCGGGGAAGCTGGAGCCTATCCCAGCCGGCTTTGGGCGACAGGCAGGGTACACCCTGGACAGCTCGCCAGTCCATCGCAGGACCACACACAGAGAGACGAACAACCACACTCATGCTCACACTCACTCCTAGGGGCAATTTAGAGTGACCAATTAACCTAACATGCATGTCTTTGGATGGTGGGAGGAAGCCGGAGTACCCGGAGAGAACCCACGCATACACGGGGAGAACATGCAAACTCCACACAGAAAGGCCACTGACCAAACCAGCCAAGGATCGAACCAGCGACCTTCTTGCTGTGAGGCCACAGTGCATAAAATATTGTGAATATAAAATATAAATAATTATATCATAATAATGATTCAAATTAATTTGATTTAAAACTCACTTTACATTTGACACCAAACCTTAAAAGTGCTAAAGAGTAAAAAAAAAAAAAAAAAAGAAAAACAATAAATTGAAACAACAATAAAATACAGACAGTCAAAGGGTTTTAGTAAGCAGACACCTGCTTCTCAGTTTGTAATTAGTCCTGTAGCGATGTTGCAGGTTTTACCTTGTGGCAAATCATTACAATGTGTCTGTTTTGTTATGTTAGTCTCTGTCAGTCCGAAGTTCTGATGTGAGTTGTGTTTTAGTTTTCTACTAAATTCTTGTATGTTCTGCTTAAAGAGCACTTTCCATTTAATTAAACCATCTTGGTTCATATTTTTTGGGGTCCTATCTCTGTTTTCTACTGCCTTGGTCCATGACAGCGGGGGAGGCAACCAGGATGCATCCTCATCACATGTCTGAACTACCTCAGTTGATTCCTTTTGATCAACTGAATCTTAGACATCCTCTGGATGTCTAAGATTCTTACCTGATCTCTACTTAACTAAAACACCTTATAATGGAACATCATTTCAGCTAATGATATCCTTGTACTCATTCTTTTTGTCTTTGTCTGACGACCATAGGTGAAGGTTGGACCCAGACCTAGAAATTAATCATTTTCGGGGCAAAGCCCCTGTGTTGTCCATTTTTTGAGGGCACAACGGCCAAATATCGTGGCAGGAAGGAAATCAAATTAAACATATACTTTAAGTCTATAGTTATGATTAATTTGGCCTAAAGGTTTAGAGAGATGGACTTTTTTCATACTTAATTTAATAAATTTTACAGAATTGTTTTATTTCTTAATAAATAACAGATTTTTATCCACTGCCACAAAACGTTTTCACGTGGGGTCCATTGCCACATACATCTAAATTTGGCAAATCAGCCTTAGAGAGAATTCAAGGGGTTCACTTTCCCCTCATAGTCCAAAAACAAGTCTCACACGACAACAACTGGCGTGAGCATGCACAGTGGGTTTATCTTGTTTGTTATGGACTTACAACTGCCCAGTAGCTGCTAAGAGAGGTGACAACCGCAGGTGGCGTTACCATAGTTATACACAGTGGTGTCGTCCAGGGTATACGTGGGCATACAGAGTACACCCACGTCTTTTTCAGTCAGCATAGAATATACCCACTTCTAAACTTCAAAGCAGTTAGCCATCTGCTGCATTAACTTCAGCCTAAAATTGGCAAGATGAAGATATATGTACATAAGTCTATGAGCCTGTCTCTCATGTTCCAGTAACGGTTTAGTAATTTCATAACTTTTCCTAGCTGAAACCTAACAGCTGAAATTGTGACAATGAGCAGATATACTGATGGCTTTTTGGGGTGAACTAAATCCATCCATCTTCAGCCACTTATCCGGGGTCGGGTCGCGGGGGCAGCAGACTAAGCAGGGAAGCCCAGACTTCCCTCTCCCCAGCCACATTTGCCAACTCTGCGGGGGGGATCCCGAGGCGTTCCCAGGCCAGCCGAGAGATATAATCCCTCCAGCGTGTCCTGGGTCTTCCCCGGGGTCTCCTCCCAGAGGGGCGTGCCTGGAACACCTCACCAGGGAGGTCCAGGAGGCATCCTGACCAGATGCCCGAGCCACCTCAACTGGTTCCTCTCCATGCGGAGGAGCAGCGGCTCTACTCTGATCTCCTCCTGGATGACAAAGCTCCTCACCCTATCTCTAAGGGAGAGCCCGGCCACCCTGCGGAGGAAACTCATTTCAGCCGCCTGTATACGAGATCTCGTTCTTTCGGTCACGACCCACAGCTCATGACCATAGGTGAGGGTAGGAACGTAGATCGACTGGTAAATCGAGAGCTTCACCTTCTGGCTCAGCTCCTTCTTCACCACGACAGACCGGCGCATAGTCCGCATTACTGCAGACGCCGCACCGATCCGTCTGTCGATCTCACGCTCCATCCTTCCCTCACTCATGAACAAGACCCCAAGATATTTAAACTCCTCCACTTGAGGCAGGACCTGACTCCCGACCCGGAGAGGGCAATCCACCCTATTCCGGCTGAGGACCATGGTCTCAGATTTGGAGGTGCTGATTCTCATCCCAGCCGCTTCACACTCTGCTGCGAATCGCTCAAGCGAGAGCTGGAGATCACGACCAGATGAAGCCAACAGGACCACATCATCTGCAAAAAACAGGGACCCAATCCTGAGGCCACCAACCCTGACACATTTCCTGTGGGCTCACCATCTGCGGGAGGAGCCGTAGGGGTCGGGTGCAATGTGAGCTGGGCAGCAGCAAGAGGCGGGGACCCTGGCGGTTCGATCCCCGGCTGCAGAAGCTGGCTCTAGGGACGTGGAACGTCACCTCTCTGGTGGGGAAGGAGCCTGAGCTTGTGCGTGAGGTTGAGCGGTTCCGGCTAGATATAGTTGGATTCACCTCGACGCATGGCTTGGGCTCTGGAACCAGAACCCTTGAGAGGGGCTGGACCTTCTTCCACTCTGGAGTTGCTCATGGTGAGAGGCGCCGAGCAGGTGTGGGCATTCTCATCAGCCCCCAGCTTGGTGCCTGCACGTTGGGGTTTACCCCGGTGGATGAAAGGATAGTTTCCCTCCGCCTTCGGGTGGGGGGACGGGTCCTGACTGTTGTCTGTGCTTATGCACCGAACAGCAGTTCAGAGTACCCACCCTTTCTGGAGTCCTTGGAGGGAGTGCTGGAGGGTGCTCCTTCTGGGGACTCCATTGTTCTGCTGGGGGACTTCAATGCTCACGTGGGCAATGACGGTGAGACCTGGAGAAGAGTGGTTGGGAGTCATGGTGTCCCCCCTCTGAACCCAAATGGTGTTTTGTTATTGGACTTCTCTGCTCGTCATGGATTGTCCATAACGAACACCATGTTCCAATATAAGAGTGTCCATATGTACACCTGGCATCAGGACTCCCTGGGCCACAGTTCGATGATCGATTTTGTAGTCGTATCGTCGGACCTGCGGCCACATGCCTTGGACACTCGGGTGAAGAGGGGGGCGGAGCTGTCAACTGATCACCACCTGGTGGTGAGTTGGCTCAGATGGTGGGGGAGGAGGCCGGTCAGAGCTGGCAGGCCCAAACGTGTTGTGAGGGTCTGCTGGGAAGAGCGAGCTTCAACTCCCACCTCCAGCAGAGCTTCAACCATGTCCCGAGTGAGGCGGGGGACATTGAGTCCAAATGGGCTGTGTTCCGTGCCTCTATTGCTGAGGCGGCCAGCCGGAGCTGTGGTTGTAAGGTCGTTGGTGCCTGTCGTGGTGGTAATCCCAGGACTCGTTGGTGGACACCAGCAGTGAGGGATGCCGTCAAGCTGAAGAAGGAGTCCTATCGGGCCTTCTTGGCCTGTGGGACTCTGGAGGCAGCTGATGGGTACTGACAGGCTAAGCGGCATGCGGCTTCGGCTGTCGCCAAGGCAAAAACTCGGGCATGGGAGGAGTTCGGCGAGGCCATGGAGAAAGACTTCCGGACGGCTTCGAGGAGATTCTGGTCCACCATCCGGCGGCTCAGGAGGGGGAAGTAGTGCTCCATCAATACTGTGTACAGTGGAGATGGGGAGCTGCTGACCTCAACTCGGGACGTTGTGGGTCGGTGGAGGGAATACTTCGAAGACCTCCTCAATCCTACCAACATGTCTTCTGATGAAGAAGCAGAGCTGGCGGACTCAGGAGTGGACTCTCCTATCTCTGGGGCTGAAGTCGCTGAGGTGGTCAAAAAGCTCCTTGGCGGCAAGGCCCCGGGGGTGGATGAGATCCGCCCGGAGTTCCTTAAGGCTCTGGATGCTGTGGGGCTGTCCTGGCTGACACACCTCTGCAGCATCGCGTGGACATCGGGGGCAGTACCGCTGGACTGGCAGACTGGGGTGGTGGTCCCCCTTTTTAAGAAGGGGGGCCGGAGGGTGTAGGTTGACCTTTGGGCCAGACATCTTGCTGGCCAAAAATCATAAATCGGGATGTGGAAAGAAGAAAGAACGATAAGAAAAAGAAAGTTTCAGAAACAAGGAGTGGCGCTGGAGCAGCAGGGCCGGACCTGGCAGCTACTCTGGAGATAAGGCTGAGCTTAGAGATGACAAGGTGAAATTGTTGTTCGGTGTTCAAGAGCGAGCTTCCCCTCCAACACCCACTTATGTTGGTATGTTTGTGAGAGAGTGTGTGAGAGAGAGAGCTCACAAGAGAGAGAGAGAGAGAGAGAGCTCACGAGACAGAGAGAGAGAGAGAGAGCTCACAAAAGAGAGAGAGAGAGAGAGAGAGCTCACAAGAGAGAGAGAGAGAGAGCTCACAAAAGAGAGAGAGAGAGAGAGCTCACAAAAGAGAGAGAGAGAGAGAGAGAGAGCTCACAAGAGAGAGAGAGAGAGAGAGCTCACAAAAGAGAGAGAGAGAGAGAGAGAGAGAGCTCACAAGAGAGAGAGAGAGAGAGCTCACAAGAGAGAGAGAGAGAGAGCTCACAAAAGAGAGATAGAGAGAGAGAGAGCTCACAAGAGAGAGAGAGAGAGAGAGAGCTCACGAGAAAGAGAGAGAGAGAGAGAGAGCGCTACTAACTGGTGAAGTTGCTGCCTAAGTCTATGCTAAGTTAGCCGTTAGCTTCAGGGCTGGAGCATGCTATCTACCACCAGCAGAGCTGAAAGTGAAACTCTGTGCTGAGACTTAATAAATGATCCACCTTGCAATATTTCTGCTGCATATATCAACGTGTAAATATCTAACCAATACCACTGTAGGCTCACGTGCACACCAGTGATATATTAATGGAGCAATAAAGCAATTTATTAGTTTTGTCTGGTAAAAGCTTTAGCAGTGCATTGTGTTGATTAAAAGCTATCATCAGTGCTCAATAAATTCATGATGTTATAAAAGCCAATGAATAATCATGTTAAAAACTGTCATCTCAATATCAATAAAAAATAATTGATTATGATTTTGCCATATAGTTTGCTCTTGATGGATGGATGGACAGATGAGAGAGAGAGAGAGGTGTCTGGTGGGAACATAGAAAAACAATCAGCTATTCCTCTTAATGTGGCTGAATAACGGTTTAAACATTTTGCCTTTCAGCAAGTTAAAGCTGGTTAAGAACCACCTCAGATCAACAACGGGCCAGGATAGACTGAACCGCCTCGCCATTCTGTCAATTCAAAGCCAATTAGCCAAACAATTGGACTTTGCAGACCTTATTAGGGACTTTACAAACAAAAAGAGCCGTTAGTGGACATTTACTGGAATGTAAATTGCTTATTAATAACATCTGTCAGCTGGGCTTTATTTCTTTTTCTGCACGCTGAAGAACAATTTGACAGCTGACTTTTTTTTTATACTATCGCAGGCACTATTAATAAGACGACACAGGTCCTTGAAACCAGTCACAACTTCATTTTTTTCACATTTTTCTGTTCATTTCTACTGTATGTTCTCAATACAAAATAATTAACTTTATTTGATTGGATCCTGAGTTATCTCCTGTTCTAGAATAAATGTTTTTAAATCAAAATTTGCATGAGTGGCATGGATCCAAATGTTAGTACACAAACCAGGTGTAGCCGAATGTTTTAGGTATTTGAGCATAAGTAGACCAAGTACATCAGATCAGGTCAATGAAAGAACCACTCATCAATATGTCTGGACGCGCTGACGTTGCGGTAATGTATTGTGTCATTTCCTGTTTCCCTAGCGTGTATCACTGCGGATTGCTACGAGCCGTTGGCTCCTTTAACTTCTTTCTAACTTCTATCTATTGTTAACCAACCACTCACTTTAGCGCACAATATCTTCCCAAACCACTGTTCTATATATTGCCTTTATTTTCGGGATCTTCGGCTTTCTGTTTACTGACTTAAACAACTCAAGCACTCGGTTTTAGCATGGCTGCTAGCTCTCTTCCCACACCCCGGTCCCCTGCCTTTTCTTGCTCGGTGTGTCTGATGTTTAGCTACTCCTCCGCCTCCTTTAGTGATAACGGTAGGTGTATTAAGTGTAGCAGCCTGGCAGCCTTGGAGGCGAGGCTCTGTGAGTTAGAAGCCCAGCTCCGCACTCAGTTAGGGAAGCAGATAGTCAGCAAGCCCCTATTAGCCAGTGCGGAGCTACCAGCCAGGGCAGCTAGCCCACCTAGCCGTCCCTCAGCAGTTCCCGCGCAGCCGGGAGCCGAGGCGGGCTGGACGACGGTCAGGCGGAAGCGTAGCCCCAAACCAAAACCCACTGGCCACCACCGACCTGTTCACGTTTCTAACAGATTTTCCCCGCTCTGCGACACACCTGCTGAGGCAGAAACCCTGATTATAGGTAGTTCCATAGTCAGAAACGTGGCTCTAGAGACACCGGGAACCATAGTCAAATGCATTCCTGGGGCCAGAGCGGGCGACGTCGAATCGTATTTGAAACTGCTGGCTAAGGCTAAACGTAAATACCGTAAGATTGTAATTCACGTCGGCGGTAACGACACCCGGTTACGCCAATCGGAGGTCACTAAAATGAATGTTGCTTCAGTGTGTAACTTTGCCAAGAGCATGTCGGACTCCGTAGTTTTCTCTGGTCCCTTGCCAAATTTAATCAGCGATGACATGTTTAGCCGCATGTCATCCTTCAACCGCTGGTTGTCTAGGTGGTGTCCCAATTTAGTCAGCTAAATTGACAACTCAGGGTTGGGACCAGGAGGCAGAATTGTAGTCCTACACACTTTTCTGCAGCTTCCCACCTGCCGCCGCCCACCCAAAACCCCATTCCGACCTTATACAACTCCCCAGCAGTAAGAATTAAACAACACAAAAACACTTCTGGGGTTAATCGTGAAAACCTCATAAAAATAAAAACAATGGATCTAATAAAATCTGAAAATAAGACAATAAAGTGTGGCCTCCCAAATAAGTCTTTATTAGTCAATGACTTGATAGGTGATCACCACATTGATTTATTCTGTCTTACGGAAACCTGGTTACAGCAAGAGGATTATGTTAGTATTAATGAAGCTACGCCAGCTAACTATTTAAACTTTCACATTCCTAGAACTACAGGCAGAGGAGGAGGTGTTGCAGCTATTTTTAAGTCAGAATTTTTAATTAATCCTAAGCACAAAACTAACTATAAATCCTTTGAATTCCTGACATTAAATTTATCTCATCCAAAATGGAATTCAGAGAAACCGCTCCTTTTAGCATTAGTGTATCGCCCACCTGGACCTTACTCCGAGTTTCTGACCGAATTCTCTGATCTCTTGTCTGAGTTAGTGCTGACTACTGATAAGGTCATTGTACTAGGTGATTTTAATATTCATGTTGACGATGAAAATGATAGTTTAAACATTTCCTTTAGCTCTATTCTAAACTCAATTGGGTTTTCACAAAATGTCCATGGAGCCACTCACTCTCATGGTCATACTCTTGATCTGGTTCTAACATCTGGTATTGAGACTGATAAGCTCAAAGTTTTTCCTCATAACCCTGTCTTGTCCGATCACTTCTTGTTAACCTTTGAATTCACTTTATTTGATTACTCACTGACCAAAAATAAATTCTACTATAGTAGATGTTTATCAGACAATAATATTACAAAATTTAATCAATTGAATCAATTTTTTCACATCTACCATGTGTTAGCATGACCGAGAGTCCCCCTTTAAGCCTTACTCCTGCTCAGATTGATCAACATGCTGATACTATAACAGCTTCAATGCGTACAACCTTGGATAATGTTGCTCCCCTAAAGAAGAAGAAATTAGGTAAGATTATGAAGGCTCCCTGGTTTAATTCCCAGCTTCGAGCTCTAAAACAGGCATCAAGGCGTTTGGAAAACAGATGGTGTTCATCAGGACTAGAGGAGTCTCACTTAACCTGGAAAGAAAGTTTAATTGTATACAAAAAAGCCTTACGTATGGCAAGAACAGCTTATTATTCATCATTGATAGAGGAAAACAAAAACAACCCTTGGTTTCTTTTCAGCACTGTAGCTAGGCTTACTAGGAGCCGGAGCGCTGTGGAGCCATGTATTCCTTTCTCACTTAGCTGTGATGATTTCATGTATTTTTTCAGGAATAAAATTGACACTATTAGAGAAAATACTCTTCCTTCTACCTATAATGTTGAGCCTGTTGTGGTCTCCGAAGCATCCTTAGAACCAGGATCTGACTTGTGTCTAAATAGTTTCTGTCCTGTCCAACCCTCTGAATTAACTAAAATAATAGCTTCATCTAAACCATCCACCTGTATCTTAGACCCTCTCCCAACGAGCCTCTTTAAGGACATTTTCCCTTTAATTAATACATCACTACTAAATCTTATCAATAAGTCTTTAGTGACAGGATATGTACCACAATCATTTAAAACTGCTGTAATCAAGCCTTTACTTAAAAAGCAATCTCTGGATCCAGAGGTGATAGCAAATTATAGACCTATATCTAACCTCCCGTTTATGTCCGAAATTCTGGAGAAAATAGTTTCAGCTCAGCTACATGCCCACCTGAGCAGAAATAATTTATGCGAGGAGTTTCAGTCAGGATTTAGAGCTCATCATAGCACTGAGACAGAATTGGTGAAAGTTACTAATGACCTTCTTATGGCCTCAGACAAAGGACTTGTGTCCGTACTTATCTTGCTTGATCTTAGTGCTGCATTTGATACAGTCGATCATAACATTCTGTTACAGAGACTAGAACAGGTGATTGGGATTACAGGTACAGCGTTAAGCTGGTTTAAATCATATTTATCTGATAGACTTCAGTTTGTTCATGTAAATGACAAGTCCTCCTCACAAACTACAGTAAGTCATGGAGTTCCTCAAGGTTCTGTACTTGGACCAGTACTCTTCACGCTATATATGCTCCCTTTAGGCAAAATTATTAGACAGCATGGAATAAACCTTCATTGTTATGCAGATGATACTCGGATATACTTATCCTTTAAACCAGATGAAACAAATCAGCCCAATAGGCTACAAAATTGTCTCATAGACATAAAGACTTGGATGTCTAGAAATTTTCTCCTCTTAAACTCAGATAAGACTGAAGTAATTCTCGTTGGATCTGAAAAACTCAGAGCTAAATTTTCCGGTTTTGTAATGAACCTGGATGGCATTACTTTAGCTTCCAGTGCTACAGTGAGAAACCTTGGAGTAATATTTGACCCTGACCTGTCCTTTGGCCCACATATTAAGCAGGTTACTAAAACAGCCTTCTTTCATTTACGTAATATAGCCAAAATTAGGGACATTCTGTCTCGGAGTGATGCAGAAAAACTGGTTCACGCTTTTGTTACTTCGAGACTAGATTACTGTAACTCTCTATTACTGGGCTGTCCTAAATATGCCCTGAAAAGCCTTCAGCTGATCCAGAATTCTGCAGCCAGAGTCCTGACCAGAACCAGCATGAGAGATCATATTTCTCCAGTTTTAGCCTCTCTTCATTGGCTGCCTGTTGAATCTAGAATAGAATTTAAAATCCTTCTCCTTACATATAAAGCCCTCCACAACCAGGCACCACTATATATCAAAGACCTCATTGTTCCTTATATTCCAAGCAGAGTACTTCGTTCGCAGACTGCAGGCTTACTTGTGGTTCCTAGAGTCTCAAAGAGCCGAGCAGGAGGCAGAGCCTTTGGTTATCAGGCCCCTCTCTTATGGAATAAGCTCCCAGTTAGTGTTAGGGAAGCAGACACCCTCCCCACCTTTAAGACTAGGCTGAAGACTTATCTTTTTGACAAGTCCTATAGCTAGGGATGGTTAGCATCCCTTAGTTATGCTGCTATAGGTTTAGACTGCTGAGGGACATTTCCTGATACACTGAGCTTCTTTCTCTTTCTCTTTATCTCTTTCTTTTAGCACCCCCCCCCAACAGTGTTGCATCATTAACATGTATGTCTCCTGTCTCAGCAGGTCTCCCTGGCCGGGAGTAGCAGTTCCTGTTGTCTGTTGTCTTTCTGTCCTCTTCCCCCCACACAGCAGAGGCAGATGGCTGCCTGTCCTGAGCCGGGTTCTGCTGGAGGTTTCCTTCCTATTAAAAGGGAGTTTTTTTCCTTCCCACTGTCGCCAGTGTGCTTGCTCAGGATGGGAGATTGAGTTGGACTCAACTCAATCTGTTGGTTTCCTTATATAGGCTGTTATGAATTGGCCTTCATTATGTTTTCTTCTCTGTCTGTAAAGCGTCTTGAGATGGCATTGCTGTGATTTGACGCTATATAAATAAAGTTGAATTGAATTGAATTGAATATAATTTTATATGATTGTAGCTTAATATGCTTTTTTTTTATCTTAAATAAATACCCTTCTTTTTTATATGCTCACGTGCTTTGTGCACTGGCATGGATAGGGGCCCACTCACACTGAGAGTGTACAGGGCCCAGAATTTGGTGCTACGTCCCTGGTCTTAAATGTCACTTTTTATAAAACAATGTTTTTCTGGGCTTTGTGATTTTTTTTTTTTAAAAACAAGGGCGAAAAATTTGGAGTATACCCACTTCTCATGGGACCACTACACCACTGGTTTTACATGGCCACATACTTACTGTGTAAAGTGATCTAATTTGAAAAATCAGTTTGTTCTCAAAAATGCCAATAATTACTCTTTAATTAAGGTAAAGAAAAGTTTAGCAAGTTTAGCTCGAGCCTCAACCCAGTCAGACAAAACTAAGGAATATCTCTATGGTTGAGTTAAATTTAAACATCTTTAATTGCAAACTCAGTATAAATGTGGATGATTAAAGCAACATGCCCTGGGGCATTCAGGCCAGGCTGATTCTTCAGTTGGAGTGTGTTACTACCTGTTCCTGCGGGGGAGATCTGAATTCTTTGGTCTTCTTGGCAGTGAGGGCTGCAGACATGTTGAGCGCCAGCATAACCTCATTGTAGCGGAACCGCTGGTTGTCTTGGAGACAAGCCACAAAGTCATCAGAGAAGGCCACCACTGCCTCGATACGGTGACGCACCTGGCAGTCGCACAGGTACTGCAGCACATGACACATCTGCAAACACAACCAGGTTTGACATAAGAAAACACAAAAACAGCTCAAACCAGAGATTAAGAAGGGCAAGGAGTCAGTTCCAGTAGAAAAACACGAGGGATGTGTGGTCAAGAATGAAAAAGATCACTGGCTTTAAGTTAACTGACGTCTAGACATAGTTTATAAACTAAACATGTTCTGCGATAGGTTCAGTTCACTTTTGGATGAGAGCTTGCTTTGTCCATTCAGACTTTCCGTAGTCAGTGTGGTCACAATATACAGAATGTTCCGATGATTTTCATGTTGTCTTTTAAGGACAGAAAATATTTTCCTGCAAGTATCATAGTTAAATTGAAAAAAAGACACTGAAAAAATTGTCAAGGTAAATATTTGTTGAAAGACAAAGTTGTTTTAATCCTTGTTTGTTAGCACATGCTAACTGTTAGCCTACTAAGGTTTTTTCCACCTAAGTTAGCATTAAGCTAATGTATCGCTTTTGCTATATATCGATGTGCATTATTACATGATTCCACTGAGACAATGAATTTATTAAAGCGGCTATATAATGCACATTTCAGGCAGTTTTTTAAATATGCAAATCCAAAAGGGTAAGTAATAATAAAGCATCTTTTACAAACCAATTTAATTATTTTATATTGATCCTCTCAGATCTGCCAGAAAAGAGCAAAAAAAGAACGCTCCGTCCTAAACGCCAACTGCCCATGCTGACCCCTGAGACCACCTCTGTCACCGCCTCTAACCTGTCTGTCTCCTGAAACATCCTCTGTCACCGCCTCTAACCTGTCTGTCTCCTGAAACATCCTCTGTCTCTGTCTCTAACCTGTCTGTCTCCTGAGACCTCCTCTGTTTCCGCCTCTAACCTGTCTGTCTCCTGAGACCTCCTCTGTCTATACCTCTAACCTGTCTGTCTCCTGAGACCTCCTCTGTCTATACCTCTAACCTGTTTGTCTCCTGAGACCTCCTCTGTCTCCTCCTCTAACCTGTCTGTCTCCTGAGACCTCCTCTGTTTCCGCCTCTAACCTGTCTGTCTCCTGAGACCTCCTCTGTCTCCGCCTCCAACCTGTCTGTCTCCTGAGACCTCCTCTGTCTATACCTCTAACCTGTCTGTCTCCTGAGACCTCCTCTGTCTCCTCCTCCAACCTGTCTGTCTCCTGAGACCTCCTCTGTCTCCACCTCTAACCTGTCTGTCTCCTGAGACCTCCTCTGTCTCCACCTCCAACCTGTTTATCTCCTGAGACCTCCTCTGTCTCCTCCTCCAACCTGTCTGTCTCCTGAGACCTCCTCTGTCTCCTCCTCCAACCTGTTTATCTCCTGAGACCTCCTCTGTCTCCTCCTCCAACCTGTCTGTCTTCTGAGACCTCCTCTGTCTCCACCTCCAACCTGTTTATCTCCTGAGACCTCCTCTGTCTCCACCTCTAACCTGTCTGTCTCCTGAGACCTCCTCTGTCTCCACCTCTAACCTGTCTGTCTTCTGAGACCTCCTCTGTCTCCACCTCCAACCTGTTTATCTCCTGAGACCTCCTCTGTCTCCTCCTCCAACCTGTCTGTCTTCTGAGACCTCCTCTGTCTCCACCTCCAACCTGTTTATCTCCTGAGACCTCCTCTGTCTCCACCTCCAACCTGTCTGTCTTCTGAGACCTCCTCTGTCTCCACCTCCAACCTGTTTATCTCCTGAGACCTCCTCTGTCTCCTCCTCCAACCTGTCTGTCTTCTGAGACCTCCTCTGTCTCCACCTCTAGCCCGTCTGTCTCCTGAGACCTCCTCTGTCTCCTCCTCCAACCTGTTTATCTCCTGAGACCTCCTCTGTCTATACTTCTAGCCCGTCTGTCTCCTGAGACCTCCTCTGTCTCCTCCTCCAACCTGTTTATCTCCTGAGACCTCCTCTGTCTCCTCCTCCAACCTGTCTGTCTTCTGAGACCTCCTCTGTCTCCTCCTCCAACCTGTTTATCTCCTGAGACCTCCTCTGTCTCCGCCTCCAACCTGTTTATCTCCTGAGACCTCCTCTGTCTCCTCCTCCAACCTGTTTATCTCCTGAGACCTCCTCTGTCTCCTCCTCCAACCTGTTTATCTCCTGAGGCCTCCTCTGTCTCCACCTCCAACCTGTCTGTCTTCTGAGACCTCCTCTGTCTCCTCCTCCAACCTGTTTATCTCCTGAGACCTCCTCTGTCTCCACCTCTAGCCCGTCTGTCTCCTGAGACCTCCTCTGTCTATACCTCTAACCTGTCTGTCTCCTGAGACCTCCTCTGTCTCCACCTCTAACCTGTTTATCTCCTGAGACCTCCTCTGTCTCCACCTCCAACCTGTCTGTCTTCTGAGACCTCCTCTGTCTCCTCCTCCAACCTGTTTATCTCCTGAGACCTCCTCTGTCTCCTCCTCCAACCTGTCTGTCTTCTGAGACCTCCTCTGTCTCCTCCTCCAACCTGTTTATCTCCTGAGACCTCCTCTGTCTCCACCTCTAGCCCGTCTGTCTCCTGGGACCTCCTCTGTCTCCACCTCTAGCCCGTCTGTCTCCTGGGACCTCCTCTGTCTCCACCTCTAGCCCGTCTGTCTCCTGGGAGAGGACGTGGACGTGGTGGAGAAATACCAGTACCTCTGACTTCAGCTAGACAATAGACTAGACTGGAAATTCAACACAGAGGCCATTTACAAGAAGGGAGCGGCTTCCTAAGATCATTCAACTCAGCAGAATCAGAGTAAGAGACTGGACAAACCAAACAAGAAGGCTTGTTCTGTGGAGCCATTTGAGCTGATTGTCCAGGAAAGACGCTGAAACAGTGTTGTGGAAATCTCATTTTTTTAGCTTTAGCTACTCGTCTAATTCATAATCTTAAGCATATATTTATTTCTGATGATTGCTTTGCAGGTCTGAAAAGGTCAGGATGAAATGAAGAACTCAAGCTTGGTCCACAGAATCTGCTGCTTCACCCTTACAGATGTAGATCATGTGTAGAAGCCCTGAGATGTCTGCATCTGGAATCTGATTAGTACAGAGTTTTACAACCAGGAAGTCAGATATCATGGTGCCATTAGGGAGATTATAACTTAGTGGTCAGTTTGACCTAACTGTATGAGTAACCACACACCATTCTTTGTTTAGAATAACATAGATTATGACATGCAACTGGCATCCTGTAGGCGAGGGCTTAAAAGGAAGTTTTGTCTGGAACTAATTTAGAACTTTTTAAGATTTATGCTCTGCTGGACTTCTGTTCCTTCATATTTTCTGTTCAATCAACTTTGCAATCTTTTTCACTTGAGAACCAGACTCCTCGTCATTGACAGACTTTTTTCCTCAACGTTAGCTGCAAAATAACTGCACTGCAAGCAGGGGTAGGTGTAACATGTGTACGCAGAGTCCAGAAGAGGTGCACGTCATGCCTCTGTCAACCTACACTAAGCCTATAGCGGTGACGCCGCAACAACTTGTGCACCCTAAGTCCTCTTTTACACTGTTGTCTCACAAGTAAAAGTACATTAAAGTACCTTAAAGACAGCTGAAAATGTTTTCACAAGTGGACGTTGCAGCAAGTTCACGCCAAAAACAAACAAGACCTTACCTCAGAATTAGTTTTCAGCAATAAATTTTATCCCTGTATAGTTCAAAAACAGCTAAAACATGGCTTGTTTGGAGGTGATGGCATTTTTATATGTGTCATTCTTCAAACATTCTGACAGGTGTTGAGCTAAACGCAGGATAAACAGATGTGGTTTGTCCAACACTTGTTGATCTTTGGCTGCTCCTCAGAGCTTAAACTGACATTAATATCAGTTTAGGCCGATTGGCAGCAGATTTGACAGGATGTGGCTTCATCCTCATTTCCAGGTCAAATTCGAACAGTCGGCCGGCGCCGAGCTTTCCGCCCAACAGCGGAGTAGCAGAACGTCTGTGTCGTGCTTCACAGGAGGATTGCGTAATCATGAGTCATACTACTTAAAATGCTTCATAAAACTGCTTTAAAGTGAACAAAAAGCAGCAAATAAAAAAGTAGCGACAGTTTGAACGCATCTCTTGTGCTGATCTTTATTTCTTTATAGTGTGTGGTGTCAAAACAACAGGCCCCAGAACGCCGCAGCTTTCCTCCTCCAAGATGAACGCATGTTTTCCACGTTGTCATTTATAAAGTCAAACATCTCGCACCGAACGGCTTGGTGCCGCCGGCAAGGAGGAAATGTTTTAGAGGCATTCCAGACCTGGTGGATTTTACTGGTAAAATCCACAAGGTCCACTTTGGTTTTCATCAGCTGGTTTCCTGCCTGAACCATCCGCTCTGCTCTGGACCGACCAGGTTTTAAACAGGAAAAACAGAATCGACGTGCATTTTAGAGAAGCGGAAAGCGGCGGCGCTTCTGGGACGCTGCAGAAACGCACCGCAGCAGCGGGTAAAACCAGTCCTTTTTACTGGTGTCGCTGCAATCAGCTGCAAAGGTGCGGCGGCCCCGTACGGCGGCGCCTCCGCGTTCACTGGATCCCAGGGTTAGCAACACAGTAGTCACAGTGATATTTTTCATGATGGAGATGTGATAAATGACGTGTTATCACAGATCTTTGTGGATTTCTCACAGTCTCTGAATAAAGACTAAGAAACCTCCTGAACTGACTGAGTAACTCCCACCTCAACCTAAATGAAATGGACATTTTAAATCCAGCTTTCTTTCCACAATGGGAACGATGGGAATGATGGGAACAATGGGAACGATGGGAATGCTGGGAATGATGGGAACGATGGGAATGATGGGAATGATGGGAACAATGGGAACGATGGGAATGATGGGAACGATGGGAATGCTGGGAATGCTGGGAATGAGGGGAACAATGGGAACGATGGGAATGCTGGGAATGATGGGAACGATGGGAACGATGGGAATGATGGGAACAATGGGAACGATGGGAATGATGGGAACGATGGGAATGCTGGGAATGCTGGGAATGAGGGGAACAATGGGAACGATGGGAATGATGGGAACGATGGGAACGCTGGGAACGATGGGAATGATGGGAATGATGGGAACGATGGGAATGATGGGAAAGATGGGAACAATGGGAATGATGGGAACGATGGGAACGCTGGGAACGATGGGAACGATGGGAATGATGGGAACGATGGGAATGATGGGAAAGATGGGAACGTCACCTGGAGCTTCACAGGCTCTGCTAGCTTCATCTGTAACAATCCCTCTTTGGGCAGGTTCTTCCCATCATCCTCTCCTCCTCCTGGCTCCTCCCTCTTCACCACCTCAGCCCCCATGGGACTTTCCTCCAGTCCACCTTTTTCCTCAGAAAAAACCGTCGGTTCAATCAGTCGGAGGATGTTCTTCAAGTCTCCATTTTGGAAAACTCCCATGATAAGCATGGTGTAGAAGAGCTTGATGAGGGGGACGAAGAGGAACTCTGTGCTGCCTCCAACTGGATCCCGTACGTGCATGCTCCCCTCCTGCACTGCTTCGTTCAGCATCTCGATGGTTTTAGCTTTCAGCATGTCCAGAGGGAATTCTGGGCTGTACTGGAAACAGTTTACGGACCCGTTGTTGCCATCGTTACGACCTAGGGCCCGAGTCACTCTGACAAAACTGGGAGATGAAAAATGCATCCTGGGCCTCAGGGAGGTGCTCAGCCCGATGCCGGGCAGGCCATGTTTTTTCTTCTCATCTGGAAACAAGGTGATGCTTTTAGTTTCATCCGTCATGGGAACGATGTACTCATTATTCATCATTAGCCGAGCGGTGGCGTAGCTGTTCAGGTGGATGTCGATGAGGAGGTCGTAGTAGCCGGCGCGGAGCAGACCTGCAGGTTGGACACAAAGAGTTTAGAACTTTAATAAAAACCATCTTAATCTCCACCAAACATTCTCATTTTAAATGCATGTTGACACACAGCTTGGCGTGCACGGACCACAGAGGTTGTACAGGCTGTAGAGATCGAGCCTCACGTCTCCTCACTGTCCCACAAACACACGCTGTGTTTAGGTGCTGGAGGAAAACTGAGTGTCCTGTAGGCGGAATCTAGAAAACATGTGACTATCAGGCCATGTGTGTGTGCACACATTTCAGGTAACAATAGTGGCAACCATGAAATCCTAAGAGCTTGAAGAAGAATTTTGTTTTCTTTCTTTGTGAATGTTCATGTCCGTGGATGTGGAAACTTTCTGTCTTCAGATTGAATATTTTCATGGCTCTAAACATATTTGTAAGTACATAAAAGTGAAGTAAGTACTTACAGAAGCGTATCAGTATGGAAAGCCTTTTTTTCATGATTAAATTAATAAATACAACATTTTGAAAACAATATAATGTGAATTAAAACAAGACTAATATATAATACGACCATGGAATTGTAAAATGAGGAAAATTTATTGTGAAATCATGAAGGTTATCTTCATTATTTCACTCTGTTATACTTTTCAAGATAAGTTTTTTTTTTTTATTCATTTGTCAAGATTTCATTTCTAAAGAAATACATTTTTTCTAAGACAGTTTTTATTTCATACTTTCCTTTTCCACAATGATTTCTTTATCTCATGATGTCCCTTTTCAGCAGAATGATTTGGCCAACTAATCAAAGGCGACAAGGCGGTACCAGTTAATTGATTGGCTGTTCCTTTACTCAGGCAAAAGCAGCTGCAAGTACGAGATAGATTCAGGCATGGAGACCTACGTAGGCATAAGAAAGAGTCGCCGCCACATTAGCTATTGGAGCGCGAGAAATTCGGCTGCCATGTTGGACCAGTAGCTCATTCTAGCTAAGATTCTGCAGCATATTCCTGTTTGAATTTGAGGACACTTGGAAACAGGCAAGGTGGGATTACTTTTCACAAGTTTGAATACTACTTTTGGTCATATTGTGTGAATATACTATCACTGTGGTGTATTTCAGTGAAATCGCAGCTTGCTGGTAGGCTATGTGTTCTGCTGGTGTTCACCCAGCATCAAGCTGACCTGATCAGTCACAGCAATGCCTTAGATTACAACTGACAAGAGAATGCTATTGTAGAAATATAAACAATAGTAGCATATTAAATTCATCAGCTGATTTAACCCTGGTGTTATAGCCTGTGCTATTCACATATATATTTCACCAACATTATGCTTCTAGTCATGTCTCATTCCAAATACGCAATTTTGCTCACAATTTTAGATTAATCTAATTTATTATGATCATTTAATTTATTAATATAATTTAATTTATCATTAAATTTAAGAATAAACACTTGTGCATCACCATCCATCCATCCATCATCTGCCACTTATCCAGGGTCGGGACAGAGGTTAATGAGGTGCTCGCTGATTGGTCGCTGGAAGTCCGGAGTCAGAAGGGGGGGCGAGGCCAGTCGTCTCCATGCTAAAAACATGAGCAGCTAGTGATAGCAGCTAACCCGACAGCAGCAGTCTCTGAATGGTAAAGTCCTCACTTTTAATGTCTGCTCGCCTTGCCTGTTCAGATAGCATGTTGACAACGAGGCATGTCGCTCATGTTAATACGTCGTTGTCATCGTCGTCTTCGTGCCGCTTATCCGGGGTCGGGTCGCGGGGGCAGCAGCCTTAGCAGGGAAGCCCAGACTTCCCTCTCCCCAGCCACATCTTGCCAACTCTGCGGGGGGGATCCCGAGGCGCTCCCAGGCCAGCCGAGAGATATAATCCCTCCAGCGTGTCCTGGGTCTTCCCCGGGGTCTCCTCCCACAGGGACGGGCCTGGAACACCTCACCAGGGAGGTCCAGGAGGCATCCTGACCAGATGCCCGAGCCACCTCAACTGGTTCCTCTCCATGCGGAGGAGCAGCGGCTCTACTCTGATCTCCTCCTGGATGACCGAGCTCCTCACCCTATCTCTAAGGGAGAGCCCGGCCACCCTGCGGAGGAATCTCATTTCAGCCGCCTGTATACGAGATCTCGTTCTTTCGGTCACGACCCACAGCTCATGACCATAGGTGAGGGTAGGAACGTAGATCGACTGGTAAAACGAGAGCTTCGCCTTCTGGCTCTGCTCCTTCTTCACCACGACAGACCGGCGCAGAGTCTGCATTACTGCAGACGCCGCACCGATCCGTCTGTCCATCTCACGCTCCATCCTTCCCTCACTCATGAACAAGACCCCAAGATATTTAAACTCCTCCACTTGAGGCAGGACCTGACTCCCGACCCGGAGAGGGCAATCCACCCTATTCCGGCTGAGGACCATGGTCTCAGATCTGGAGGTGCTGATTCCTATACGTCTCAGTTTTATTCTGTGTTGGACCGTTTTATACAATAAATGTACTTTTAATAAATCCGAAGTTAGATGTAAAAAATGAAACGGATGTTGACTGAACCGGTCGGTACGTTCAGTGTTTAGCTGCCGGCCGGTCTGCACTTTTAAAGGTGTCATAGCTTGGTCTTTTCATGACCAAGCTGCAACCACTGATGTGGGCTGCTGTGTTACTGTACAGATAAATAACATGAAGTCAGTTATCTTGTATCATTGATCAGGCTTCCTGCTGACTAATGTCTCGTGTTTTATATATTCCAGCATCACTTACCATCTATTATGTTGGTCTAATTGTTTGTTAAGCTGCACATGCCAATAGAAATAGACAGCAAGATATTATTACTGTCCCAATACTCGTCACAGTATATATGCTCCCTTTAGGCAAAATTACTTGTGGTTCCTAGAGTCTCAAAGAGCCGAGCAGGAGGCAGAGCCTTTGGTTATCAGGCCCCTCTCTTATGGAATAAGCTCCCAGTTAGTGTTAGGGAAGCAGACACCCTCCCCACCTTTAAGACTAGGCTGAAGACTTATCTTTTTGATAAGTCCTATAGCTAGGGATGGTTAGCATCCCTTAGTTATGCTGCTATAGGTTTAGACTGCTGAGGGACATTTCCTGATACACTGAGCTTCTTTCTCTTTATCTCTCTCTTTACCCCCCCCAAATAAAATAACTGATTATTTATGATCTTGCCATTTCATATTACATATAACAAATAGTAACTTTGCTGCAGTCACTGAGGACAATAGCAATAGAATTAAAGTAAATACACAACTTTACCATGTACACATTTATGCATCTGACTTCTGAATGTAAAATGTAAAGCTGAAGTAAAAACATACAGCTCTTTAAAAACACAATATCTTTATTAGTGTACAGAAATAAAATCAATGCTCATTTTCAATGTAATAAAATAAAAATGATCATTTTCACTCTTAGTTATTGATTCTGTTAACACAGTAGCTGAGTTTTCTGGGTTTTATGTGGACTCTCGTGGTTCTGGAGCCAGATGAGCAAGCCTCCACAGCACCGTCTTCATCATCATCTTCGTCCAGACTGACTGAGATGTTACCTTCACTGCTGTCGTCTGGGTTCCTTTTCTGCACAGAACCAGATACTGACATCAGAACAAGCAATAAAAGTGCCTCTTGGCTTCCATTAAGAATGTATATGTGTTTGATTTATTATCATTTTCTGTATGTAAAATTAATCAAATGACAAACCTGTATTTCTGAAGAGAGGGTGGAAAGTCCTTGATGACAGCTGTGTTCCAGTTGTTGCCTGCATTGTAGGGTCAGTCTGCTCCAACATCAACTTTTAGACATCAGTAGACCGCTGGTGCTGCGCATGGTGTGAGATGTGCTGGACTAAAATCTGCAAATACAAGTTATAAAAACATCAGATCATCACATAGATTGTAGGTGTAAATAGCTGCAGTTTAAGAGGAATCAAATATTGTAATACAAATAGATCAAATCAAACTTTATAAAGCATTTTCATGCCAAAGGCAACACAAAGTGCTTTGCGTACTTTCATTTTTAGAAAAAGCTGATCAAATAAAACAGGTTTTCACACTGAAATATTAACATAGAATATTAAAAACACACTTATTTTATTTCACACAGTTATACAGAGACACAATTTTCCCAAACCTCTGTGTCTTCACTGCATGTAGATAAAATAAAACATATCTTTTAGATCCATCATACCAGGAGTCAGACCTCCACATCCACAGAGGCTGCAGCTGCAGATATTAATCCTGCACAGCTCCCGTTTTACAAACATGACGTGAAGATGTCAGAAATAAAAAGTTTGCATTCTGGTTCGGTGAATAAATACGATGATGGAAATAAAATATCCTCCCTGTTGATATCCAACAGGTGCCAACATCAGACTACATGATGGTCACCTTGTTAAATTATCATTATGATTATTACAACTGCATGTCATGTTGGGGCAAGCTACATCCATCATGAGTACTTACTGTGTGGTAGCAGGCGTGGAAAATAATAAATAGAGAGGTCATTTACAAACATTTATGTGGCAGAGCATCGGATGGATATAAGAAAATAAAACCTGTGGCTCATTTGTACGCTGCAGGACGTTAAACCTTCTGGCTTGTCTTATTAGCATTAGCATTAGCATTATCTGCATCAGATTAAGTCACGTCTCAGTCACGACAAAGCAGAACATTATAGACGAAGTGACACTTACGATGCTGAGCCGCTTACAGCTGCAATTGCTCCTCTTTCCAACCGGGTTGATGCCGTCTTCACCTGGTATTTTCCCAAATGTTAGCAACATGTTTGGCACAAACAGGCCGCAGCCGGCAGAGATGCAGGTGCATTATCAGCAAAAAAATAATGTAATCCATCTGTCCCTGGTAGTTTGGTCCGCTGATGAAGGGAGAGAAAAAAAACCTGCCGATGTTGGTTTTGCTAACAGACAACCGACATGATCGCTGCTCGCACGTCTTCACACAGCTTGTTGCTAATAGCAACTGAGGCAGGTCCAGCAGGTGTATTTAGGCTGGAAAAGGGGCAGGTTAATGCAAATAGCTTCCCGGGATGTCGACATCCAGGAGAGAAAATAAAAAAACGCGTTTGCAAGACTTTGGTGTTGCGGATAGTTTTGCTGCAAACAAAGCGTCCAAACGTAAAAACCCGGCCGTCTTCAACAGAAAGGCTGTTACCACTTCTGCCCAACACTAATACGCAGGTTTTAACTCCAAAAAGTGCAATTTCCGGGCGATGACTCCTTTAACCACGGAGGTTGCCTCTTGGTCTGAATGAACGTTCGGCTGAGTCCGTTGCTGATGTGAGTGCTAACATCGGCCCGAGCTCGCTCTGAATGTTTTGCTGGTAAAGATTATGTATGGTACTGCTGAAACTATGTATGAATGTGTGATTATGATGTGCGCACTGATTTATATGTGACTTATGAGAGTTGAATTAAGAAGAATCTGTTTAGCCTGATTTTTGACCAGTGGGGTGTTGTGAATGCGCTCCTGTTGGGGAATGGATGACAGGTTAACGTCTGATCGACTTTGGCTGGTAGGAGACTGACCAGTGCCTGTCAACCTACCCAGCATCTCTCTACATTACCCATTACAAATACACACACATCATCATCCTCCCTCTGGACTGTGCTCTCATTCATGGACACTTATTTCATCCTCCTGGGTTGTTTTGCACAGATGAAAAGACCACTTAATTTTACCAGTATTGTTACAGAACGTGTTTCAATTGAAGCTATTAGACTGTGTATATATTAATATTAATCTGCATGTATGTGTCTAAGTAATTGTTCCTTATTGTTGGTTTTTTTTTTTGTTTGTTTGTTTGTTTTGTAAATGTCTGTAACTATTATATATGACAGTATTACAAGCAAATCCTGGCTGCTGAGTATTTATACCTAAACCTTGGCTCCAGCGTTTTGAACCAACTCTGTATCCAGTTTTGATAAACTGCTGATCATTTTGCGATGTGAAAGAAAGATGTTGCAAAGAGAAGTACCAATTTTGGTTAAAAAAGAAATACCATTTATACCAGAGAAGGTCGGTAAAGGGAGGTATATTTTATTTGTGGGACATGAAAGAGATTAAATGATTTTATTATTGAATGTTAATGCACCTAATTAGAAGAAGGAATTAATTTTTAAAATCATTACAAATTTGGTCATACTAGAAGAAAAGGAGTATATATATATAAATATACATATATACACACATATATATATATATATATATATATATATATATATACACACACATATATATATATATATATATACATATATACACACATATATATATATATATATATATATATATATATATATATACACACACACATATATATATATATATATATATATATATATATATATATATATATACACACACACATATATATATACATATATATATATATACACACACACATATATATATATACATATATATATATATATACACACACATATATATATATATATATATATATATATATATATATATATATATATATATATATATATATATATATATATATATATATATATATATATATATACATATACATATATATATACATATACATATATATATACATATACATATATATACATATATATACATATATATATACATACATACATACACACACACATATGTGTGTGTGTGTGTGTGTGTGTGTGTATCAGTGCCACTTAAGGGAAACTGTGTCATGGTTTTAGGGTTACGTAGTCGATTTCCCTGTTTTAGTTTGTTGTTTTTCCTCCCTCTGGGTTCTGTTTAGCTTCTGTTTAGCTTTGTATTCCCTGTTCGTTAGTTCACCTGGTCTGGTGTTTTTCATTCACCTCACCTGTGCTACCATGCCTTTGGTTTCAGTTCCTTCTCGTCAGTCCATAATGTGTGTTCTGTTGAGTGTTGTTGTAGCTGTCCTAGTGGTGGACATGACTCTTCACTGTAGTGTTCCCTGTTGGCCTGTTTCATTAAAAATCCATTTTTCTGCATCCCACCTGCCTTCTGCATACTTCTGGCCTTGGGTCTGACTCTTCTCTCCAATCCATGACAAACTGGACCATATCACATTATAACCTTGACATTATAGCACACAAGGTTATAACATGCAGTTTTCCTCCTTTACTGAGGAAATCAGGAAACCACACAGGATGGCATCAGTAGTTCAGGTGTTTACACCATCAACTGTAAAACACTGTATCCCCCCCCCCCCCCCCCCAGGTGTGTATGCCAGCACCTGTACTACAGTGTATTCACCATGCGATTGGTAGTGAAGACAATCACATCATATACTATCCCAGCTGTCCACTGTTATCAAAAGGATTGATCTGACTTATCTTCAATGTCTACAATAATTTGCATACGTCCAGCTGTATGGTGATTTTCCGACATGAACCCAGAGGCTGTCGTCAATGTGGACATGTTTCTTTAGAGAAACTAGAGTGATGGAAGTGATGAAGTTACTAACGCCACTGACCAGAGAACTGAAATCTATAACATCTCAAATCTCATTTTGGGCGTGTTGAGAAGATATTTGGGATATTGACTTGAGGTCACATCACCTATCAATTGAACAGGTTACCTCGATTACAATTAATAAACAATTAAATATATATTTTACATTTATTTAATAGAAATCTAAATTTCCAAACATCTTAAATAATTGCCACAAGCATGATTATATCAATTCTTGCTTGTGAATGAGTTTCAACTGGTTTCTATGACCTGCCCAGCCCCAGTCCACATCAACTCAAAACTCTGAATCAGTGAAAGAGAAGTCCTGAGGGCTAAAAGCTTTTCTTTCTCTGCTGACGGATGAGAGGAATCACATCTGAGAGAAAACAAGCTGACCGTTCATCGAGTCAGCGATTGGACTGGAGATGAAGCACATCCAGCACATTCTTCACATTACTGAGGTCAGGGTTTGACTGCAAACCATCACCCAGGTGTAGCGGAAATGACGGGTGTGTGTTTTACCTGGCATGTATTTATTCTCTATGGCCTGCAGGAGCTGCGCCTCATCGACATGGGAGCAGAGAGCGTGAGCCACTCTGTTGTTTCCCAGAGCACAGATAGCAGAGTACAGTCTGAGGGTGTGGTAGTGAAACTTCAGCAGGTCCTTTTGTTCTGACAGCTCCAGGATATCCACTGACCTGGACATCACAGAGAGAAACTGCATGAGAAAGGATGCGAGTACGTGAGGGAGTGCACTTGTCTGAATGCTCCACCTGTTTTCTTCAGGTATGTGAAGAGACATGAACTGAAGAGGTTCGTTGCACTGCACCAGCCAGCCGTGTCTGTCGTTCACTCTGGATGCTGAAACCTGGACAAAACACAGTTTACACATGTCGCATCCAGTCTGTGGCCAGCAGGACATCCTATCAATTACTCCATTTACCTCCCGTTTTCAGGTAAGGAGACTTTCAGCTCAATGCTTGAAATGAGAAGAAAGATTTTCTTTCAATTCCTTTGGGACCGGTGAAGACCCAGGCTATCAGCCAGAGAGGTAAATAATCTAACCAGCGGGACCTGAGAGCACCTTGGCCTCTGGTGAAGCATGACTCAAACCACGGACCCCCCGCATTTCTGGACCACGTCTGCTGGGGGTACGGTGGCTTGGAAGGGCAAAATAACTTAAATTTTCAGAAGAAATATTTCAAAACCACATTTTAAAAACCGATTCAGAATTTAAAAAACAAATTTCACTTTTAAAAAAAAAAATTCACATTTTAGGAAACAAAAATAGATTTAAAAGAATATTTCAAAAGACATTTTCACATATTTAGGAAACATGCGCATTTTAGAAAAAATAAAATGAAGAAAACAAATTCCTATTTGAGGAAAGAAATGAAGATTTTCCTTGTAGAAGAGCGGAGCGGCAGAACTCCGTGGCAGCTTTCCACGGAGGGGGGGCTTTAAACCGGAAGTGGCACTCTGGTGACATCATCTAGTAGTACACGCGAACATGTCGTAGTCTCGCTCCACGCAGGAAGTCAGCAGCTATTATAAGATAAAAACACGGAACATGTTTATTGAAGCTTTTGCTTTATTACTAAACAAGGTTTTGCCGTTTTTGGGGAACTAGACTGCATTGCACCAGGTCCGGACTAAAGTCTACTACACTTCGACTCAAACCTGGACTGAAATATTCTACATACTATGCAGTTCATGAAAATACTGTTTCTGTTTTGTTCAACTTTTATTCTATTTGTGATATTTCAGTGAAGAGTTGAGATTAGAGCCTTTTTCTGATGAACATTGGGGCAGAATACCTGTCTACAGGTGCACAAGTCTGACTGAAAGGTACAGAAAACACCGACTGTCACCGAAACATCAGATATCAGATCAGTTCTCATATTTGTTTGCTTTTTTTTAAATAAATATTTTTACTGAAGCAGAATTAGAAAATACTGTCATGATTTTCATAAAATCTTTATTATTACTTTTGTCAATTTCAACTTATTTCCCAGGCTGCAGTTTTTCTCCTTCTTTAATGGGAAGGTATGAATACAGCTCGTCACAGTTTGGACTTTTTGTGTCTTCTTAGTTCCAGTTTCCCGTTTTCTTTTCTTTTTTTTTTTTAGTTCTCTCATCTCTGGTTTCCTGATTTACTTTCCTGTTCATTCAGTTAACCTGGATTCAATTAGTTCATTTATTACACCTGTGTCATGTTTTGTTTTCCTGGATTTCAACCCCTTGCTTTCTGTTCCCCCCGCTGGTTCATTGTGTTCGCTCCATGTGTTAGCTTTTTGTCTCCATCCTGTCGTATTAGTCAAGTTGAGAATCAAAACATCTTGGTCTTGCATCTGGTCTGCCTCCTGCCTCTCTGCTCCTGCATTTGGGTCCCCACACCTCCATGTACATTGACAGAAAGAACCAGCTACACTCGGACCAAACAGGAAAAACGACTCTTTAGCAGAGAGGCCGCTAAGAACTACCCATCCTGTGAAGAGCCTGGCCCGTGTGACCCAGGTGTCTCCCCTCACGGACCAGCGATACGGGACCATCATAAGCGGAATAACATAGTGAGCATCACATCCAGCGAACTGGTGTGAATGCTGCTTGGGCTGGATAAGGAATCAGAGCAGGTGGAAAGAGGGGTCTGGTCTGGTTTCCTGGGAAGCAGACTGGCTAACAAGCCACCAGCTCCACAGTTCATTTTAGGTGTGTCTCAACCTGCTCCAAGGTCAAGGTCATGGCTGTCACCACTAGCTCCAAGGTCCACATAATGTCTGCCACCTCCAATTCCACAGTCCATGTCATTAGCGTTGCCACAATCTCCACTTAGCCCAGGTGAGACGGTTCTGTCGGTGTCTCTGGTCCAGGAGAGGCTCGACACGAGGAATGGGACATCTGTAGTCCATGTCTAGGATCCGGAGCGGCTCTTGATGAGTCCAGCTTCAGTCCACTCCTTGTGAAGCTCCCAGATTCCTGACGATCCTCTCCAGGCGGTTCTGCCTTCTGCTGGTGCAGCTTTTCCTTCCACTCAGCTTCCCATTAACATGCTTGGATCCAGCTCTCTGTGAACAAGCAGCTTCTTTAGAAATGACCTTTCTGGCTTTCCCTCCTTGTGGAGGGTCAATGATGGTCTTCTGTCAGGTCAGCAGTCTGACCCATGGTTGTGTCGCCACCTGACCCAGACTGAGACCATTTAAAGGTCTAGGAGACCTTTGCAGGTGTTTTCAGTGGATCAGGGTGTGACATCATGACTTTCTAAGTTGAAGTTCTTCACAATATTCTAATTTTCTGAGACATGTTGGGTTTTTATCATCTATAAGCCACAATTATCAACATTTCATGACATAAATGGTTGAAATGTTTCCCTCTATGTGTAATGAATCGATATAATATCTGGGTTTCACATTCTGAAATGAGTGATGAAAAATATAGAACTTTTTTAATAATATTCTCATTTTCTGAGATGTGCCTGGACAAGTGCACACATATCAATTGTAAAGCCACACATTGACGGGAAGGCACCAGAGAAAGGGACGATTGATACACTTGGTATTGCTAATACATAGGCAAGTGTGGTTAAGGATCCAGTTCCTAACAAGTTTGAAGGTTATGGATGCATTTAAGAAATGATCCTCACACTTTTTTAAACTTTCCTTTGGAACTGAGAAATTTGACAATGTACTTTTCTCTAGGTCTAGACCAGAGATAACATCTCTCAGCCACCGAGTGTGGGTGGGCAGGGCAGCTTCCCCCCATCTCATCAATATCAAACATCTGGCCAAGAGAGAGACGAAAGACATGGTTTGGCGTTTAGCTTGGGTTAGGCACATATCAGATCACCTGTGATGTCAAAAAGAGCAATCAAAGTATTAGGATCCATGTCAAAGCCAACATAAGAGGTAAAGTTCAAAAGACTTCCCTCCAGGAAGGGACACGTCTAGAACATGTGAATCCATGAAACCTCCTCTCTCTTACATTTGTCACAAAGGGGATCAACATCTTTGTAAAAACGAGCCAATTCGATTTGGATATGTGGGGACCTGTGTGGAACTTTGAACTGCAACAAGCAGTGTTGGGGAGAAAGCAAAGTATAGTTGACCTATTTTAAAATTGTGTTCCATGTGTCCTCAGACCGGATGAGATTCACATCCTGCTCCCGCGCACTTTTAACATGGTTAAGTTGGGCCTGCCTTATGCCTAGCAGTTTGTCATAGACTATGGAGATTAAACAATTGTGTGGTGGTCGTAGAGTGAGAAGGGTTTCAGCAATGTTCCTATCAGGCCTCTGAAGGAAATTGGGTATTTGACAGCGAAGTAAATGCCTTACCTGTAGATACCTGAAAAATGAGACTTTAGGAGACTAAACTTTTTAGACAGTTGTACAAATGATGCAAGATTAGTATCCGTAAAGAAGTCACTGAAACACTGAATACCCAGTCTTCCCCATTCCTAAAATGCTGAGTCCAATAAGGAGGGTTCAAAGAGATGTTGGGCAGAAATAGGGCAAGAGAGGCAAAAGTCAAGGTCCTGAACTGAGTCCACACTCTCAGCATCCATTCATTCATAATCCTAACTGTTTAATCCGATGAAGGGTTGCGGGGAAGCTGGAGCCTATCCCAGCAGTCTTTGGGCAAAAGACAGGGTAGACCCGGGACAGCTCGCCAGTCCATCGCAGGGACACTCTCAACATGTGCCTGACAACTGAACTGTCTGAGTGTATTTGGTAGGAGAAGAGAATACTATAAGAAACAACAACAAATAAAAGCAACTACATAAAAACCGTAAGAATAAATTAGCCAAAAGGCTCTTGGGGCATTGGGGCCTGCACTCTGTCTGCCCCGGGGTGCCGGTGGCCGTCGGGGCCGGCCCATCTTGGCCTGGGCCTTCTGGGGCTGTTCCCCTTAACTACGGGGGTCTCTGGCTGGGCCAGAGCAGCTGCTTTAAAGGCCCCATCTCCCATCGTTTTGAGCCATGTCCTTGGCAGGAGCAGCCCGACCGGGTCTGAGTTGAGGTGTTGGGTGTGAGGAGTTCAGTGAGGTAAGTGGGGGTGCACACACTTGCTGGCTGAGACTGAAACTTTCTTTAGACATTCAAAATACTTTTTGAGGTTTCAGAACTTATTTTCTGACTTGTAAAACTATATTTCAAGTTTTCAATTTTCAAACACTGACTTTTAAGGTTTCAAAACATTTTCTTTCCATTTCAGATTATGGCAGGATTGTAATCCCATATTCACTGAACAAAAATATAAACCCAGCATGTTTGCTCCCATTTCTTGTAAGCTGCACTCAAAGATGTGTCTACGTACACAAAAGAACATTTCTTCAAATATTTGTCAGGAATCTGAGGCCTTGTCCACACAAAGCCGGGTTTTTGTAAAAACAAACATCTTCCCCCTTCCGGCCAGTAGAGAAAATGATTCCACATGACCTTGTTTTTCAAAAACAAATCCATCCACACATATCCACAAAACAGCGTTATAAAGCACATTCATACGCATATCAAATGCCATCACAGTTCTGAGGACATGCTGGTGTAAATGTAAAAGAGTTCATGTGTTAAGTAAGAGGTGTGCCTATGGTTTTGTTTTGAAAAGGCCAGACAGGAAGTCTGCATTGTGTTGTTGGTGAGAGTTTGATGGTACTGACTAATAATAAATGACCGTGCCAGTTCTGCAGAACATTATCATGTTCTTGCTCTTGGTTACATAACCAAAGGTCACACATGTGGTGGGAACTTTCCGCTGTTTCTGGAAATGTCCACTTTTTGCATCTTTCTGTTGTAAACTTGTTCAAGTTCTCCACAGCTGGTTTGGCTCAAAAACTCCTCTGATCCAGAATCATGTCTGCTGGGTGATAAATCTCAACCACAAACTATTTCAATAGTGTGTTTGCTGTTCTCATGGTTGCTACATCTATATCTGAGACCAGGAATCTTCAGTGTCACACAGGAAATGTGGGAGATGAGTTCACCTTTTGGGATTACTCCTGGACCTGACACAGCTGAGCAACATCACCTTGCTCTTCTGGATTGTCTTTACTACCTCACAGTTTCTTCTAGCACTGCCTGAGACACATCTTTATGTCCTGATGATGAATTCTGAGCTGTGTCAGGTGCTTGTTGCAGGTTTGTCTGTTAACATTGGAAAGTTCATAAAAACTTGAATGACAAATGCAGTGTGAAGAAGTGGTTACCTTGAGGAAATGATTGGGAACCCGACTCCATAAGACAGGAGTGAGAAACTGGACATGAAGCCGAGGAGGACACTGAGGGAGACGGTTCTGCCTCTCACTCTTAAACAGACCAGCTGAAAGAGGCATCGCATTCTACCAAGACAGAGACAGTCATACATGATGGGAGGCAAAGAGGAGGTCAGGGTTGCTCATTCCAGTCCGACTACAGTCCAATCCAGTAGGTTTTCCATCTTTCTCATCCTTGCTCTAACACGCTTGACTCAAACTAATGAGTCATTGTGCAGAACTTGACAGGCTGTTATCCATTTAAGGTTTGGTGAAGCAGGAATACACTCTTCTGCAAACACCATTTACTCTGTGTATACCGCGTTCTGACACAGTCACCAAATCGTCACTAACTCACACTTTCCAATAATTCACCTTTTTGAATTAAGTTTTTGTTGAAATACACGTCTGTTTTTAATCTTTTTTCAACATGTTTATCTCTGGTGCTCCTTACAGTTGCTGACGTTTAGGACATGGTTTAAAATCTGTGATTGGATTGCAGTGTTTCCTTTATGGTGTATTTCTGACTCCTCTTTTTTTTCTGTTGACTTTTCCTTTCTTCTCTCTCTCTATCTTTGCTTTCTCTTCTCCGGTCAGGTCCAGTAGGACTATGTAACCTCACTATATCAAACATATTTTCAAAATAACAAACAAATAAAATAAAAACTCAAAAAAAACTCATGATCTATCCATCCATCCATCCATCCATCCATCCATCCATCCATCCCTCCCTCCCTCCCTCCCTCCCTCCATCCATCCATCTGTCCATCCATCCCTCCCTCCATCCATCTATCCATCCATCCATCCATCCATCCATCCATCCCTCCCTCCCTCCATCCATCCATCTGTCCATCCATCCCTCCCTCCATCCATCTATCCATCCATCCATCCATCCATCCCTCCCTCCCTCCCTCCCTCCATCCATCCATCTGTCCATCCATCCCTCCCTCCATCCATCTATCCATCCATCCATCCCTCCCTCCCTCCATCCATCCATCCATCCATCTGTCCATCCATCCATCTATCCATCCATCCATCCATCCCTCCCTCCCTCCCTCCCTCCATCCATCCATCTGTCCATCCATCCCTCCCTCCATCCATCTATCCATCCATCCATCCCTCCCTCCCTCCCTCCATCCATCCATCCATCTGTCCATCCATCCATCTATCCATCCATCCATCCCTCCCTCCATCCATCTATCCATCCATCCATCCGTCCATCCATCCCTCCATCTGTCCATCCATCCCTCTATCCACCCATCCCTCCATCCATCATCCATCCATCCATCCATCCCTCCATCCAGCCCTCCATCCATCCATCCCAATATCCTTCTATCCATCCATCCATCCCTCTATCCACCCATCCCTCCCTCCCTCCACCCATCCATCCATCCCTCCCTCCATCCATCCATCCTTCCATACATCTATCCATCCCTCCATCCCTCCCTCATCCATCCATCCATCCATCCATCCCTCCCTCCCTCCCTCCACCCATCCATCCATCCCTCCCTCCATCCATCCTTCCATACATCTATCCATCCCTCCATCCCTCCCTCATCCATCCATCCTTCCATCCATCCATCCATCCATCCAGACCATCATTCTGCTGCTTTACTGCTGAACAGGACAAGTTACTGGACTGCTGCTTTCTTAGGACTGGAACAAGAAATGGGGGGGGGGGGTTTCTGATGGAACCAGGTGATGGTTCAGCCTGAAACAGCAACAACCTTCCACATCTCTCAACCCAGTGCAGTTATTCAACAGCGGTAAAGGTGGCATCTGTGAGTATTTTGCTTTCTCACCTTAACACGACCAAGTTCAAACTGGAAGACATTGGGACTGGTGGCCTTCGCAAAGACTGCAGGGAAAAGTTTGGTGCTGGGTTCCACCTAGGTGGAAAAGACAGGGTGATGTAAACTACTAAAATACAACTAAAATAATGTTTTGAGTATTTGAAGTCAAGGATGACAGAAAAGCAGTGAGATAGATGAGAATCAAGGGAAAGGCTCATTTTGTCAGGGTTTGAACTCTTGGTGTCTTCAACCGGTTTCCGGTTTTATTTTGTAGTTTTCCTGTTTAGTATACTTGTCTTGTTTTTTGTTTGACCTTTGTTTCTGTTCATTCGATCACCTGGTCCTACACCTGGTTAATACATTACACCTGTGTCTCATTATGTTGGCTGTATATATTCTCCTGGTTTTCTGTCCCCAGTTGCTGGATCATTTTGTTGTTTTAGTCCCCTGAGTTCTGGTGGTTAAAATGAATCTGTCTTGAACCTGCATCCCAGTTCCCTCGTCTCTGCATTTAGGTCCACATTCCCTCCGCCCGTCCTGACACATTTCCCCAAGTTTGTTCTCTGTAAGTGTGTGAGTCTGCAAAGGTCACATGACTGAATACCAGAAACATTTTGTCATACTTGCTTAACTGAAAACAACAGTGTAGACCAAGCTAATGTCAACAAATGCTAGTCTATAAGAAATAGCACTTTTTGCCCATCATACTTGCTTTTAATCATATTTTAACGCATTCTGTTCAGGAGCAGTCTGGAGACTTACCCTGGATCATCTGGATCCACTGATTAGAGAATCATTAGGCTGCCATTCATACCCACTGACAAAACAAGATTAAATTGTGGTATAGATGGTAGCAATACAGAAAAAGCTCATAGAGGCAGGGGGGGAAAGAAGAGAAGGAACAAACATGTTTACCTGGTAGTACGTGCTGAGCTCTTTGCCGTTGGCTAGGAAGGTCAGCAAACCGTTGATGCTGTTAACCACACATCCAATCTCTAAGCCATTGTTGTTCCTCCCCTCACCAGGAATGCTGCTCTCTCCAGCCCATACCATGTAACAGTTACTGCGCTTGATGCTACAGGACACAACAGGAGAACACAAACGCATGTTTATTCAGCAAGCAGGATTCTAGTAGAACAGAACCTTTAACCAAGAACATTTGTCATAATCCATTTTGACGGAGGGGAAGGACATAAGTACTGGACTATTAGATGGGAGACAGACAGATTCTATTAAACCAGTTTGGCAATTGTAGAATATTCCAGAAACTAAAGTTCAACCAAAAAAGAAAATGTCAGATGAAGGCATTTGTGGCCAAACAGACTGCAAAGTATTCAACAGGTCAGTGGTTTCCAAACTTTTTCTGCGTGGCCCCCTTTTTCACCTACAACAATCATGTTGAAACCCCCCCTCCTCGTCATATGACCATTTCCCTCTATGAGACGATGCTGCTTTAGTAAAACAACTTTGCTATATATGATAGTTGGATATTTCTAAAGTAACCTGCAGGCTTTTCTTTGTTTTCAAGATGAAAAGTACCCAAGTGGTGTTGTAACTTGTTTGGCTTTATACTTCATTATGTTAGATCTTTCGATTTTCATCTTTTTAATTGGATCCCCATCAGCTGCAGCAAAAGTGCCCACCATTGGTTATTACTATTACTGGTCAAGCAGGCCGTGCCAAACTAACAAAGTTTAAAGAATCATGAAATACACTTGTGGATGCAGGTGAAAAGATGTGAACCTTATCCTGGAAGATCACATTATCACTCAAAGTAAGAAGGAGAGCCAATGGCGACAAAATGTCCGCCAGTGAGGAGAGAGAGTAGGAGTTCAGCTTTGTGCAACAGATCCTGGTTAAAGCCAGACACTTCCACTACTATCGCAGTTCAACAACTCCGGAAGCACATCGTTCAGCAGACAGTGCTAAGATTTCTCCCAGTCTGAGTCGGGGAAGGGCGGACAATAGATCAATAGATCAAACCATTGTGGCGGCGGGAGTGGGGTGGGTCTTAAAATATTACCTTTAAAACCAGGTAGTGTATAGTTACAAACAAACATACACACTTTTATTGTGCTGTGTTTCCATCACTGAAGTGAGTGTTAATTCTTCTCTGGACATGCGTGGGTGGAAAATACTTCACACGAGAAGAAATATCCATTTCGGAACTTAACTGAACTTCAGTGGTAAGTACAGAACTTACAGCTGTTGACATGGGTATCCGATGCTGTGTTGGACTGTGGTCTCTGGCTCGGACACAGAACAGCAGCTAGCTAGTCCATGCAGTGAGCTGTAAGTACCGTTCAACATCCAACTCAAGAAACTGCCTAACTTCCGTGAGAAGACCTCGCTACACACACTATGCGTGGGCACGTTACTCTCGCTAACCCATCAACAGGCTATACTTAGCAACAGTAGGGACTAAAAGAGGGCCTGACTAAATTACCAGTGATCTGCCTTACAATAGTTTGCTTGGTTTGTTTTTTTATTTAAAAAAAAAACTCACAAACTAAAAGAAAAAAAAAAACAGATTTTAGGGGTTGTTTGCTTCAGTCTAGACATGCTCCAGTACCCCCAAAAATGAGCTAAAAAGCTTTATGACTGAAACTGAACCCAAATGATCTTCCTAAACTCTCCAAGTGTTCAACAAAAAAGAGCCTGCAATGTAAATAAAATGGAAGCGATGGTATGCGTAAGCCTTGTCTTCCACCAGTCAGGAGACAGGACTGGCTAGTAAATGAGCTGGGTTTTCTTCTTCTTTCTTCTTGTGACATCTCCCGCGAGTGAGGTGTGGTAGTACCTGCATGACACTGTCCAGGTTTGGTCCGCTTCAGGACGGTTCAGTGTGAAAGCAAACCAAAAGAAAAGGGAAGGTGGGACATTTCCCCCACCAGGGTACGCTCCCTTAGAGGAGATATGATGACAGAAAAAACGCAGATGGTCTCTGCCACATGATTGGCTGACTGGATAACCACATGATTACCACATGTGGAGATGTCCAGAGAAATGCTTGGAAATTCTACATCAGCCTGTACAGAGATGAAAATGTGTGTTTGTCCACTTGACTAACCTTTCATGAACTTTCCCCTTTTCATCTCCCAGTGTAACAGTCACATTTCGGACCTTGTTCAGCTCGAAGTCCGGGTCAAACTGATGGAAGTCAGATGTTACCCAACCTACCCACACACTGCTGGGCTCCTGACCAGGGAAGATCCGCACCGAGAAGTAGTACTGTACACACAGCGGAGAAATCTGCTCAGTTTTATTTCTGTTGTGCATCAATTTTCTCTGGATGACAGCTATTCATTGACGGTAACATTTGGTGAATTTGAATTTGTTTGGTCTTACGGTGTTCGCTGGTGTGAGGAACTCGTAGCCATCTCTGTCGTCAGCCACCACCTCCTCCGACAGACGAGCAGATAATGGACAGCTGCTGTCTGTCTTGTTTCTCTTCAAAGTGAACCTGAAATATTACAAGGTTGGAGGTCTAAAAAAAAGTGTCCACACAGAAGGACAGCAGGTAAAAACCGCTGAAACAAAGAAAAATCAGAAGTGCAGAAACCACAAGGGTTATTCTAAGGGTTACAAGGTTAAGGGTTGACAAGGTAAACTGATGGAGGTTTACCGCTGCTTCAGCTTGGATGGCTTTTCCTGGCTACAGTCTTTGTGGTTGTTGAATTCATCTCTCTCATGTGGACCATTGTGACTGTGAGATGACTTAATCAGGACTTCAAAGTCTGACATGGTTTCAAAGTCCTCCAGTTCCTGGCATGAAGGAAAAAAACAGCAGAGGATCCAGCTGACTGGTCGTCACAGAAGGCAGGAGTTAAATCACTGAAACACTGACAGGAGCTGAAGCTTGACTACAGAGACCTGAGAAGCTGGGAAACACAAAAAGCCTTCAGAGAGAAGTTAAAACAAAGAGGAAGAAGTGTGAGAAAGACTAGAGGACAAAGTGAGAAAGCAGCTCCGGCAGAATAATTTGAGGGTTGTGTGGCCCAGAATAGAAGCGATCACCAGAACCTGACAAGTTCTAGCTTCTGTTATCACCTCGCCTACTGTCCAACAGACTACACACCCTCAGAGGTCCGATTCCTGTCACACCGCCTGTCTGTCAGCTTGAAGCCGGCCATGGAACTGAACACACACTCATGTCCCTACACATTGTCTCCTCCTCTAACCTGTCTGTCTCCTGAGACCTCCTCTGTCTCCTGAGACCTCCTCTGTCTCCTGAGACCTCCTCTGTCTCCTGAGACCTCCTCTGTCTCCACCTCTAAACTGTTGATATGCTTCAGAGACCCCATCTCATGTGGAGCAACCAGGCAGCACTTTGAGGGCTCTAAATTCTTATACGTTTTTAGTCCAACTATGTCTTCTGCAGAGACAGTGAAACACTCCAGAGATGTTTGGTGTCTTCAGGAGCAACATACTTTCCCTTCATGGAATAATTACACACTTTTAAAAGGTCAACACTCTGCAGTGAAAAATCTGGATTTTTTTTATTCCATCTTTATAGAATCATAGCAGATTAAAAACACACAAATAGAAAATTGCACAAAAATGGCTGGGCAAATAATTGACAATAAAAAGAAATCATTTTGGAAAGCTCAGTCTGGAAAGTAAAGGACCTTGTTCCGCTTCGGTATCTCTTACCGTCTTTGGTGAGAGGAGACTGCTGCTGGATCTGGACTCGGCACACTCTATGGGCATGCTCAGTCTGTAGAAGATGATGTCAGTATAACTGCTCTGTGAGCCGAAGGACCTCTGGGTGACCTTCAGGCATGGACATGACTCTGTTGTTCCGTCTATCCTGGTCACCTGAAACAAAAACAAATGTTCTAGTTGCTCAGAATATTTATATATTCATCATTTATTCAGCTGAAATAATGATTCCCATCATTTCTATCAAAACTCTCCAACAGGGCCCTGAAAGGCCGATGTCCTGCAGGGTTAGATGTTTCCCTCCTTCAACACGTCTCATTCCTATTCGCTGCTCACTGATAGGCTTGTGCAGAATTTAAAAAGCTGAATTTATTTCAGCTGAATTGTGCGTTGAAGCAGGGAAACATCTACATTTGGCAGGAGAGTGTTGAATCTGACGTCCCTGATCCACAGCATCTGAGTCAAGCAACTGAACCAAGATGGGGGACTTTTCCAGATGACACACCTCGATGTGTTTGTGGTTGGAGGGGACTGGTATGAACTGAGGCATTCTCTTGCTGAGCCACATGGTGACGTTCCGGTTCATGTTGACAGCAAACGGCTCGTAGCCTTCCTGCAGGCCACAGATGGTGAAGTACCTCAGAGTGCTGACGTCTTTGCCAAAGTTCATCCTCGCCATCTGACACACGCCCAGACTGCACACTGGAATAAAACCTGGAGAAGATGACATCCAGACATTTCTAGTTGTGGAGGATTCGCCATTTCACCACAAGAGACAATAATCATTGTCCAGAGGGACAGAGACATCTGGGAAGGTCTGACTGGAGACACAGACAGCTTTTTCAGCACGAGAGATGCTGTGATAAATGTGCCTCTTAAGAAGTAGATCTCCAGCCAAGGCAGGTTGAACTGCATTAGAACCAACTCACATGGCTCCATGACAAAATGTCTTCCAGAAGAATGTGGACATTTCAGTGAGCTAACGGCTGAAAGGCGACCTTAAAGGACCCCAACTCAAATGATCTGAGTGAAGCTGTAGCTGCATGGCGGCCCCTGCTTTCCTCCCACAGTCCCACCAACATGCAAGTTTGCTTCATTCCTGCTTCTATGTCCACAATGTGTGAGTGACTTGTGTTACTAGACACCTTCTCCTGGTTCAAAGTCTTTGAAGGCGAGCTCAGATCCAGAATCATCCAGCAGAACTTCTCCGTTCAGCGTGAACGTCATGGTATGCTCATTCAGGTCCACCATGCAGCCCACCACATCCCCCGCCTGCCATGCACGGCCAAAGTGCTCGTTGCCCAGATGCCAGCGCTGCACCTGGAAAACACAAGCAAGAACGGTGAGCGGAGCTGTTTCTGCCTATCTCGAAACATCTGACGCACCATGATCCACTATCACGTGGTTACTATGGTGATGGCCGGCCGTTGTTATGGCGCTAGCCTGCTGGTCGGAACAGCCGTTGTAAAATATGTCTCTTTTACACTCTATAGTAAAACACTAATATCAAAAGGCACTATTCTTATTTTCCAAGCATTCACAAATTTTTCCAGGAATTTGTCAGTCACATCCTACGTCAGACGACTCATCGGTTTAGTTTTCGCAAAACGACCTGATGACATGGAGACGTAATGTGCAGCTGTGAAACCCTCCCGTGGAAAGGCTGGCCAATAGACAACATTCAGCGCTGCATTCAGAGCATTGCGGTTTCTCCACAAGCATCACATTTATCCCACTTCAGAGAGAAACTTTTCTCCACAACCTCATTTATAACCTTCTTTCTTTCAGGATCAAATGGATCAAAATAAGCTTCTGCTGGGGGGTGAAACTCAACACAAGCCACCCTGGAAGATGCCCTCCAGGCCTAGTCCACACACAGCGGACATATTGCTTAAATCATTATTTCTATTCGTTTGGATTGTTTTCCAGAGGAACAGGAACCCAATCCTGAGGCCACCAAGCCGGATCCCCTCAACACCTCGGCTGCTCCTAGAAATTCTGTCCATATAAGTTATGAACAGAATCGGTGATAAAGGGCAGCCTTGGTGGAGTCCAACCCTCACCGGAAACGGATCCGACTTACTACCGGCAATGCGGACCAAGCTCTGACACCTGTTGTACAGGGACCGGACAGCTTGTACAAGGGGGTCCGGTACCCCATACTCCCGGAGTACCCCCCACAGGAGCCCCCGGGGGACACGGTCGAACGCCTTCTCCAGGTCCACAAAGCACATGTAGACTGGTTGGGCAAACTCCCATGCCCCCTCCAGGACCCCAAAGAGGGTATAGAGCTGGTCCACTGTTCTGCGACCAGGACGAAAACCACACTGCTCCTCCTCAATCCGAGATTCGACTATCCGGCGGACCCTCCTCTCCAGGACCCCTGATTAGACCTTACCAGGGAGGCTGAGGAGTGTGATTCCCCTGTAATTGGAACACACCCTCCGGTCCCCCTTCTTAAAAAGGGGGACCACCACCCCAGTCTGCCAATCCAGCGGTACTGCCCCCGATGTCCACGCGATGCTGCAGAGGCGTGTCAGCCAGGACAGCCCCACAGCATCCAGAGCCTTAAGGAACTCTGGGCGGATCTCATCCACCCCCGGGGCCTTGCCGCCAAGGAGCTTTTTGACCACCTCAGCGACTTCAGCCCCAGAGATAGGAGAGTCCACCCCTGAGTCCACCAGCTCTGCTCCCTCATTGGAAGACGTGTTGGTAGGATTGAGGAGGTCTTCGAAGTATTCCTTCCACCGACGCACAACGTCCCGAGTTGAGGTCAGCAGCTCCCCATCTCCACTGTACACAGTGTTGATGGAGCTCTGCTTCCCCCTCCTGAGCCGCCGGATGGTGGACCAGAATCTCCTCGAAGCCTTCCGGCGGTCTTTCTCCATGGCCTCGCCAAACTCCTCCCATGCCCGAGATTTTGCCTTGGCGAAATCTCCCACAGGCCAAGAAGGCCCGATAGGACTCCTTCTTCAGCTTGACGGCATCCCTCATTGCTGGTGTCCACCAACGAGTCCTGGGATTACCGCCACAACAGGCACCAACGACCTTACAGCCACAGCTCCAGCTGGCCGCCTCAACAATAGAGGCACGAAACACAGCCCATTCGGACTAAATGTCACTCGGGACATGGTTGAAGCTCTGCTGAAGGTGGGAGTTGAAGCTCGCTCTGACGGGGGACTCAGCCAGACGTTCCCAGCAGACCCTCACAACACATTTGGGCCTCCCAGATCTGACCGGCTTCCTCCCCCACCATCTGAGCCAACTCACCACCAGGTGGTGATCAGTTGACAGCTTCCCCTCCGCATGTGGCCGCAGGTCCGACGATACGACTACAAAGTCGATCATCGAACTGCGGCCCAGGGAGTCCTGATGCCAGGTGTACATATGGACACTCTTATGTTGGAACATGGTGTTCGTTATGGACAATCCATGACGAGCACAGAAGTCCAATAACAAAACACCATTTGGGTTCAGAGGGGGGGGACCATGCCTCCCAATCACTCCCCTCCAGGTCTCACTGTCGTTGCCCACGTGAGCATTGAAGTCCCCCAGCAGAACAATGGAGTCCCCAGAAGGAGCACCCTCCAGCACTCCCTCCAAGGACTCCAGAAAGGGTGGGTACTCTGAACTGCTGTTCGGCGCATAAGCACAGACAACAGTCAGGACCCGTCCCCCCACCCGGAGGCGGAGGGAAACTACCCTTTCATCCACCGGGGTAAACCCCAACGTGCAGGCACCAAGCTGGGGGCTGATGAGAATGCCCACACCTGCTCGGCGCCTCTCACCATGAGCAACTCCAGAGTGGAAGAAGGTCCAGCCCCTCTCGAGGGTTCTGGTTCCAGAGCCCAAGCCATGCGTCGAGGTGAGTCCAACTATATCTAGTCGGAACCGCTCAAACTCACGCACAAGCTCAGGCTCCTTCCCCACCAGAGAGGTGACGTTCCACGTCCCTAGAGCCAGCTTCTGCAGCCGGGGATCGGACCGCCAGGGTCCCCGCCTCTTGCTGCCGCCCAGCTTACACTGCACCCGACCCCTACGGCTCCTCCCGCAGATGGTGAGCCCACGGGAGGTGGGGCCCATGTAACCCTTTCGGGCTGAGCCCGACCGGGCCCCATGGGCAAAGGCCCGGCCACCAGACACTCGCTCTCGTACCCCGCCTCCAGGCCTGGCTCCAGAGGGGGGTCCCGGTAACCCGCGTCCGGGCAAGGGAACATTTCTGCCCAGGTTGGTCGTCGTCATTGGGGTCTATGAGCCGTGCTTGGTCTGGTCCCTCCCCTAGACACCTGTTTGCCATGGGTGACCCTACCAGGGGCATAAAGCCCCCGACAACATAGCTGCTAGGATCTTTGGGACACACAAACCCCTCCACCATGATAAGGTGACGGCTCAGGGAGGGCCTGGAGGAAATGAAATAATTCATTCTAAAATCAAATCAGATGAAATATTTAATCAACATGATGACATAAAATCCAGCCACCTTGAAGCCATCAAAGACGAAGGCCTGCTCATCAGATCCCAGTTCCTGGTCTGGCAGGCATCCTGGTCTGGCCCAGCCCACCCTGACCTCCCCAGCTGTTAACACCTGGAAGACATGCAGAATCCATTAAGGAACTGACTTTTTCCATTCCTCACAACGTTTTAAAGCTTTAATCATAAATGCTTCAGGTTTCTACATAGAAACAATCTAATTTCTAAAATCAGGAAATGTAAATAAAGCCAGTCATTTTTTTTCCCAGTAGAAGATCAATCGGATGGAGAGAAAATATGAGCCGACTGTAAATCTGAAGCATCTCCTCTTCATCTAACATCTGGAAACATGTGGGAAGTGAGGAGAGCAGCTGCTGGAGTTTCAGGACCGTTCTGGTCTGATGCAGGATTCCAGCTGCTCTACTGGATCTCTCCCTCCATCATGCTCCAGATGTTTGTAATGGTGGAAGGTGTGGACTGCAGCAGACCAGTTCCAGCATGCTGCAGCAGACCAGTTCCAGCATGCTGCAGCAGACCAGTTCCAGCATGCTGCAGCAGACCAGTTCCAGCATGCTGCAGCGGACCAGTTCCAGCATGCTGCAGCAGACCAGTTCCAGCATGCTGCAGCAGACCAGTTCCAGCATGCTGCAGCGGACCAGTTCCAGCATGCTGCAGCAGACCAGTTCCAGCATGCTGCAGCAGACCAGTTCCAGCAAGCTGCAGCGGACCAGTTCCACCATGCTGCAGCAGACCAGTTCCAGCATGCAGCAGCAGACCAGTTCCAGCATGCAGCAGCAGACCAGTTCCACCATGCTGCAGCGGACCAGTTCCTCCATGCTGCAGCAGACCAGTTCCAGCATGCTGCAGCGTACCAGTTCCAGCAAGCTGCAGCAGACCAGTTCCACCATGCTGCAGCGGACCAGTTCCACCATGCTGCAGCAGACCAGTTCCAGCATGCTGCAGCGGACCAGTTCCAGCATGCTGCAGCGGACCGGTTCCAGCATGCTGCAGCAGACCGGTTCCAGCATGCTGCAGCAGACCAGTTCCAGCATGCTGCAGCAGACCAGTTCCACCATGCTGCAGCAGACCAGTTCCAGCAAGCTGCAGCGGACCAGTTCCAGCATGCTGCAGCAGACCAGTTCCACCATGCTGCAGCAGACCAGTTCCAGCATGCTGCAGCAGACCAGTTCCAGCATGCTGCAGCAGACCAGTTCCAGCATGCTGCAGCAGACCAGTTCCAGCATGCTGCAGCAGACCAGTTCCAGCATGCTGCAGCAGACCAGTTCCAGCATGCTGCAGCGGACCAGTTCCACCATGCTGCAGCAGACCAGTTCCAGCATGCTGCAGCAGACCAGTTCCAGCATGCTGCAGCAGACCAGTTCCACCATGCTGCAGCAGACCAGTTCCAGCATGCTGCAGCAGACCAGTTCCAGCATGCTGCAGCAGACCAGTTCCACCATGCTGCAGCAGACCAGTTCCAGCATGCTGCAGCAGACCAGTTCCACCATTCTGCAGCAGACCAGTTCCAGCATGCTTCAGCAGACCAGTTCCAGCATGCTGCAGCGGACCAGTTCCAGCATGCTGCAGCAGACCAGTTCCAGCATGCTGCAGCAGACCAGTTCCAGCATGCTGCAGCAGACCAGTTCCGGCATGCTGCAGCAGACCAGTTCCAGCATGCTGCAGCGGACCAGTTCCAGCATGCAGCAGCAGACCAGTTCCACCATTCTGCAGCAGACCAGTTCCAGCATGCTGCAGCGGACCAGTTCCAGCATGCTGCAGCAGACCAGTTCCAGCATGCTGCAGCGGACCAGTTCCACCATGCTGCAGCGGACCAGTTCCACCATGCTGCAGCGGACCAGTTCCAGCAAGCTGCAGCGGACCAGTTCCAGCATGCTGCAGCGGACCAGTTCCAGCATGCTGCAGCAGACCAGTTCCGGCATGCTGCAGCAGACCAGTTCCAGGAAGCTGCAGCGGACCAGTTCCAGTATGCTGCAGCAGACCAGTTCCGGCATGCTGCAGCAGACCAGTTCCAGCATGCTGCAGCAGACCAGTTCCAGCATGCTGCAGCAGACCAGTTCCAGCATGCTGCAGCAGACCAGTTCCGGCATGCTGCAGCAGACCAGTTCCAGCATGCTGCAGCGGACCAGTTCCAGCATGCTGCAGCAGACCAGTTCCAGCATGCTGCAGCAGACCAGTTCCAGCATGCTGCAGCAGACCAGTTCCACCATGCTGCAGCAGACCAGTTCCAGCATGCTGCAGCAGACCAGTTCCAGCATGCTGCAGCAGACCAGTTCCAGCATGCTGCAGCAGACCAGTTCCAGCAAGCTGCAGCAGACCAGTTCCACCATGCTGCAGCAGACCAGTTCCAGCATGCTGCAGCAGACCAGTTCCAGCATGCTGCAGCAGACCAGTTCCAGCATGCTGCAGCAGACCAGTTCCGGCATGCTGCAGCAGACCAGTTCCAGCATGCTGCAGCAGACCAGTTCCAGCATGCTGCAGCAGACCAGTTCCAGCATGCAGCAGCAGACCAGTTCCAGCATGCTTCAGCAGACCAGTTCCAGCATGCTGCAGCAGACCAGTTCCAGCATGCTGCAGCGTACCAGTTCCAGCATGCTGCAGCAGACCAGTTCCAGCATGCTGCAGCAGACCAGTTCCAGCATGCAGCAGCAGACCAGTTCCAGCATGCTGCAGCAGACCAGTTCCAGCATGCTGCAGCAGACCAGTTCCAGCAAGCTGCAGCAGACCAGTTCCAGCATGCTGCAGCAGACCAGTTCCAGCAAGCTGCAGCAGACCAGTTCCACCATGCTGCAGCAGACCAGTTCCGGCATGCTGCAGCAGACCAGTTCCAGCAAGCTGCAGCGGACCAGTTCCAGCATGCTGCAGCGGACCAGTTCCAGCATGCAGCAGCAGACCAGTTCCAGCATGCTGCAGCAGACCAGTTCCAGCATGCTGCAGCAGACCAGTTCCAGCAAGCTGCAGCAGACCAGTTCCAGCATGCTGCAGCAGACCAGTTCCAGCAAGCTGCAGCAGACCAGTTCCACCATTCTGCAGCAGACCAGTTCCAGCATGCTGCAGCAGACCAGTTCCAGCATGCTGCAGCAGACCAGTTCCAGCATGCTGCAGCAGACCAGTTCCAGCATGCTTCAGCAGACCAGTTCCAGCATGCTGCAGCGGACCAGTTCCAGCATGCTGCAGCAGACCAGTTCCAGCATGCTGCAGCGGACCAGTTCCAGCATGCTGCAGCAGACCAGTTCCAGCATGCTGCAGCAGACCAGTTCCACCATGCTGCAGCAGACCAGTTCCGGCATGCTGCAGCAGACCAGTTCCAGCATGCTGCAGCGGACCAGTTCCAGCATGCTGCAGCAGACCAGTTCCAGCATGCTGCAGCGGACCAGTTCCAGCATGCTGCAGCAGACCAGTTCCGGCATGCTGCAGCGGACCAGTTCCACCATGCTGCAGCGGACCAGTTCCAGCATGCTGCAGCGGACCAGTTCCAGCATGCTGCAGCGGACCAGTTCCAGCATGCTGCAGCAGACCACTTCCAGCATGCTGCAGCGGACCAGTTCCACCATGCTGCAGCAGACCAGTTCCAGCATGCTGCAGCGGACCAGTTCCAGCATGCTGCAGCAGACCAGTTCCAGCATGCTGCAGCGGACCAGTTCCACCATGCTGCAGCAGACCAGTTCCGGCATGCTGCAGCAGACCAGTTCCAGCATGCTGCAGCGGACCAGTTCCACCATGCTGCAGCAGACCAGTTCCAGCATGCTGCAGCAGACCAGTTCAAGCATGCTGCAGCAGACCAGTTCAAGCATGCTTCAGCAGACCAGTTCCAGCATGCTTCAGCAGACCAGTTCCAGCATGCTGCAGCGGACCAGTTCCAGCAAGCTGCAGCGGACCAGTTCCAGCATGCTGCAGCGGACCAGTTCCAGCATGCTGCAGCGGACCAGTTCCAGCATGCTGCAGCGGACCAGTTCCAACATGCTGCAGCAGACCAGTTCCAGCATGCAGCAGCAGACCAGTTCCACCATGCTGCAGCAGACCAGTTCCAACATGCTGCAGCAGACCAGTTCCAGCATGCTGCAGCAGACCAGTTCCAGCATGCTGCAGCAGACCAGTTCCAGCATGCTGCAGAAGACCAGTTCCAGCATGCTGCAGCAGACCAGTTCCAGCATGCTGCAGAAGACCAGTTCCAGCATGCTGCAGCAGACCAGTTCCAGCATGCTGCAGCGGACCGGTTCCAACATGCTGCAGCAGACCGGTTCCAGCATGCTGCAGCAGACCGGTTCCAGCAAGCTGCAGCGGACCAGTTCCAGCATGCTGCAGTGGACCAGTTCCACCATGCTGCAGCGGACCAGTTCCAGCATGCTGCAGCAGACCAGTTCCAGCATGCTGCAGCAGACCAGTTCCAGCATGCTGCAGCAGACCAGTTCCAGCATGCTGCAGCGGACCAGTTCCAGCATGCTGCAGCGGACCAGTTCCAGCATGCTGCAGCAGACCAGTTCCAGCATGCTTCAGCAGACCAGTTCCAGCATGCTGCAGCGGACCAGTTCCAGCATGCTGCAGCAGACCAGTTCCAGCAAGCTGCAGCGGACCAGTTCCAGCATGCTGCAGCGGACCAGTTCCAGCATGCTGCAGCAGACCAGTTCCAGCAAGCTGCAGCGGACCAGTTCCAGCATGCTGCAGCGGACCAGTTCCAGCATGCTGCAGCAGACCAGTTCCAGCATGCTTCAGCAGACCAGTTCCAGCATGCTGCAGCAGACCAGTTCCAGCATGCTGCAGCAGACCAGTTCCAGCATGCTGCAGCAGACCAGTTCCAGCATGCTGCAGCAGACCAGTTCCAGCATGCTGCAGCAGACCAGTTCCAGCATGCTTCAGCAGACCAGTTCCAGCATGCTGCAGCGGACCAGTTCCAGCATGCTGCAGCAGACCAGTTCCAGCATGCTGCAGCAGACCAGTTCCAGCAAGCTGCAGCGGACCAGTTCCAGCATGCTGCAGCAGACCAGTTCCAGCAAGCTGCAGCGGACCAGTTCCACCATGCTGCAGCGGACCAGTTCCAGCATGCTGCAGCAGACCAGTTCCAGCATGCTTCAGCAGACCAGTTCCAGCATGCTGCAGCGGACCAGTTCCAGCATGCTGCAGCAGACCAGTTCCAGCATGCTTCAGCAGACCAGTTCCAGCAAGCTGCAGCGGACCAGTTCCAGCATGCTGCAGCGGACCAGTTCCACCATGCTGCAGCAGACCAGTTCCAGCAAGCTGCAGCAGACCAGTTCCAGCATGCTGCAGCAGACCAGTTCCAGCAAGCTGCAGCAGACCAGTTCCACCATTCTGCAGCAGACCAGTTCCAGCATGCTGCAGCGGACCAGTTCCAGCATGCTGCAGCAGACCAGTTCCACCATTCTGCAGCAGACCAGTTCCAGCATGCTGCAGCAGACCAGTTCCACCATTCTGCAGCAGACCAGTTCCAGCATGCTGCAGCGGACCAGTTCCAGCATGCTGCAGCAGACCAGTTCCAGCATGCAGCAGCAGACCAGTTCCAGCATGCAGCAGCAGACCAGTTCCAGCATGCTGCAGCGGACCAGTTCCACCATGCTGCAGCAGACCAGTTCCAGCATGCTGCAGCGGACCAGTTCCAGCATGCTGCAGCGGACCAGTTCCAGCATGCTGCAGCAGACCAGTTCCAGCATGCTGCAGCAGACCAGTTCAAGCATGCTTCAGCAGACCAGTTCCAGCATGCTTCAGCAGACCAGTTCCAGCAAGCTGCAGCGGACCAGTTCCAGCATGCTGCAGCGGACCAGTTCCAGCATGCTGCAGCGGACCAGTTCCAGCATGCTGCAGCGGACCAGTTCCAACATGCTGCAGCAGACCAGTTCCAGCATGCAGCAGCAGACCAGTTCCACCATGCTGCAGCAGACCAGTTCCAACATGCTGCAGCGGACCAGTTCCAGCATGCTGCAGCAGACCAGTTCCAGCATGCTGCAGCAGACCAGTTCCAGCATGCTGCAGCAGACCAGTTCCAGCATGCTGCAGCAGACCAGTTCCAGCATGCTGCAGCAGACCAGTTCCAGCATGCTGCAGCAGACCAGTTCCAGCATGCTGCAGAAGACCAGTTCCAGCATGCTGCAGCAGACCAGTTCCAGCATGCTGCAGCAGACCAGTTCCAGCATGCTGCAGCAGACCAGTTCCAGCATGCTGCAGCGGACCAGTTCCAGCATGCTGCAGCGGACCAGTTCCAGCATGCTGCAGCAGACCAGTTCCAGCATGCTGCAGCGGACCGGTTCCAACATGCTGCAGCAGACCGGTTCCAGCATGCTGCAGCAGACCGGTTCCAGCAAGCTGCAGCGGACCAGTTCCAGCATGCTGCAGCGGACCAGTTCCACCATGCTGCAGCGGACCAGTTCCACCATGCTGCAGCAGACCAGTTCCAGCATGCTGCAGCAGACCAGTTCCAGCATGCTGCAGCAGACCAGTTCCAGCATGCTGCAGCAGACCAGTTCCAGCATGCTGCAGCGGACCAGTTCCAGCATGCTGCAGTGGACCAGTTCCACCATGCTGCAGCAGACCAGTTCCAGCAAGCTGCAGCAGACCAGTTCCAGCATGCTGCAGCAGACCAGTTCCAGCATGCTGCAGCAGACCAGTTCCAGCATGCTGCAGCAGACCAGTTCCAGCATGCTGCAGCAGACCAGTTCCAGCATGCTGCAGCGGACCAGTTCCACCATGCTGCAGCAGACCAGTTCCACCATGCTGCAGCAGACCAGTTCCACCATGCTGCAGCAGACCAGTTCCACCATGCTGCAGCAGACCAGTTCCACCATGCTGCAGCAGACCAGTTCCAGCATGCTGCAGCAGACCAGTTCCACCATGCTGCAGCAGACCAGTTCCAGCATGCTGCAGCGGACCAGTTCCAGCATGCTGCAGCGGACCAGTTCCACCATGCTGCAGCAGACCAGTTCCAGCATGCGGCAGCAGACCAGTTCCAGCATGCGGCAGCAGACCAGTTCCAGCATGCGGCAGCAGACCAGTTCCAGCATGCTGCAGCAGACCAGTTCCAGCATGCTTCAGCAGACCAGTTCCAGCATGCTGCAGCAGACCAGTTCCAGCATGCTGCAGCGGACCAGTTCCAGCATGCTGCAGCAGACCAGTTCCAGCATGCTTCAGCAGACCAGTTCCAGCATGCTGCAGCGGACCAGTTCCAGCATGCTGCAGCAGACCAGTTCCAGCATGCTGCAGCAGACCAGTTCCAGCATGCTGCAGCGGACCAGTTCCAGCATGCTGCAGCGGACCAGTTCCAGCATGCTGCAGCGGACCAGTTCCAGCATGCTGCAGCAGACCAGTTCCAGCATGCTGCAGCGGACCAGTTCCAGCATGCTGCAGCGGACCAGTTCCAGCATGCTGCAGCAGACCAGTTCCAGCATGCTTCAGCAGACCAGTTCCAGCATGCTGCAGCAGACCAGTTCCAGCATGCTGCAGCGGACCAGTTCCAGCATGCTGCAGCAGACCAGTTCCAGCATGCTTCAGCAGACCAGTTCCAGCAAGCTGCAGCGGACCAGTTCCAGCATGCTGCAGCGGACCAGTTCCAGCATGCTGCAGCGGACCAGTTCCACCATGCTGCAGCAGACCAGTTCCAGCAAGCTGCAGCAGACCAGTTCCAGCATGCTGCAGCAGACCAGTTCCAGCAAGCTGCAGCAGACCAGTTCCACCATTCTGCAGCAGACCAGTTCCAGCATGCTTCAGCAGACCAGTTCCAGCATGCTTCAGCAGACCAGTTCCAGCATGCTGCAGCGGACCAGTTCCAGCATGCTGCAGCGGACCAGTTCCAGCATGCTGCAGCAGACCAGTTCCAGCATGCTGCAGCAGACCAGTTCCAGCATGCGGCAGCAGACCAGTTCCAGCATGCTGCAGCAGACCAGTTCCAGCATGCTGCAGCGGACCAGTTCCAGCATGCTGCAGCAGACCAGTTCCAGCATGCTGCAGCAGACCAGTTCCACCATGCTGCAGCAGACCAGTTCCACCATGCTGCAGCAGACCAGTTCCGGCATGCTGCAGCAGACCAGTTCCAGCATGCTGCAGCGGACCAGTTCCAGCATGCGGCAGCAGACCAGTTCCATGCTTTTGTAATTTCCACACAGACATCGATTCTTCTTTATCCCCCTGAATCTTTTGATGATATTTTGTTTTCAAATATTTTGTCCGTACTTCTTCAGAACCCGTTAAGAACTCTGGAGCTGTGGAGTAAACCATCAGTATTTCTACTTTAAACCAGTATGAACAGGATTTTTTCCTACCTCCAACTCAAAGTACCACTTCCCAGTTTTCACACAGTAGGTTTTCTCTGCTCTGAAGATGCGGAAGCGCTCCGCGGACATATTGATTAAATCCGATTGAGCTGCTGGATGGGAGAGGAGGCAGAGGTGAGAAGAGTATCATCATGGACAAAGAAGACATTATCTCCAGAAAATTATCCTTAATCAATAACAGATCATCATTCTATTGTGGATAACCTTCACCAAAGTTATTCAGTATCACACCATGGTCCTGGTCAGGAGCTTCCAGGTTGTATCCATATCCCAGCAGGGTTCTGACGGCCTCCCTCAAGCTGTCTTTGTTTGACTTCTTGGTTCTTTCATCCAGCAGGGTGTAGGGGACCAGACGGGGGTTCCTACGGCTCTTCACGTCCTGAAGGACACAAAGGACACGTTCGTCCAGGGCCAATGAGACGCTGAGCGCTGAGCGGTGAAGCAGATGTTAGTCTGACAACACACACCAAACATTCAGTCCGCCTGGAAGAACTTCCTTCTGTAAAAGTATCTTTTGTTTAAATTCTAAGTAAAGTAAAAGTACCCATCTAAAACTTTACTCCAAAAAAAAGTACTAAATTTAAAATTTACTTTCAATAACTTACTTTCAATCAGCTGATGTATACAAAGGACATGAATCCACACACACACACACACACACACACATTTTCCTTCCAGTGGACATCAAACGGGACCGGATCAGAACTAGAGATGGATGGTCCGTGATGTTCGGCATAATGCCTGTTGATGCTGATGGTTGTACTCATTAAGAGGTGTGTGTGTTTGTGTGTGTGTATGTGTGGTGGGGGGGTAGTAAAATCTACTTGAATTAAAGAATTAAAGTAAAATGACCCAATTTAAAAGTCTTGAAATCAATCATGATCAATGATGAAAATTAGAGAGCAGCTAGTGGCTGAAAACAGATATAAGGAAGTACAGTTCCATCCAAACGTACAGTAAACACCTGGATTTAAGGGACAAATGGCAGCGTCCTATTGGATCATTCCTGCAGGGTGATCATTTCTCAGCTGCAAGAAGAAATTTCATCCCAACTGATAAAATGAGCAGCTTCTCATTTCCTAACAAGCACGTGGAAAGACACATCCTGTGGTGGTGGAAAAGATCATCGAGCAGAGAAAACATGCAAGGAGATGCAGAAAGTACTAAAACTGGCTTCAGAACTGTCCGGCGCTTCATGGAAAACTGGAAGGATGATGGCAAACCGGTGTCTTCCAGGAAAAAACATCCTGAACGATGGGGATTACTGAAACGTTTGGAAGGACATCAGCAGCAGAACTTAGGAGCATGTTTCATAGTGAAGATAAAAACATAAAACATTTCCACAAGAACAATGTGAAGAAACCCACGGGACTGATCAGCTGTGGAGCCAGAAGAAAACCAGTAGAAAACCAGAAGAAAACTAGTAGAAAACCAGAAGAAAACCAGTAGAAAACTAGAAGAAAACTAGTAGAAAACTAGAAGAAAACTAGTAGAAAACCAGAAGAAAACTAGAAGAAAACTAGTAGAAAACCAGAAGAAAACTAGAAGAAAACTAGTAGAAAACCAGAAGAAAACCAGTAGAAAACCAGAAGAAAAGTAGAAGAAAACTAGTAGAAAACTAGTAGAAAACCAGAAGAAAACTAGTAGAAAACCAGAAGAAAACAAGTAGAAAACCAGAAGAAAACTAGTAGAAAACCAGAAGAAAACTAGTAGAAAACCAGAAAAAAACCAGAAGAAAACCAGTAGAAAACCAGAAGAAAACCAGTAGAAAACTAGTAGAAAACCAGAAGAAAACCAGTAGAAAACTAGTAGAAAACCAGAAGAAAACCAGAAGAAAACCAGTAGAAAACTAGTAGAAAACCAGAAGAAAACCAGTAGAAAACCAGAAGAAAACCAGTAGAAAACTAGTAGAAAACCAGAAGAAAACCAGTAGAAAACCAGAAGAAAACCAGAAGAAAACCAGTAGAAAACTAGTAGAAAACCAGAAGAAAACTAGAAGAAAACCAGAAGAAAACTAGTAGAAAACCAGAAAAAAACCAGAAGAAAACCAGAAGAAAACCAGTAGAAAACTAGTAGAAAACCAGAAGAAAACCAGTAGAAAACTAGTAGAAAACCAGAAGAAAACCAGAAGAAAACTAGTAGAAAACCAGAAGAAAACTAGTAGAAAACCAGAAGAAAACTAGAAGAAAACTAGTAGAAAACTAGTAGAAAACCCGAAGAAAACCAGTAGAAAACCAGAAGAAAACTAGAAGAAAACTAGTAGAAAACCAGAAGAAAACTAGTAGACAACCAGAAGAAAACTAGAAGAAAACTAGTAGAAAACCAGAAGAAAACTAGTAGAAAACCAGAAGAAAACTAGAAGAAAACTAGTAGAAAACTAGTAGAAAACCAGAAGAAAACTAGTAGAAAACCAGAAGAAAACTAGAAGAAAACTAGTAGAAAACCAGAAGAAAACCAGTAGAAAACTAGTAGAAAACCAGAAGAAAACCAGTAGAAAACCAGAAGAAAACCAGAAGAAAACTAGTAGAAAACCAGAAGAAAACTAGTAGAAAACCAGAAGAAAACTAGAAGAAAACTAGTAGAAAACCAGAAGAAAACTAGTAGAAAACCAGAAGAAAACTAGAAGAAAACTAGTAGAAAACCAGAAGAAAACCAGTAGAAAACTAGTAGAAAACCAGAAGAAAACCAGTAGAAAACCAGAAGAAAACCAGAAGAAAACTAGTAGAAAACCAGAAGAAAACTAGTAGAAAACCAGAAGAAAACTAGAAGAAAACTAGTAGAAAACCAGAAGAAAACCAGTAGAAAACTAGTAGAAAACCAGAAGAAAACTAGTAGAAAACCAGAAGAAAACTAGAAGAAAACTAGTAGAAAACCAGAAGAAAACTAGTAGAAAACCAGAAGAAAACTAGTAGAAAACCAGAAGAAAACTAGTAAAAACCAGAAGAAAACTAGTAGAAAACCAGAAGAAAACTAGTAGAAAACCAGAAGAAAACTAGTAAAAACCAGTAGAAAACCAGAAGAAAACCAGTAGAAAACCAGAAGAAAACTAGTAGAAAACCAGAAGAAAACTAGTAGAAAACCAGAAGAAAACTAGTAGAAAACCAGAAGAAAACTAGTAAAAACCAGTAGAAAACCAGAAGAAAACCAGAAGAAAACTAGTAGAAAACCAGAAGAAAACTAGTAGAAAACCAGAAGAAAACTAGTAAAAACCAGTAGAAAACCAGAAGAAAACTAGTAGAAAACCAGAAGAAAACTAGTAAAAACCAGAAGAAAACTAGTAGAAAACCAGAAGAAAACTAGTAGAAAACCAGAAGAAAACTAGTAAAAACCAGTAGAAAACCAGAAGAAAACCAGTAGAAAACCAGAAGAAAACTAGTAGAAAACCAGAAGAAAACTAGTAGAAAACCAGAAGAAAACTAGTAAAAACCAGTAGAAAACCAGAAGAAAACCAGTAGAAAACCAGTAGAATACCAGAAGAAAACCAGAAGAAAACCAGTAGAAAACTAGTAGAAAACCAGAAGAAAACTAGTAGAAAACCAGAAGAAAACTAGTAGAAAACCAGAAGAAAACTAGAAGAAAACTAGTAGAAAACCAGAAGAAAACCAGTAGAAAACTAGTAGAAAACCAGAAGAAAACCAGTAGAAAACCAGAAGAAAACCAGTAGAAAACCAGAAGAAAACCAGTAGAAAACCAGTAGAATACCAGAAGAAAACCAGAAGAAAACCAGTAGAAAACCAGTAGCAAACCAGAAGAAAACCAGTAGCAAACTAGTAGAAAACCAGAAGAAAACCAGTAGAAAACCAGTAGAAAACCAGAAGAAAACCAGAAGAAAACTAGTAGAAAACCAGTAGAAAACCAGTAGAAAACTAGTAGAAAACTAGTAGAAAACCAGAAGAAAACCAGTAGAAAACTAGTAGAAAACCAGAAGAAAACCAGTAGAAAACCAGAAGAAAACCAGTAGAAAACCAGAAGAAAACCAGAAGAAAACCAGTAGAAAACTAGTAGAAAACCAGTAGAAAACCAGAAGAAAACCAGTAGAAAACTAGTAGAAAACCAGAAGAAAACCAGAAGAAAACCAGTAGAAAACCAGAAGAAAACCAGTAGAAAACCAGAAGAAAACCAGTAGAAAACCAGAAGAAAACCAGTAGAAAACCAGAAGAAAACCAGAAGAAAACTAGTAGAAAACCAGTAGAAAACCAGAAGAAAACCAGTAGAAAACCAGAAGAAAACCAGTAGAAAACCAGAAGAAAACCAGTAGAAAACCAGTAGAAAACCAGAAGAAAACCAGTAGAAAACCAGAAGAAAACCAGTAGAAAACCAGAAGTAAACCAGTAGAAAACCAGTAGAAAACCAGAAGAAAACCAGAAGAAAACCAGTAGAAAACCAGAAGAAAACCAGTAGAAAACCAGAAGAAAACCAGTAGAAAACCAGAAGAAAACCAGTAGAAAACCAGAAGAAAACCAGAAGAAAACCAGTAGAAAACCAGTAGAAAACCAGAAGAAAACCAGTAGAAAACCAGAAGAAAACCAGTAGAAAACCAGAAGAAAACCAGTAGAAAACCAGAAGAAAACCAGTAGAAAACCAGAAGAAAACCAGTAGAAAACCAGTAGAAAACCAGAAGAAAACCAGTGGAAAACCAGAAGAAAACCAGAAGAAAACCAGAAGAAAACCAGTAGAAAACCAGAAGAAAACCAGTAGAAAACCAGAAGAAAACCAGTAGAAAACCAGAAGAAAACCAGAAGAAAACCAGTAGAAAACCAGAAGAAAACCAGTAGAAAACCAGAAGAAAACCAGAAGAAAACCAGTAGAAAACCAGAAGAAAACCAGTAGAAAACCAGAAGAAAACCAGTAGAAAACCAGAAGAAAACCAGTAGAAAACCAGAAGAATGTTGTGAAGTGGTCCTTTTCTTTCCATGAGTTTTGTTTCACTTTGTATTTCTCTTCTTTCAGGCACGCTCTGGCCTCTGCAGCTGCTGGCTGACTCCAGAGCTGATTATTCACCTGTGTCATCACCTGCAGCTCATTCCCTCGCTGACCGCCTCCTACCTGCTCATTGCTGCTGCAAGCTCTTCAGTTCTACCTGCGGCTGCAGAGCCTGGGAAATTATTAGCTAGTGTCTTGTTTTTTCTTACAATCTTCTGTGGCTTCCTGCCACAGCCTTTTTTGGTTCTCCTTGCCACGGAATAAAATCAGTTACTGTGAGTCCTGCGTTTGGATCCGTTCCTGTATCCGGCGACCAGCCATAACAAAGAAAAGCAGAAGAAAGCCGCGGATCAGAGAGGAGAAGCAGAGAAAAAGTTGGCTGCAGAACCTTCAGACTGGACTCTGGTGCTGGAAGATGGTCATGTGGTGGTCTGGGTCCAGATTGGCCCTGTTCTGGATTCATTTGGCATCAAGGTAAGACGAGAGATGGATGAAGGGATTCAGATGTCATGCCGAGCGTCTACTGGACAAGTCCATGATCTGGGATTGCTAAAGTTGTACAGCTCCAGTTTTGGCAACATTATGTGTCCAAACAATGAGGTCTTCCTGAATACACGGAATGAGCAAGTTATTCCAGCTCCCCAGAAGGCACGGCCATATTCCCACATGACACTGGCAGGATTCATGGGGCTCAGACTGGGAAAGAGAACAGGAAACATCATGTTCTTTTCCTCTAAAGGGGAATTGGATCATCAGGATGAAAACTGAGTGACCTATCCCAGGGAAGCTGGAGCCATCCAGCCAGTCCAGCACAAAGAGACATTCACACTCGCACCACTTCTATGGGTAATTTACAGGAACCAACTGGACGGTGGGAGGAAGCCGGAGTACCTGGAGAGAACCTGCAAATTCCACACAGAACCCCCCCCACCCAGCTGAGGATTGAACCAGTGACCTTGTTGCTGTGAGGCTACAGTGCTAACCACTACTCCAAGTAAAAACTGAATCATGTGTTCAGTCAGTCTGTTCTCACTACCCAGTTACTCCTTTCTCCCTCCTGGGTCGGCTTTAACTGTACAACTAGACTAGATCTGGTTCCAGGCGGTTCCATCCCCAACAGACCCCTGCTGCTCTGAACATGCTGTTAACACGCGCAGCCTTTCACCTGCTGCATGCCGTACGTCCAGCCCTGCCGGATGCGGTCCCTTGCCCACACATTGTGTGCGTTCTCAGCCAGTTTGTCCACCATCGCCTCCTGAGTGGGGGTGAGCTTGATGTGGCTCAGATCCAGTGGCGCCGGCTTGTAACCACTAGATAACTGGTATCTGCACAGATTGAATGAAAATAGAAACGTCCAAACACTCTGTTCATCTGATAAACCACAATCTTCCATTTTCTCCAGAATTAATGTTTTAATCCCTGCTGAGAATTACGTTGCTGATAGTCTCATGCTCTTCACTTTGTCCACAGCGTGTTCATCCGCGAGTCCGACGTGGCAACCCAACGCAAGCAGAGTCCTGGAAGACACAGACATGAAGCGAAATGTACGTTGTCATGGACGGACCATTACTCAGGATTCTACGTTTTATAGAAAGTGTTTCGACATATGCTGAAAAACCTGCCCTTGTCTACAGATGCAAAACGTGCCACGATTTCTCCATAAACACAGCGTTCAACAACTTATCAGATTCATCATTAAAACAGCAAATAGGTTCATGAAAATGATCTAATATATTACTAATTAAGATATCGTTTAAAAAAAAAAGTCATTTTTCATTCTTTAGAGCATCTTAGAGTTTTTCTAAAATCACATTTGTTTGTTTGTTTTCCTCCCAGTAACCAGTTAGTAGAGCTGTCAGCGTTAGGGGCTTCAAAAGACCACGAGCTGCTGTCCCACAGAGCCGTTGTCCTGAATACATACATGTATAATCCATCATACATCCCTCTGTCTTCCAGCAAGCTCGGGTCACCCCACTGCTGAAGAAACCCACACTCCACCCACTCCAGGTTGGAATATTATAAACTCTGTAAGGAATATGTAGCTCTACATGTCCACACAGCGTCCAACTGGACTCCAGCACTAAGACATTCCCCGGTGGTGTTCTCACTCTCACATGTAAGTCGTTGTGGATAAAAGGGTCTGCTACATGACTGTACAATAGAATAAATGTTTTTTTTTCCTTTAACATTTAAATAGTTACAAGTATATTCTTTTAGTGTTTCTGTCCACTTTTTGTATATTAAAGACACATTTAATGAACTATACAACGCTGGATTTATGTAAATCACTGTGACACATTTCTCCCTTCATATTAGATAGATGGACAGAACTTTATTTATTTGTGGGAAAACTGGGGAAAAGATGATTTCTTCTTTTAACATTTATATACATTAGACAGAAAAAATTTAAATTTTTTGTAATGTCTGTAAAAAAAAAAAAAAAAAAAAAAAGTGAAATTGTTCATTTTTTTTGCTTTCATATCTAGATAACTGCATCGTGGTTAATTGTGGTGCAGATAAAGACTGTCTAAGATATTTAAAAATAAGAAGTATAGCTTTTAAATCTGAATTTCAAAAAGTCCCTTTCTACCTTTTTCCAGCCAGTTTTCCCCACAACGACAACATCTGTTTTTACTCAGGGACACTGATAGAGCTTTCAGTTGATGTCAGCTCCTACTGCACTGATGCATTACTTGAGTGTCTCCAAAGACATCTGTAAGTTGTAGCTCCTTTCCTGTTCAGGAAGCTTGGAAAAGTCCACCAAGCAGGGATGTTGCCGCTTGTTATCATCACGCACCTGTAAAACACAAACACACATTGGAGAGTTCTGGTGGTTTGACGACCGCCTCCTTTATCTGCTTGAAGAACAGAAACGGGGTGTCGCTGTTTGAGATGGCTCAAAGACAACACCCCAACACATTCTGGGTGCTCGCCTGAGATTCCATTTACATGCCCATCTCTGCTCACGTCCTGATCTTTGGCTGCTCCTGATTGGACGTTACCGCCAGTTTAAGCTCTCTGATTGGTGGAAAATCTGACAGGAAGTGTCTTCATCATCATGTCCAGGTGAAAATAGAGGTCTCTTAGCAACATGGTAGTGATGGTGATGAAGATGTGATAAATAATGGTGGATTTACCATCTAGAGTCTCTGAATAAACACTACATCTGGATTGTAGACCTCCTGGATGGATAGAAATGCTGGAAAACCTCCGTAGACCAGCTGGAGGGTCACATGACCATCCCACACTGCTGGTTCTGAGATACTCATGATTACAGAAGTGAAGGTGCAGTTTTTAAGGGTTAATGCGTATTTATTGGTTATTATAACTTCTGTGAGGAGACTATCGTCTCCGCAGGAACACTTAGATGCTAGTCCTGGATCAGTTTGGCTATGCAAGTCTGAGACAAGAATGAAAAGCATGAACATCATCAGATACAGACCACCAATGTCCAAAATTCCTGTAAAAAAGCTACTATTTCCAACCAAAAGACTGTAATTACCACCGGATAAGAAGTTGGTGTGATACTTACAGCTCCATACGTCCAGCCCAATTCTATCTTGTTCATCACCCAAAGTTCGTGGATATTTTCTGCCAGTTTCTCCCTGATTCTCTCTAAGTGAGGTGGCAGAACAACCTAATTACAAACACAGATAAACAGGAGTTAGTGGTTAGTCTAAGTTACTTTAACTTGTTTAGTTGACTTAGCTGTAAAACCATGACTGTCTCCACCTGACTGGTGTCCACAGGTGTGGGGGTGAAAGCTGCCTGGCTCAAGGTGACTGTAGGGCCCAGCAGGTCTCTGGCAAATGCCTCGTCCTGACTCGCCTCCAGCTTCAGTTTGTCTCTGGGCAAGACTGCCTCAAAGCAAGGAGCGTAGCCTGTAGGAGGGAGGAACTTAAACTCCCCATGTCGACCCCCAAGGAGAAAACGGACCCTGCAGTGGGAAAACATGGCATTGTTCAGGAATCCAGGTACCATCCTGGTACTATACTGGTACTATCTAGGTACCGTCCAGATACTATCTAGGTACTATCCAGGTACTATCCAGGTACCACTCAGATACTATCCAAGTACCATCCTGGTACTATCCAGGTACTATCTAGGTACTATCCAGTTACTATCTAAGTACCATCCTGTTACCATCCAGATACTATCTAGGTACTATCCAGGTACTATCCTGATACTATCTAGGTACTATCTGGGTACTATCCAGGTACTATCCAGGTACCATCCAAATACTATCCAGGTACTATCCTGATACTATCTAGGTACTATCTGGGTACTATCCAGGTACTATCCAGGTACCATCCAAATACTATCCAGGTACTATCCAGGTACTATCTAGGTACTATCCAGGTACTATCTAGGTACTATCCAGGTACCACTCAGATACTATCCAAGTACCATCCTGTTACCATCCGGGTACTATCCAGGTACTATCCAGGTACCACTCAGATACTATCCAAGTACCATCCTGTTACCATCCGGGTACTATCCAGGTACTATCCAGGTACCGTCCAGGTACTATCTCGGTACTATCCAGGTACTATCCAGGTACTATCCAAGTACCATCCTGTTCCCATTCAGGTACTATCTCGGTACTATCCAGGTACTATCCAAGTACCATCCTGTTACCATCCAGGTACCGTCCAGGTACTATCTCGGTACTATCCAGGTACTATCCAGGTACTATCCAAGTACCATCCTGTTCCCATTCAGGTACTATCTCGGTACTATCCAGGTACTATCCAAGTACCATCCTGTTACCATCCAGGTATTATCTAGGTACTATCCAGGTACCATCCTGTTACCATCCGGGTACCATCCAGGTACCTTCCTGGTACTATCAAGGTACCATGGATGTTACCTTCCAGGTAACATCCAGTTACCACCCTGGATAGTACTAAGAGATCCTAAGGCTATCTTAGTACTATCTAGGTATTATCCAAGTACCATCAAGGAACCATCCTGTTGCTATCCAGGTATCATGCTGGTGCTATCCAGGTATCATGCTGGTACTATCCAGGTATCATGCTGGTACTGTCCAGGTATCATGCTGGTACTGTCCAGGTATTATCCAGGTAATATCATGGTTTTTCAGGTGTAACTGGTGCTTTTTGTCTTGCTCAGCTACATTCTTTACTTTTTCCTTCTGTGCTGAGGTGCACAAAAGTGAATCTCCAGCATCATATGGTGTGTTTTGGGTGTTTACTTTGAGCCTTGAATGTGCCAACAAAAGCAAATGAAGTCAACACGATGTTTATTTCATACAAACATCTTTAAATGAGAAATGTTTTAAAAAGAACAGAAACCGTCTTTTTCATGTAAGCAGTGGATTAGAATCATCATAGAAATATTTCACCGTGGTAACACTGGTATCAGATCAAGTCTGGATTTCTTGTATCATGACAACCTGCAAAATGAAGTCGTTTTTCACGTCAGGGGCAAAATCCTTATTTCTGTTCTGAGTTCCATGTGGATGTTTCTAGAAACACCGACGGACTTGCTGTTTTAACAGGGAAGCAAACGATGGGAACATGCTCGGGGAGAGGATGTAGTAAAGCACTGACTTGACTCCTGCAGAGAAGCTGACCACAGGGAAAAACAGCCCTTCAGAGTTGAAGTTCTCAAACATGCCCTGAACCGGCTGGCCATTGATCCTGAAGGAGATGCTGGGAACGCTGAGATCCAGGCAGCAGCTCACCACATCGTCTGACCGCAGCAGGTGCTGATTGGCTGAGCTGACTGTCCGTGCAACGCAGCCTGGACAGGAGGACGGACACAGCATGTAAACATGTTAACTGTCAGTCTGTCCAACTGCAACTTCCCTTTCTAGAAAGTAGAACAGAGTAACATTTTCGCACTAAAACAGATTTAACACTGCTCAACTGTTTGTCAGAAAATGGGATCCTGGTTTTTCTTTGAGAATGTAAGAAAAATGAGGACATGTCTGCAGAAATTATTTAAAACACATAAAACTGAAGACAGAAATAAATCTTCCATCTGAATCGAAACCAGTCAGGTCAGTTCTCAGGAGGGAAAAGGGAAAACTTGTTCATCTTCATGGAACTTTTCACTGATTTCATTTAAAAAATTTTTATTTTAAATTGTTCTTATTATTTTAATGACATTATTTGAAATCATTTTTATTTTGGGATATTTGTTTCTGTGCGACACTAAGGAGACGTTTTCTTTAATGTGCTTTAAGAGATTAATTGGATCGGATTTCTTCCTGTCTGAAAGATTTCAGGAAAGTTTCTGTCATCTCTCCAGTTGGACTCTCTGCTGTCCCTGAAGGAGAACTATTCTTCTCATGTTTCTGCTCTTTGTATCATTTCAAGACCAGGTGATCCCACAACGCTCCCAATATTCCCAACATTCCCAACACTCCTAATGTTCCCAATGCTCCCAACACTCCAAACACTTCCAACGTTCCCAACGCTCTCAATGTTCCCAACGCTCTCAATCTTCCCAACACTCCCAATGTTCCCAACGCTCCCAACACTTAAATCACTCCCAACGTTCCCAATGTTCCCAACACTCCCAACGTTCCCAACACTCGCAATGTTCCCAACACTCTCAATGTTCCCAACGCTCCCAACACTCCCAATGTTCCCAACACTCCCAACCTTGCCAACGCTCCCAACGTTCCCAACACTCCCAACGTTCCCAACACTCTTAATGTTCCCAATGCTCCCAACACTCCCAACGTTCCCAACACTCCCAACCTTGCCAACGCTCCCAACGTTCCCAACACTCCCAACCTTGCCAACGCTCCCAACGTTCCCAACACTCCCAACCTTGCCAACGCTCCCAACGTTCCCAACACTCCCAACGTCTGGGTTCTGGAATCCGTCCCTCCATCGGACCTGCTGAGGTCTGGGAGGAATCTGTCCCTCTATCGGACCTGCTGAGTTCTGGGAGGAATCTGTCCCTCTATCGGACCTGCTGAGTTCTGGGAGGAATCTGTCCCTCTATCGGACCTGCTGAGGTCTGGGAGGAATCATTCCCTCCATCAGACCTGGCCGGTTGATCCCGGTCAGACATGATGGTTGGACTGAGACCTCCAGAAAGTGCTGAACCTTTCCTGAAGACCTCTGTAACATGTGAAGATCTAAGACCAGCTGATGGACCTCTGTCATATGAAGTTCTCATTTCCTGTACAGAACATCCAGTCCAGTTAGCATCCCACCTCATCTGTCTCCATGATCTCCATGTGTTCACGTTGCTTACCTGACCACAGATGAAGTCCATCAAAGCCATAGGAGTACAGGTCGTCACCCACACCGTTGCCTCCCCACCCCTCTCCCCCGCTGGGATAGGGGGCGTAGCCACTGGTGTTGGCCCAGCCCACCCTGAGGTGGGTGGGCTCTGCTGTGACAAACGGTAAAACCTGGTCTACAATGAGTTCGAAGTACCACTTTTTGTACTGGGCCGAGCCGTCGCTGACACCCAGGAAGATATTGGGCCACATGCTGCAGAGAAAAGGGAAGCAGAAGCCATCAGTCAGGTAACCATGGCAACAAACAGGAAGATGGGTTTTCCACCATCCCATATGGGCGTACCTGCTGATGTGGTTGATGAGGCGGGTCTGCAGGAGCAGATCTCTTCCCGGCAGCAGGTTGTCACAGATCAGGTGTTGGTTGGATCGCACTGCCACGCCATGACACACACACAGCGAACACAACACATCCAAGACCTGGACCCAGAGCAGAGGACAGACCAGTGCTGTTACAGGACCTGGACCTCCTGCTAGACGGTACGGGTCTGCTGTTACAGGACCTGGACCTCCTGCTAGACGGTACGGGTCTGCTGTTACAGGACCTGGACCTCCTGCTAGACGGTACGGGTCTGCTGTTACAGGACCTGGACCTCCTGCTAGACGGTACGGGTCTGCTGTTACAGGACCTGGACCTCCTGCTAGACGGTAGACTAGGGTTCCGTTAGTCTACGGGTCCGGTATACTATGGGTCCGGTAGACTACGGGTCAGGTAGACTACGGGTCCGGTATACTACGGGTCCGGTAGACTACGGGTCAGGTAAACTACGGGTCCGGTAAACTACGGGTCCGGTAGACTACGGGTCCGGTAGACTACGGGTCCGGTAAACTACGGGTCAGGTAGACTACGTGTCCGGTAGACTACGGGTCAGGTAGACTACGGGTCAGGTAGACTACGGGTCCGGTAAACTACGGGTCAGGTAGACTACGGGTCAGGTAGACTACGGGTCAGGTAGACTACGGGTCCGGTAAACTACGGGTCAGGTAGACTACGGGTCCGGTAGACTACGGGTCAGGTAAACTACGGGTCAGGTAGACTACGGGTCAGGTAAACTACGGGTCAGGTAGACTACGGGTCTGGTAGACTACGGGTCAGGTAGACTACGGGTCCGGTAAACTACAGGTCAGGTAGACTACGGGTCCGGTAGACTACGGGTCCGGTAAACTACGGGTCCGGTAGACTACGGGTCAGGTAGACTACGGGTCCGGTAAACTACAGGTCAGGTAGACTACGGGTCCGGTAGACTACGGGTCCGGTAGACTACGGGTCAGGTAGACTACTGGTCCGGTAAACTACGGGTCCGGTAGACTACGGGTCCGGTAGACTACGGGTCAGGTAGACTACTGGTCCGGTAAACTACGGGTCAGGTAGACTACGGGTCCGGTAGACTACGGGTCAGGTAGACTACGGGTCCGGTAAACTACAGGTCAGGTAGACTACGGGTCCGGTAGACTACGGGTCCGGTAGACTACGGGTCAGGTAGACTACTGGTCCGGTAAACTACGGGTCCGGTAGACTACGGGTCAGGTAGACTACTGGTCCGGTAGACTACGGGTCCGGTAGACTACGGGTCAGGTAGACTACTGGTCCGGTAGACTACGGGTCCGGTAGACTACGGGTCCGGTAGACTACTGGTCCGGTAGACTACGGGTCAGGTAGACTACTGGTCCGGTAGACTACGGGTCCGGTAGACTACGGGTCCGGTAGACTACTGGTCCGGTAGACTACGGGTCCGGTAGACTACGGGTCCGGTAGACTACGGGTCAGGTAGACTACTGGTCCGGTAGACTACGGGTCCGGTAGACTACGGGTCCGGTAAACTACGGGTCAGGTAGACTACGGGTCCGGTAGACTACGGGTCCGGTAAACTACGGGTCCGGTAGACTACGGGTCAGGTAGACTACGGGTCCGGTAGACTACGGGTCAGGTAGACTACGGGTCCGGTAGACTACGGGTCCGGTAGACTACGGGTCAGGTAGACTACGGGTCAGGTAGACTACGGGTCAGGTAGACTACGGGTCAGGTAGACTACGGGTCCGGTAAACTACGGGTCCGGTAGACTACGGGTCCGGTAGACTACGGGTCCGGTAGACTACGGGTCAGGTAGACTACGGGTCAGGTAGACTACGGGTCCGGTAGACTACGGGTCCGGTAGACTACGGGTCCGGTAGACTACGGGTCAGGTAGACTACGGGTCCGGTAGACTACGGGTCAGGTAGACTACGGGTCCGGTAAACTACGGGTCCGGTAGACTACGGGTCCGGTAGACTACGGGTCCGGTAGACTACGGGTCAGGTAGACTACGGGTCCGGTAGACTACGGGTCAGGTAGACTACGGGTCCGGTAGACTACGGGTCAGGTAGACTATGGGTTGTTCTAGAACGCACCTTGTGGTTGCGTCCATGTTTGTCCAGGAGAGAGATGATGGACTTGATGTGTCCTTCTTTTATGATGTTTAATGCTTCAGGACTCTCCACCAGCACACAGTGAAGCACCTCTAGGATTCCTGGAAATAAAGAGGACGACAAAAACTTGACCCGCCAACCAGCATGTCCATGTCAACATCATATTTTCTTCAAGTGAAAAAGCATGCATGTGACTAAGTTCATGATTAAACGTCGGAAATGACTAAAAATCTTCTTCATGTCTTCTCTTTGGACACACTTCATGTCTCCAATCATGAAACATGATCTGCTGAATGTGTGAGGACAACGTCTGCTGCCGCTGCTGAGGCGAGACGTTCCGGTGCAGGACGAGCCGCCGGACAGGAGACGTCTCAACGTTTAAAGCTCAGGAATGACAAAGAGTCAGGAATGTTCCTGTTCAGCGGACGATGGTCCGACAGGTCGTCCATTTCCCCGCTCCTTTTGTTGTGCTGCGGGACTTAAACGTTTCTAAACAAAAAAGGTTTGGGGTCCTGTTCTGGAGAAACCGGCAACAAAGAGGTGAGGTGAACCGAGCCATGCGGCATCGTGAGCAGACGGGTCAGAACCTTCCACCAGACGATCATCATGGACCAGAGATACGGGACATGTACTGGTACACGGGACATGTACTGGTACGCGTGACATGTACTGGTACACGGGACATGTACTGGTACGCGGGACATGTACTGGTACGCGGGACATGTACTGGTACGCGGGACATGTACTGGTACGCGGGACATGTACTGGTACGCGGGACATGTACTGGTACGCGGGACATGTACTGGTACGCGGGACATGTACTGGTACGCGTGACATGTACTGGTACGCGGGACATGTACTGGTACACGGGACATGTACTGGTACGCGTGACATGTACTGGTACACGGGACATGTACTGGTACGCGTGACATGTACTGGTACACGGGACATGTACTGGTACGCGGGACATGTACTGGTACGCGGGACATGTACTGGTACGCGGGACATGTACTGGTACACGGGACATGTACTGGTACGCGGGACATGTACTGGTACGCGTGACATGTACTGGTACACGGGACATGTACTGGTACACGGGACATGTACTGGTACGCGTGACATGTACTGGTACACGGGACATGTACTGGTACACGGGACATGTACTGGTACGCGGGACATGTACTGGTACGCGGGACATGTACTGGTACGCGTGACATGTACTGGTACGCGGGACATGTACTGGTACACGGGACATGTACTGGTACACGGGACATGTACTGGTACACGGGACATGTACTGGTACGCGTGACATGTACTGGTACACGGGACATGTACTGGTACACGGGACATGTACTGGTACACGGGACATGTACTGGTACGCGTGACATGTACTGGTACACGGGACATGTACTGGTGCACGGGACATGTACTGGTACGCGTGACATGTACTGGTGCACGGGACATGTACTGGTGCACGGGACATGTACTGGTGCACGGGACATGTACTGGTGCACGGGACATGTACTGGTGCACGGGACATGTACTGGTACACGGGACATGTACTGGTGCGCGGGACATGTACTGGTACGCGTGACATGTACTGGTGCGCGTGACATGTACTGGTGCGCGTGACATGTACTGGTGCGCGGGACATGTACTGGTGCGCGGGACATGTACTGGTGCGCGGGACATGTACTGGTGCGCGGGACATGTACTGGTACGCGGGACATGTACTGGTGCGCGGGACATGTACTGGTGCACGGGACATGTACTGGTACGCGGGACATGTACTGGTGCACGGGACATGTACTGGTGCACGGGACATGTACTGGTGCACGGGACATGTACTGGTACGCGGGACATGTACTGGTGCACGGGACATGTACTGGTGCACGGGACATGTACTGGTACGCGTGACATGTACTGGTACACGGGACATGTACTGGTACGCGGGACATGTACTGGTACACGGGACATGTACTGGTACGTGTGACATGTACTGGTACGTGTGACATGTACTGGTACGCGGGACATGTACTGGTACGCGTGACATGTACTGGTACACGGGACATGTACTGGTACACGTGACATGTACTGGTACACGTGACATGTACTGGTACGCGTGACATGTACTGGTACGCGTGACATGTACTGGTACGCGTGACATGTACTGGTACGCGTGACATGTACTGGTACGCGTGACATGTACTGGTACGCGTGACATGTACTGGTACACGGGACATGTACTGGTACGCGTGACATGTACTGGTACGCGGGACATGTACTGGTACACGGGACATGTACTGGTACACGGGACATGTACTGGTACACGGGACATGTACTGGTACGCGTGACATGTACTGGTACACGGGACATGTACTGGTACGCGTGACATGTACTGGTACGCGTGACATGTACTGGTACGCGTGACATGTACTGGTACGCGGGACATGTACTGGTACGCGTGACATGTACTGGTACGCGTGACATGTACTGGTACGCGTGACATGTACTGGTACGCGGGACATGTACTGGTACGCGGGACATGTACTGGTACGCGGGACATGTACTGGTACGCGGGACATGTACTGGTACGCGGGACATGTACTGGTACGCGGGACATGTACTGGTACGCGGGACATGTACTGGTACGCGGGACATGTACTGGTACGCGGGACATGTACTGGTACGCGGGACATGTACTGGTACGCGGGACATGTACTGGTACGCGGGACATGTACTGGTACGCGGGACATGTACTGGTACGCGGGACATGTACTGGTACGCGTGACATGTACTGGTGCGCGGGACATGTACTGGTACGCGGGACATGTACTGGTACGCGGGACATGTACTGGTACGCGGGACATGTACTGGTACGCGGGACATGTACTGGTACGCGGGACATGTACTGGTGCGCGGGACATGTACTGGTACGCGGGACATGTACTGGTACGCGGGACATGTACTGGTACGCGGGACATGTACTGGTACGCGTGACATGTACTGGTACGCGGGACATGTACTGGTACGCGGGACATGTACTGGTACGCGGGACATGTACTGGTACGCGGGACATGTACTGGTACGCGGGACTGTGTTCTCCCGTTCCTCCTACAGTCCAGACATGGCTCTGGGTTTACTGGTTTTCTTTAAGTCTCTGCAGGCCTGACTGGTGTTCAGGTATCTTTCTCCTCTCTCTCTCTTCTCTGTAGTCTCCTTTTCATTTCTCATCCCCGTTTCCTGTCGCCTGCAGTTACGTTCAGCTACATTTCGTCAATTTAAGAACAAACAAAAATTCAAAAGAAACTAGAACCAGCTATTATTGAAACAGTAACAACTGTGAATGCCCATTTATTAAACTATGCTGAATGATTGAAATGAAATTGCATAGGTATAAGACATTGAAAAACAAAGCACAACTGAATTAATAATTTTTTGGCCCCCACTGGGATTGAACCCATGAAGTCCTGCGCTAAAGCACACTGACTCACTCACTACACCACTTGCACTCTTAGTTTCACCTTGGAAAAAGCGTTTTTTCCAATTAGCATGGGAATGTTTTTTTTCCCACGTCCAGCAGGGTGTAATTAGTGGGACTGCAGAAACATGTGCGAGGTTGAACTAAACTCCAGTAAAGATGTGACAGACTTTATTGTTCAATGTGAAAAGCTTTTTTTTAAAGTTGATTAAGATTTATCAAAGTGTTGAAATGTTGCAGGGAGCATTGTTGGAACAAATATTCCATATTTAACTGGGACATTTGCAAATAAATTCCTTTGCTCCTTGAAGTGCACAGCTGAGACCAACAGTTTACAGTGAGCAGCCTGCAGAACTGCACGCCATCACACAAGCATCAGCCGACAAACTACAACAGCACTATATGTTAAATGCTGCATTTGAACCCGTGCCTTTATGTGTACCTGTGTACCGGTGCACAAAATGGACCAATCGCTGAGCTGAATTCTTTTTCGTCCAATCACAGGAATTGATTTCAATACATTGACAAAAACTTGAATAACGTTTAAATGTTACAAAGACCAAAAGTGGTAGAACATATCTCCTGAATGGGCTGAAGAGTTTGATACTTGAATGGTTGAAGTGAGACAAACGGTGTGGGAGGAGTAGCGTTTAAAATATTTTGTAAGAAAATACAATGGAGACCGGGACCGAGACGAACCGGACACTGCAAACTGGTGCAGAGCTCTGAAACCCTGATGACCAATCGCTGTGCTGAATTTTTGCAAGGTCCAATCCGCATTTGGTTGGAAGGACTTTCATCCAATCACAAGGCTGATTTAATTTTTTACAAAATGCTAAATATCTTAAAAAAACTACAAAGATTTAAAATAAAAATAAAAAAGTCGTAGCACACATGTCCTGAAGGAGCTGCAGGGTTTAAGATGTGAATGATTGAAGTGACCTGAACGGCGCAGGAGGAGTAGCACGGCAAAGTTTGGCAGAATAATAATAAAAATGGCCGAACAGGATCTCAATAAAAGAATAAAATCTGAAGAAAAAAGTGGATTATTGAGAGGAAGCTTATATCCATAAAGCAGGCAGAGCAGCAGTCTGCTGCTGGGTCTGCATGGTCCTGTCCACCCACCTGAAGACGCCTCCAGCTGCTCCAGTCTGCTGATCAACCAGTCCAACGAACCAGAAAACTGGGCACAGTTCTTCCTGTTTCCTCTGATGAGAGCAGCTGTAGGAAAAAATGCCACATTAACAGGGATGAGATCAGTGTGTGTGTGTGTGTGTGTGTGTGTGTGTGTGTGTGTTTACCCAGTAGCTGATACAGGGAGTTAAGGATGGAGCTCCAGGCCTCTGCAGCTTCTCTTCCGACCACCTCAGCAAAGTGAGCTGCACTGCTGTACACATGAAGACGATCAATACAGTCCAGAACCAGGCTGATCATCCCCTGCAGACACACACAGGTCCGTTTACTGCCTGAGAGAACGAGCCACAACGCAGGGAACAACTGAACCTGGACCTGAGCTCTGTCTGTCTGCACAGTTCAGGCTCCTCTTATGTACAGAATCAGTTTTGTTCCTTCTGATGTCACTTTAAATACGTTCATGCATCCTGTATGTTGTCATGGTTACAAGCTGTTCCATCCATCCACATCCGCAACACAGAAGATGGATGAAAGGCTCCGTAGAGCAGAGCACAGAAGACATGAAAGCAGCTTCATCTGAAGCGTTTAAAATCCAGGAACAGGTACGAAGACCTGAGACCACAATAACATGAAGTGAAACTTGGTTTCATCAAAATGGAGCCTTCTGTCACACGCTTTGCACGTATCAGGGAGATAAAACTCCAAGCAACTATAAAAAAATAAGCTGGGACATGTGAGGAATAATGTTGGAAATGAAGTTGAATAAATAACAAATAAAAGAATAAAATTTGAGGAACAATAAAAGAATGTGTAGCTTCTCCGTCAGCAGCAGCTCTCCCTCCCCGTCCTACAGATGTAGCTCAATCCTCCTGCAGCTCCTCCTGCAGTCAGAGAGGAGCTGATCACCTGAAGCAGGTTCATTCTTCCTGCTTTACTGTCCGATGTTCATGTCTGTTCATGTGGATGGAACATGAAGAAACATGAAGAATGTTCATGAAGTCAAAATGAAACGTTTATTAAAATGACTGCAAAGCGTGGAAAGGCAACTTTGTCCCAAACATGTTGGAGCTCCGGACGAACATTCTGCATGAAGAGAGCAGGAAGCACCAAGATCTACCGGCATTTTATATGATCCATAGAGGTAAACGAGGCTGGATCTGACTTACAATTAAACCCAACATTATTCCTTACGTAGTTCGCAGCATCATTCCCAACATCACTCACAATATCATTCCCAGCATCACTCCCAAAATTCATTCCCGGCATCACTCCCAACATCATTCCCAGCATCATTCCCAGTATCACTCCCAACATCACTCACAACATCATTTCCAGCATCACTCCCAAAATTCATTCCCGGCATCATTCCCAGCATCATTCCCAGCATCACTCCCAACATCATTCCCAGCATCATTCCCAGTATCACTCCCAACATCACTCACAACATCATTCCCAACATCACTCACAACATCATTCCCAGCATCATTCCCAGCATCACTACCCAACATCATTCCCAACATCACTCACAACATCATTCCCAGCATCATTCCCAGCATCACTCCCAACATCACTCACAACATCATTCCCAACATCATTCCCAGCATCACTCACAACATCATTCCCAGCATCATTCCCAGCATCACTACCCAACATCATTCCCAACATCACTCACAACATCATTCCCAGCATCATTCCCAGCATCACTCCCAACATCACTCACCGCATCATTTCCAAAATCATTCCCAGCATCACTCCCTGCATCACTCCCAAAAATCTTTCCCAACATCATTCCCAGCATCATTCCCAGCATCATTCCCAGCATCATTCCCAACATCATTCCCAGCATCATTCCCAACATCATTCCCAGCATCACTCCCAACATCATTCTCCAGCATCATTCCCAACATAATTCCCAGCATCACTCCCAACCTCATTCCAGGCATCACTCCCAACATCATTCCCAGCATCACTCCCAACATCATTCCCAGCATCATTCCCAGCATCACTCCCAAAAATCATTCCCAGCATCACTCCCAACATCATTCCCAGCATCATTCCAACATCATTCCCAGCATAATTCCCAACATCATTCCCAGCATTATTCCCAGCATCACTCCCAACATCATTCCCAGCATCACTCCCAACATCATTCCCAGCATCACTCCCAGCATCACTCCCAACATCATTCCCAGCATCATTCCCAGCATCACTCCCAAAAATCATTCCCAGCATCACTCCCAAAAATCATTCCCAGCATCACTCCCAACATCATTCCCAGAATCACTCCCAACATCATTCCCAGCATCACTCCCAACATCATTCCCAGCATCACTCCCAATATCATTCCCAACATCATTCCCAGCATCACTCCCAACATCATTCCCAGCATCACTCCCAAAAATCATTCCCAGCATCACTCCCAAAAATCGTTCCCAGCATCACTCCCAACATCATTCCCAGCATCACTCCCAAAAATCATTCCCAGCATCACTCCCAACATCATTCCCAGCATCACTCCCAACATCATTCCCCAGCATCATTCCCAACATCATTCCCAGCATTATTCCCAGCATCACTCCCAACATCATTCCCAGCATCACTCCCAACATCATTCCCAGCATCACTCCCAGCATCACTCCCAACATCATTCCCAGCATCATTCCCAGAATCACTCCCAAAAATCATTCCCAGCATCACTCCCAAAAATCATTCCCAGCATCACTCCCAACATCATTCCCAGAATCACTCCCAACATCATTCCCAGCATCACTCCCAAAATCATTCCCAGCATCACTCCCAATATCATTCCCAACATCATTCCCAGCATCACTCCCAACATCATTCCCAGCATCACTCCCAAAAATCATTCCCAGCATCACTCCCAAAATTCATTCCCGGCATCATTCCCAGCATCACTCCCAACATCATTCCCAGCATCATTCCCAGTATCACTCCCAACATCACTCACAACATCATTCCCAACATCACTCACAACATCATTCCCAGCATCATTCCCAGCATCACTCCCAACATCATTCCCAACATCACTCACAACATCATTCCCAGCATCATTCCCAGCATCACTCCCAACATCACTCACAACATCATTCCCAACATCATTCCCAGCATCACTCACAACATCATTCCCAACATCACTCACAGCATCATTTCCAACATCATTCCCAGCATCACTCCCTGCATCACTCCCTGCATCACTCCCAAAAATCTTTCCCAACATCATTCCCAGCATCACTCCCAGCATCATTCCCAGCATCATTCCCAACATCATTCCCAGCATCATTCCCAAAAATCATTCCCAGCATCACTCCCAACATCATTCTCCAGCATCATTCCCAACATAATTCCCAGCATCACTCCCAACCTCATTCCAGGCATCACTCCCAACATCATTCCCAGCATCATTCCCAGCATCACTCCCAAAAATCATTCCCAGCATCACTCCCAACATCATTCCCAGCATCATTCCAACATCATTCCCAGCATAATTCCCAACATCATTCCCAGCATTATTCCCAGCATCACTCCCAACATCATTCCCAGCATCACTCCCAACATCATTCCCAGCATCACTCCCAGCATCACTCCCAACATCATTCCCAGCATCATTCCCAGCATCACTCCCAAAAATCATTCCCAGCATCACTCCCAAAAATCATTCCCAGCATCACTCCCAACATCATTCCCAGAATCACTCCCAACATCATTCCCAGCATCACTCCCAACATCATTCCCAGCATCACTCCCAATATCATTCCCAACATCATTCCCAGCATCACTCCCAACATCATTCCCAGCATCACTCCCAAAAATCATTCCCAGCATCACTCCCAAAAATCGTTCCCAGCATCACTCCCAACATCATTCCCAGCATCACTCCCAAAAATCATTCCCAGCATCACTCCCAACATCATTCCCAGCATCACTCCCAACATCATTCCCAGCATCACTCCCAATATCATTCCCAACATCATTCCCAGCATCACTCCCAACATCATTCCCAGCATCACTCCCAAAAATCATTCCCAGCATCACTCCCAAAAATCGTTCCCAGCATCACTCCCAACATCATTCCCAGCATCACTCCCAAAAATCATTCCCAGCATCACTCCCAACATCATTCCCAGCATCACTCCCAACATCATTCCCAGCATCACTCCCAACATCATTCCCCAGCATCATTCCCAATATCATTCCCAACATCATTCCCAGCATCACTCCCAGCATCACTCCCAAAAATGATTCCCAGCATCATTCCCAACATCATTCCCAACATCACTCACAACATCATTCCCAACATCACTCACAACATCATTCCCAGCATCACTCCCAGCATCACTCTCAAAAATCATTCCCAGCATCACTCCCAACATCATTCCCAGCATCATTCCCAAAAATCATTCCCAGCATCATTCCAGCATCACTCCCAACATCATTCCCCAGCATCATTCCCAATATCATTCCCAGCATCACTCCCAACATCATTCCCAGCATCACTCCCAACATCATTCCCAGCATCACTCCCAACATCATTCCCAACATCACTCACAGCATCATTTCCAACATCATTCCCAGCATCACTTCCAGCATCACTCCCTGCATCACTCCCAAAAATCTTTCCCAACATCATTCCCAGCATCACTCCCAGCATCATTCCCAGCATCATTCCCAAAAATCATTCCCAGCATCACTCCCAACATCATTCTCCAGCATCATTCCCAACATCATTCCCAGCATCACTCCCAACCTCATTCCAGGCATCACTCCCAACATCATTCCCAGCATCACTCCCAACATCATTCCCAGCATCATTCCCAGCATCACTCCCAACATCATTCCCAGCATCACTCCCAGCATCACTCCCAACATCATTCCCAGCATCACTCCCAACATCACTCCCAACATCATTCACAGCATCACTCCCAACATCATTCCCAGCATCATTCCCAGCATCACTCCCAACATCATTCCCAGGATCATTCCCAGCATCATTCCCAGCATCATTCCCAACATCATTCCCAGCATTATTCCCAGCATCACTCCCAAATATCATTCCCAGCATCACTCCCAACATCATTCCCAGCATCGCTCACAACATCATTCCCAGCATCACTCCCAGCATCATTCCCAGCATCATTCCCAACATCATTCCCAGCATCACTCCCAATATCATTCCCAACATCATTCCCAACATCATTCCCAGCATCACTCCCAAAAATCATTCCCAGCATCACTCCCAAATATCATTCCCAGCATCACTCCCAACATCATTCCCAGCATCGCTCACAACATCATTCCCAGCATCACTCCCAGCATCATTCCCAGCATCATTCCCAACATCATTCCCAGCATCACTCCCAACATCATTCCCAACATCACTCACAGCATCATTTCCAACATCATTCCCAGCATCACTCCCAGCATCACTCCCTGCATCACTCCCAAAAATCTTTCCCAACATCATTCCCAGCATCACTGCCAGCATCATTCCCAGCATCATTCCCAACATCATTCCCAGCATCATTCCCAAAAATCATTCCCAGCATCACTCCCAGCATCACTCCCAACATCATTCCCAGCATCATTCCCAGCATCATTCCCAACATCACTCACAACATCATTCCCAACATCACTCACAACATCATTCCCAGCATCACTCCCAGCATCACTCTCAAAAATCATTCCCAGCATCACTCCCAACATCATTCCCAGCATCATTCCCAAAAATCATTCCCAGCATCATTCCAGCATCACTCCCAACATCATTCCCCAGCATCATTCCCAATATCATTCCCAGCATCACTCCCAACATCATTCCCAGCATCACTCCCAACATCATTCCCAGCATCACTCCCAACATCATTCCCAACATCACTCACAGCATCATTTCCAACATCATTCCCAGCATCACTTCCAGCATCACTCCCTGCATCACTCCCAAAAATCTTTCCCAACATCATTCCCAGCATCACTCCCAGCATCATTCCCAGCATCATTCCCAGCATCATTCCCAAAAATCATTCCCAGCATCACTCCCAACATCATTCTCCAGCATCATTCCCAACATCATTCCCAGCATCACTCCCAACCTCATTCCAGGCATCACTCCCAACATCATTCCCAGCATCACTCCCAACATCATTCCCAGCATCATTCCCAGCATCACTCCCAACATCATTCCCAGCATCACTCCCAGCATCACTCCCAACATCATTCCCAGCATCACTCCCAACATCACTCCCAACATCATTCACAGCATCACTCCCAACATCATTCCCAGCATCATTCCCAGCATCACTCCCAACATCATTCCCAGGATCATTCCCAGCATCATTCCCAGCATCATTCCCAACATCATTCCCAGCATTATTCCCAGCATCACTCCCAAATATCATTCCCAGCATCACTCCCAACATCATTCCCAGCATCGCTCACAACATCATTCCCAGCATCACTCCCAGCATCATTCCCAGCATCATTCCCAACATCATTCCCAGCATCACTCCCAATATCATTCCCAACATCATTCCCAACATCATTCCCAGCATCACTCCCAAAAATCATTCCCAGCATCACTCCCAAATATCATTCCCAGCATCACTCCCAACATCATTCCCAGCATCGCTCACAACATCATTCCCAGCATCACTCCCAGCATCATTCCCAGCATCATTCCCAACATCATTCCCAGCATCACTCCCAACATCATTCCCAACATCACTCACAGCATCATTTCCAACATCATTCCCAGCATCACTCCCAGCATCACTCCCTGCATCACTCCCAAAAATCTTTCCCAACATCATTCCCAGCATCACTGCCAGCATCATTCCCAGCATCATTCCCAACATCATTCCCAGCATCATTCCCAAAAATCATTCCCAGCATCACTCCCAGCATCACTCCCAACATCATTCCCAGCATCATTCCCAGCATCACTCCCAACATCATTCCCAGCATCACTCCCAAAAATCATTCCCAGCATCACTCCCAAAAATCATTCCCAGCATCACTCCCAAAAATCATTCCCAGCATCACTCCCAACATCATTCCCAGCATCACTCCCAAAAATCATTCCCAGCATCACTCCCAACATCATTCCCAGCATCACTCCCAACATCATTCCCAGCATCACTCCCAACATCATTCCCCAGCATCATTCCCAATATCATTCCCAACATCATTCCCAGCATCACTCCCAGCATCACTCCCAAAAATGATTCCCAGCATCATTCCCAACATCATTCCCAACATCACTCACAACATCATTCCCAACATCACTCACAACATCATTCCCAGCATCACTCCCAGCATCACTCTCAAAAATCATTCCCAACATCACTCCCAACATCATTCCCAGCATCATTCCCAAAAATCATTCCCAGCATCATTCCAGCATCACTCCCAACATCATTCCCCAGCATCATTCCCAATATCATTCCCAGCATCACTCCCAACATCATTCCCAGCATCACTCCCAACATCATTCCCAGCATCACTCCCAACATCATTCCCAACATCACTCACAGCATCATTTCCAACATCATTCCCAGCATCACTTCCAGCATCACTCCCTGCATCCCTCCCAAAAATCTTTCCCAACATCATTCCCAGCATCACTCCCAGCATCATTCCCAGCATCATTCCCAACATCATTCCCAGCATCATTCCCAAAAATCATTTCCAGCATCACTCCCAACATCATTCTCCAGCATCATTCTCAACATCATTCCCAGCATCGCTCACAACATCATTCCCAGCATCACTCCCAGCATCATTCCCAGCATCATTCCCAACATCATTCCCAGCATCACTCCCAATATCATTCCCAACATCATTCCCAACATCATTCCCAGCATCACTCCCAAAAATCATTCCCAGCATCACTCCCAAATATCATTCCCAGCATCACTCCCAACATCATTCCCAGCATCGCTCACAACATCATTCCCAGCATCACTCCCAGCATCATTCCCAGCATCATTCCCAACATCATTCCCAGCATCACTCCCAACATCATTCCCAACATCACTCACAGCATCATTTCCAACATCATTCCCAGCATCACTCCCAGCATCACTCCCTGCATCACTCCCAAAAATCTTTCCCAACATCATTCCCAGCATCACTGCCAGCATCATTCCCAGCATCATTCCCAACATCATTCCCAGCATCATTCCCAAAAATCATTCCCAGCATCACTCCCAGCATCACTCCCAACATCATTCCCAGCATCATTCCCAGCATCACTCCCAACATCATTCCCAGCATCACTCCCAAAAATCATTCCCAGCATCACTCCCAAAAATCATTCCCAGCATCACTCCCAACATCATTCCCAGCATCACTCCCAAAAATCATTCCCAGCATCACTCCCAACATCATTCCCAGCATCACTCCCAACATCATTCCCAGCATCACTCCCAACATCATTCCCCAGCATCATTCCCAATATCATTCCCAACATCATTCCCAGCATCACTCCCAGCATCACTCCCAAAAATGATTCCCAGCATCATTCCCAACATCATTCCCAACATCACTCACAACATCATTCCCAACATCACTCACAACATCATTCCCAGCATCACTCCCAGCATCACTCTCAAAAATCATTCCCAACATCACTCCCAACATCATTCCCAGCATCATTCCCAAAAATCATTCCCAGCATCATTCCAGCATCACTCCCAACATCATTCCCCAGCATCATTCCCAATATCATTCCCAGCATCACTCCCAACATCATTCCCAGCATCACTCCCAACATCATTCCCAGCATCACTCCCAACATCATTCCCAACATCACTCACAGCATCATTTCCAACATCATTCCCAGCATCACTTCCAGCATCACTCCCTGCATCCCTCCCAAAAATCTTTCCCAACATCATTCCCAGCATCACTCCCAGCATCATTCCCAGCATCATTCCCAACATCATTCCCAGCATCATTCCCAAAAATCATTTCCAGCATCACTCCCAACATCATTCTCCAGCATCATTCTCAACATCATTCCCAGCATCACTCCCAACCTCATTCCAGGCATCACTCCCAACATCATTCCCAGCATCACTCCCAACATCATTCCCAGCATCATTCCCAGCATCACCCCCAACATCATTCCCAGCATCACTCCCAGCATCACTCCCAACATCATTCCCAGCATCACTCCCAACATCATTCCCAGCATCACTCCCAATATCATTCCCAACATCATTCCCAGCATCACTCCCAACATCATTCCCAGCATCACTCCCAAAAATCATTCCCAGCATCACTCCCAAAAATCATTCCCAGCATCACTCCCAACATCATTCCCAGCATCACTCCCAAAAATCATTCCCAGCATCACTCCCAACATCATTCCCAGCATTACTCCCAACATCATTCCCAGCATCACTCCCAACATCATTCCCCAGCATCATTCCCAGCATCACTCCCAACATCATTCCCAGCATCACTCCCAATATCATTCCCAACATCATTCCCAGCATCACTCCCAACATCATTCCCAGCATCACTCTCAAAAATCATTCCCAGCATCACTCCCAAAAATCATTCCCAGCATCACTCCCAACATCATTCCCAGCATCACTCCCAAAAATCATTCCCAGCATCACTCCCAACATCATTCCCAGCATTACTCCCAACATCATTCCCAGCATCACTCCCAACATCATTCCCCAGCATCATTCCCAATATCATTCCCAACATCATTCCCAGCATCACTCCCAGCATCACTCCCAAAAATGATTCCCAGCATCATTCCCAACATCATTCCCAACATCACTCACAACATCATTCCCAACATCACTCACAACATCATTCCCAGCATCACTCCCAGCATCACTCTCAAAAATCATTCCCAGCATCACTCCCAACATCATTCCCAGCATCATTCCCAAAAATCATTCCCAGCATCATTCCAGCATCACTCCCAACATCATTCCCCAGCATCATTCCCAATATCATTCCCAGCATCACTCCCAACATCATTCCCAGCATCACTCCCAACATCATTCCCAGCATCACTCCCAACATCACTCCCAACATCATTCCCAGCATCACTCCCAGCATCACTCCCAACATCATTCCCAGCATCACTCCCAACATCACTCCCAACATCATTCCAGGCATCACTCCCAATATCATTCCCAGCATCACTCCCAACATCATTCCCAGCATCATTCCCAGCATCACTCCCAACATCATTCCCAGCATCACTCCCAGCATCACTCCCAACATCATTCCCAACATCACTCACAACATCATTCCCAGCATCACTCCCAGCATCACTCTCAAAAATCATTCCCAGCATCACTCCCAACATCATTCCCAGCATCATTCCCAAAAATCATTCCCAGCATCATTCCAGCATCACTCCCAACATCATTCCCCAGCATCATTCCCAATATCATTCCCAGCATCACTCCCAACATCATTCCCAGCATCACTCCCAACATCATTCCCAGCATCACTCCCAACATCATTCCCAACATCACTCACAGCATCATTTCCAACATCATTCCCAGCATCACTTCCAGCATCACTCCCTGCATCACTCCCAAAAATCTTTCCCAACATCATTCCCAGCATCACTCCCAGCATCATTCCCAGCATCATTCCCAGCATCATTCCCAAAAATCATTCCCAGCATCACTCCCAACATCATTCTCCAGCATCATTCCCAACATCATTCCCAGCATCACTCGCAACCTCATTGCAGGCATTACTCCCAACATCATTCCCAGCATCACTCCCAACATCATTCCCAGCATCATTCCCAGCATCACTGCCAACATCATTCCCAGCATCACTCCCAGCATCACTCCCAACATCATTCCCAGCATCACTCCCAACATCACTCCCAACATCATTCCCAGCATCACTCCCAACATCATTCCCAGCATCATTCCCAGCATCACTCCCAACATCATTCCCAGCATCATTCCCAGCATCATTCCCAGCATCATTCCCAACATCATTCCCAGCATTATTCCCAGCATCACTCCCAAATATCATTCCCAGCATCACTCCCAACATCATTCCCAGCATCATTCCCAGCATCACTCCCAAAAATCATTCCCAGCATCACTCCCAAAAATCATTCCCAGCATCACTCCCTACATCATTCCCAGCATCATTCCCAGCATCACTCCCAACATCATTCCCAGCATAATTCCCAGCATCATTCCCAACATCATTCCCAGCATCATTCCCAACATCCCTCCCAGCATCATTCCCAGCATCATTCCCAACATCACTCACAACATCATTCCCAACATCACTCACAACATCATTCCCAGCATCACTCCCAGCATCACTCCCAAAAATCATTCCCAGCATCATTCCCAACATCATTCCCAGCATCATTCCCAAAAATCATTCACAGCATCATTCCAGCATCACTCCCAACATCATTCCCCAGCATCATTCCCAATATCATTCCCAGCATCACTCCCAACATCATTCCCAGCATCACTCCCAACATCATTCCCCAGCATCATTCCCAATATCATTCCCAGCATCACTCCGAACATCATTCCCAGCATCACTCCCAACATCATCCCCAACATCATTCCCAGCATCATTCCCAGCATCACTCCCAGCATCACTCCCAACATCATTCCAGGCATCATTCCCAACATCATTCCCAACATCGTTCCCAACATCATTCCCAGCATCACTCCCAACATCATTCCCAGCATCATTCCCAGCATCACTCCCAACCTCATTCCCAGCATAATTCCCAGCATCATTCCCAACATCATTCCCAGCATCATTCCCAACATCACTCCCAACATCATTCCCAGCATCATTCTCAGCATCATTCCCAACATCACTCACAACATCATTCCCAACATCACTCACAACATCATTCCCAGCATCACTCCCAGCATCACTCCCAAAAATCATTCCCAGCATCATTCCCAACATCATTCCCAGCATCATTCCCAAAAATCATTCACAGCATCATTCCAGCATCACTCCCAACATCATTCCCCAGCATCATTCCCAATATCATTCCCAGCATCACTCCCAACATCATTCCCAGCATCACTCCCAACATCATTCCCAGCATCACTCCCAACATCACTCCCAACATCATTCCAGGCATCACTCCCAACATCATTCCCAGCATCACTCCCAACATCATTCCCAGCATCATTCCCAGCATCACTCCCAACATCATTCCCAGCATCACTCCCAGCATCACTCCCAACATCATTCCCAACATCACTCACAACATCATTCCCAGCATCACTCCCAGCATCCCTCTCAAAAATCATTCCCAGCATCACTCCCAACATCATTCCCAGCATCATTCCCAAAAATCATTCCCAGCATCATTCCAGCATCACTCCCAACATCATTCCCCAGCATCATTCCCAATATCATTCCCAGCATCACTCCCAACATCATTCCCAGCATCACTCCCAACATCATTCCCAGCATCACTCCCAACATCATTCCCAACATCACTCACAGCATCATTTCCAACATCATTCCCAGCATCACTTCCAGCATCACTCCCTGCATCACTCCCAAAAATCTTTCCCAACATCATTCCCAGCATCACTCCCAGCATCATTCCCAGCATCATTCCCAGCATCATTCCCAAAAATCATTCCCAGCATCACTCCCAACATCATTCTCCAGCATCATTCCCAACATCATTCCCAGCATCACTCGCAAACTCATTCCAGGCATCACTCCCAACATCATTCCCAGCATCACTCCCAACATCATTCCCAGCATCATTCCCAGCATCACTCCCAACATCATTCCCAGCATCACTCCCAGCATCACTCCCAACATCATTCCCAGCATCACTCCCAACATCACTCCCAACATCATTCCCAGCATCACTCCCAACATCATTCCCAGCATCATTCCCAGCATCACTCCCAACATCATTCCCAGCATCATTCCCAGCATCATTCCCAACATCATTCCCAGCATTATTCCCAGCATCACTCCCAAATATCATTCCCAGCATCACTCCCAACATCATTCCCAGCATCATTCCCAGCATCACTCCCAAAAATCATTCCCAGCATCACTCCCAAAAATCATTCCCAGCATCACTCCCTACATCATTCCCAGCATCATTCCCAGCATCACTCCCAACATCATTCCCAGCATCATTCCCAGCATCATTCCCAACATCATTCCCAGCATCATTCCCAACATCCCTCCCAACATCACTCCCAGCATCGTTCCCAGCATCATTCCCAACATCACTCACAACATCATTCCCAACATCACTCACAACATCATTCCCAGCATCACTCCCAGCATCACTCCCAAAAATCATTCCCAGCATCATTCCCAACATCATTCCCAGCATCATTCCCAAAAATCATTCACAGCATCATTCCAGCATCACTCCCAACATCATTCCCCAGCATCATTCCCAATATCATTCCCAGCATCACTCCCAACATCATTCCCAGCATCACTCCCAACATCATTCCCAGCATCACTCCCAACATCATTCCCAACATCACTCACAGCATCATTTCCAACATCATTCCCAGCATCACTCCCAGCATCACTCCCTGCATCACTCCCAAAAATCTTTCCCAATATCATTCCCAGCATCACTCCCAGCATCATTCCCAGCATCATTCCCAACATCATTCCCAGCATCATTCCCAAAAATCATTCCCAGCATCCTCCCAACATCATTCTCCAGCATCATTCCCAACATCATTCCCAGCATCACTCCCAACCTCATTCCAGGCATCACTCCCAACATCATTCCCAGCATCACTCCCAACATCATTCCCAGCATCATTCCCAGCATCACTCCCAACATCATTCCCAGCATCACTCCCAAAAATCATTCCCAGCATCACTCCCAAAAATCATTCCCAGCATCACTCCCAAAAATCATTCCCAGCATCACTCCCAACATCATTCCCAGCATCACTCCCAAAAATCATTCCCAGCATCACTCCCAACATCATTCCCAGCATCACTCCCAACATCATTCCCAGCATCACTCCCAACATCATTCCCCAGCATCATTCCCAATATCATTCCCAACATCATTCCCAGCATCATTTCCAGCATCATTCCCAACATCATTCTCAGCATTATTCCCAGCATCACTCCCAAATATCATTCCCAGCATCACTCCCAACATCATTCCCAGCATCACTCCCAACATCATACCCAGCATCATTCCCAGCATCACTCCCAACATCATTCCCAACATCATTCCCAGCATCACTCCCAACATCATTCCCAGCATCATTCCCAGCATCATTCCCAGCATCACTCCCGAAAATCATTCCCAGCATCACTCCCAACATCATTCCCAGCATCACTCACAACATCATTACCAGCATCATTCCCAGCATCACTCCCAACATCACTCCCAACATCATTCCCGGCATCACTCCCAACATCATTCCCAGCATCATTCCCAGCATCATTCCCATCATCATTCCCAACATCATTCCCAGCATCACTCCCAACATCATTCCCATCATCATTCCCAACATCATTCCCAGCATCACTCCCAGCATCACTCCCAAAAATAATTCCCAGCATCATTCCCAACATCATTCCCAGCATCATTGCCAGCATCAGTCCCAACATCACTCCCAACATCATTCCCAGCATCACTCCCAAAAATAATTCCCAGCATCATTCCCAACATCATTCCCAGCATCATTGCCAGCATCACTCCCAACATCACTCCCAACATCATTCCCATCATCATTCCCAACATCATTCCCAGCATCACTCCCAGCATCACTCCCAAAAAAAATTCCCAGCATCATTCCCAACATCATTCCCAGCATCATTGCCAGCATCACTCCCAACATCATTCCCAAAAATAATTCCCAGCATCATTCCCAACATCATTCCCAGCATCATTCCCAGCATCACTCCCAAAATCAATTCCCAGCATCATTCCCAACATCATTACCAGCATCATTCCCAGCATCACTCCCAACATCATTCCCCAGCATCATTCCCAATATCATTCCCAGCATCACTCCCAACATCATTCCCAGCATCACTCCCAACATCATCCCCAACATCATTCCCAGCATCATTCCCAGCATCACTCCCAGCATCACTCCCAACCTCATTCCAGGCATCATTCCCAACATCATTCCCAACATCCTTCCCAACATCATTCCCAGCATCACTCCCAACATCATTCCCAGCATCATTCCCAGCATCACTCCCAACCTCATTCCCAGCATAATTCCCAGCATCATTCCCAACATCATTCCCAGCATCATTCCCAACATCACTCCCAACATCATTCCCAGCATCATTCCCAGCATCATTCCCAACATCACTCACAACATCAATCCCAACATCACTCACAACATCATTCCCAGCATCACTCCCAGCATCACTCCCAAAAATCATTCCCAGCATCATTCCCAACATCATTCCCAGCATCATTCCCAAAAATCATTCACAGCATCATTCCAGCATCACTCCCAACATCATTCCCCAGCATCATTCCCAATATCATTCCCAGCATCACTCCCAACATCATTCCCAGCATCACTCCCAACATCATTCCCAGCATCACTCACAACATCATTCCCAACATCACTCACAGCATCATTTCCAACATCATTCCCAGCATCACTCCCAGCATCACTCCCTGCATCACTCCCAAAAATCTTTCCCAACATCATTCCCAGCATCACTCCCAGCATCATTCCCAGCATCATTCCCAACATCATTCCCGGCATCATTCCCAAAAATCATTCCCAGCATCACTCCCAACATCATTCTCCAGCATCATTCCCAACATCATTCCCAGCATCACTCCCAACCTCATTCCAGGCATCACTCCCAACATCATTCCCAGCATCATTCCCAGCATCACTCCCAACATCATTCCCAGCATCATTCCCAGCATCACTACCAAAAATCATTCCCAGCATCACTCCCAAAAATCATTCCCAGCATCACTCCCAACATCATTCCCAGCATCACTCCCAACATCATTCCCAGCATCACTCCCAACATCATTCCCAACATCATTCCCAGCATCATTCCCAACATCATTCTCAGCATTATTCCCAGCATCACTCCCAAATATCATTCCCAGCATCACTCCCAACATCAATCCCAGCATCACTCCCAACATCATACCCAGCATCATTCCCAGCATCACACCCGAAAATCATTCCCAGGATCACTCCCAACATCATTCCCAGCATCACTCACAACATCATTCCCAGCATCACTCCCAGCATCACTCCCAACATCATTCCCGGCATCACTCCCAACATCATTCCCAGCATCATTCCCAGCATCATTCCCATCATCATTCCCAACATCATTCCCAGCATCACTCCCAACATCATTCCCATCATCATTCCCAACATCATTCCCAGCATCACTCCCAGCATCACTCCCAAAAATAATTCGCAGCATCATTCCCAACATCATTCCCAGCATCATTCCCAGCATCACTCCCAACATCACTCACAAAATCATTACCAGCATCATTCCCAACATCATTCCCAGCATCACTCACAACATCATTACCAGCATCATTCCCAGCATCACTCCCAGCATCACTCCCAACATCATTCCCGGCATCACTCCCAACATCATTCCCAGCATCATTCCCAGCATCATTCCCATCATCATTCCCAACATCATTCCCAGCATCACTCCCAACATCATTCCCATCATCATTCCCAACATCATTCCCAGCATCACTCCCAGCATCACTCCCAAAAATAATTCCCAGCATCATTCCCAACATCATTCCCAGCATCATTGCCAGCATCACTCCCAACATCACTCCCAACATTTTCCCATCATCATTCCCAACATCATTCCCAGCATCACTCCCAGCATGACTCCCAAAAATAATTCCCAGCATCATTCCCAACATCATTCCCAGCATCATTGCCAGCATCACTCCCAACATCATTCCCAAAAATAATTCCCAGCATCATTCCCAACATCATTCCCAGCATCATTCCCAGCATCACTCCCAAAATCAATTCCCAGCATCATTCCCAACATCATTACCAGCATCATTCCCATCATCACTCCCAACATCATTCCCCAGCATCATTCCCAATATCATTCCCAGCATCACTCCCAACATCATTCCCAGCATCACTCCCAACATCATCCCCAACATCATTCCCAGCATCATTCCCAGCATCACTCCCAGCATCATTCCCAACCTCATTCCAGGCATCATTCCCAACATCATTCCCAACATCCTTCCCAGCATCACTCCCAGCATCACTCCCAACATCATTCTCAGTATCATTCCCAGCATCATTCCCAACATCACTCACAACATCATTCCCAGCATCACTCCCAGCATCACTCCCAAAATACATTCCCAGCATCATTCCCAACATCACTCCCAAATATCATTCCCAGCATCATTCCCAACATCATTCCCAGCATCATTCCCAAAAATCATTCCCAGCATCCTTCCAGCATCACTCCCAACATCATTCCCCAGCATCATTCCCAATATCATTCCCAGCATCACTCCCAACATCATTCCCAGCATCACTCCCAACATCATTCCCAACATCACTCACAGCATCATTCCCAACATCATTCCCAGCATCACTCCCAGCATCACTCGCTGCATCACTCCCAAAAATCTTTCCCAACATCATTCCCAGCATCACTCCCAGCATCACTCCCAACATCATTCCCAGCATCATTCCCAAAAATCATTCCCAGCATCACTCCGAACATCATTCTCCAGCATCATTCCCAACATCATTCCCAGCATCACTCCCAACCTCATTCCAGGCATCACTCCCAACATCATTCCAGCATCACTCCCAACATCATTCCCAGCATCACTCCCAGCATCACTCCCAACATCATTCCCAGCATTACTCCCAAAAATCATTCCCAGCATCACTCCCAACATCATTCCCAGCATCACTCCCAACATCATTCCCAGCATCATTCCCAGCATCACTCCCAACATCATTCCCAGCATCATTCCCAACATCTTTCCCAGCATCATTCCCAGCATCACTCCCAAAAATCATTCCCAGCATCACTACCAACATCATTCCCAGCATCACTCCCAACACCATTCCCAGCATCATTCCCAGAATCACTCCCAACATCATTCCCAGCATCATTCCCAGCATCATTCCCAACATAATTCTCAGCATCATTCCCAGCATCATTCCCAACATCACTCACAACATCATTCCCAGCATCACTCCCAGCATCACTCCCAAAAATCATTCCCAGCATCATTCCCAACATCACTCCCAAAAATCATTCCCAGCATCATTCCCAACATCATTCCCAGCATCATTCCCAAAAATCATTCCCAGCATCATTCCAGCATCACTCCCAACATCATTCCCCAGCATCATTCCCAATATCATTCCCAGCATCACTCCCAACATCATTCCCAGCATCACTCCCAACATCATTCCCAACATCACTCACAGCATCATTCCCAACATCATTCCCAGCATCACTCCCAGCATCACTCCCAACATCATTCCCAGCATCATTCCCAAAAATCATTCCCAGCATCACTCCCAACATCATTCTCCAGCATCATTCCCTACATCATTCCCAGCATCACTCCCAACCTCATTCCAGGCATCACTCCCAACATCATTCCCAGCATCACTCCCAACATCATTCCCAGCATCACTCCCAGCATCACTCCCAACATCATTCCCAGCATCACTCCCAAAAATCATTCCCAGCATCACTCCCAACATCATTCCCAGCATCACTCCCAACATCATTCCCAGCATTATTCCCAGCATCACTCCCAACATCATTCCCAGCATCATTCCAAACATCTTTCCCAGCATCATTCCCAGCATCACTCCCAAAAATCATTCCCAGAATCACTACCAACATCATTCCCAGCATCACTCCCAACACCATTCCCAGCATCATTCCCAGCATCACTCCCAACATCATTCCCAGCATCATTCCCAGCATCACTCCCAAAAATCATTCCCAGCATCACTCCCAACATCATTCCCAGCATCACTCCCAACATCATTCCCATCATCATTCCCAACATCATTCCCAGCATCACTCCCAACATCATTCCCATCATCATTCCCAACATCCTTCCCAGCATCACTCCCAACATCATTCCCAACATCATTCCCAGCATCATTCCCAACATCATTCCCAGCATCATTCCCAGCATCACTCCCAACATAATTCCCAGCATCAATCCCAGCATCATTCCCAACATCATTCCCAGCATCAATCCCAGCATCAATCCCAACATCATTCCCAACATCATTCCCAGCATCATTCCCAGCATCACTCCCAACATCATTCCCAGCATCAATCCCAGCATCATTCCCAACATCATTCCCAGCATCATTCCCAGCATCACTCCCAAAAATCATTCCCAGCATCCCTCCCAACATCATTCCCAGCATCACTCCCAACATCATTCCCAACATCATTCCCAGCATCATTCCCAGCATCACTCCCAACATCATTCCCAGCATCAATCCCAGCATCATTCCCAACATCATTCCCAGCATCATTCCCAGCATCACTCCCAAAAATCATTCCCAGCATCACTCCCAACATCATTCCCAGCATCACTCACAACATCATTCCCAACATCATTCCCAGCATCATTCCCAGCATCACTCCCAACATCATTCCCAGCATCAATCCCAGCATCATTCCCAACATCATTCCCAACATCATTCCCAGCATCATTCCCAACATCATTCCCAGCATCATTCCCAGCATCATTCCCAACATCATTCCCAGCATCATTCCCAGCATCACTCCCAACATCATTCCCAGCATCACTCCCAACATCATTCCCAGCATCATTCCCAGCATCACTCCCAGCATCATTCCCAGCATCATTCCCAGCATCACTCCCAACATCACTCCCAACATCATTCCCAGCATCACTCCCAACATCATTCCCAGCATCACTCCCAACATCATTCCCAACATCATTCCCAACATCATTCCCAGCATCACTCCCAATATCATTCCCATCATCATTCCCATAATCATTCCCAGCATCATTCCCAGCATCACTCCCAATATCATTCCCATCATCATTCCCAACATCATTCCCAGCATCAATCCCAGCATCATTCCCAACATCATTCCCAGCATCATTCCCAGCATCACTCCCAACATCATTCCCAGCATCATTCCCAACATCTTTCCCAGCATCATTCCCAGCATCACTCCCAAAAATCATTCCCAGCATCACTCCCAACATCATTCCCAGCATCACTCCCAACACCATTCCCAGCATCATTCCCAGCATCACTCCCAACATCATTCCCAGCATCATTCCCAGCATCATTCCCAACATCATTCCCAGCATCATTCCCAGCATCACTCCCAAAAATCATTCCCAGCATCACTCCCAACATCATTCCCAGCATCACTCCCAACATCATTCCCAGCATCATTCCCAGCATCACTCCCAACATCATTCCCAGCATCATTCCCAGCATCACTCCCAACATCATTCCCAGCATCATTCCCAGCATCACTCCCAACATCATTCCCAGCATCATTCCCAGCATCACTCCCAACATCATTCCCATCATCACTCCCAACACCATTCCCAGCATCATTCCCACTATCACTCCAAACATCATTCCCAGCATCATTCCCAACATCATTCCCAGCATCACTCCCAACATCATTCCCAGCATCATTCCCAGCATCACTCCCAAAAATCATTCCCAGCATCACTCCCAACATCATTCCCAGCATCACTCCCAACATCATTCCCATCATCATTCCCAACATCATTCCCAGCATCACTCCCAACATCATTCCCAACATCATTCCCAACATCATTCCCAGCATCACTCCCAACATCATTCCCAGCATCATTCCCAGCATCACTCCCAACATCATTCCCATCATCATTCCCAGCATCATTCCCAGCATCACTCCCAACATCATTCACAACATCATTCCCAGCATCATTCCCAGCATCACTCCCAACATCATTCCCAGCATCAATCCCAGCATCATTCCCAACATCATTCCCAGCATCATTCCCAGCATCACTCCCAAAAATCATTCCCAGCATCACTCCCAACATCATTCCCAGCATCACTCCCAACATCATTCCCAACATCATTCCCAGCATCATTCCCAGCATCACTCCCAACATCATTCCCAGCATCAATCCCAGCATCATTCCCAACATCATTCCCAGCATCATTCCCAGCATCACTCCCAAAAATCATTCCCAGCATCACTCCCAACATCATTCCCAGCATCACTCCCAACATCATTCCCAGCATCACTCCCAGCATCATTCCCAGCATCACTCCCAACATCATTCCCAGCACCAATCCCAGCATCATTCCCAACATCATTCCCAGCATCATTCCCAGCATCACTCCCAACATCATTCCCAGCATCAATCCCAGCATCATTCCCAACATCATTCCCAGCATCATTCCCAGCATCACTCCCAACATCATTCCCAGCATCACTCCCAACATCATTCCCAGCATCATTCCCAGCATCACTCCCAACATCATTCCCAGCATCATTCCCAGCATCACTCCCAACATCATTCCCAGCATCACTCCCAACATCATTCCCAGCATCACTCCCAACATCATTCCCAGCATCATTCCCAACATCATTCCCAGCATCATTCCCAGCATCACTCCCAATATCATTCCCATCATCATTCCCATAATCTCATTCCCAGCATCATTCCCAGCATCACTCCCAATATCATTCCCATCATCATTCCCAACATCATTCCCAGCATCAATCCCAGCATCATTCCCAACATCATTCCCAGCATCATTCCCAGCATCACTCCCAACATCATTCCCAGCATCAATCCCAGCATCATTCCCAACATCATTCCCAGCATCATTCCCAGCATCACTCCCAACATCATTCCCAGCATCATTCCCAGCATCACTCCCAACATCATTCCCAGCATCACTCCCAACATCATTCCCAGCATCACTCCCAACATCATTCCCAGCATCATTCCCAGCATCACTCCCAACATCATTCCCAGCATCACTCCCAACATCATTCCCAGCATCACTCCCAACATCATTCCCAGCATCATTCCCAACATCTTTCCCAGCATCATTCCCAGCATCACTCCCAACATCATTCCCAGCATCAATCCCAGCATCATTCCCAACATCTTTCCCAGCATCATTCCCAGCATCACTCCCAACATCATTCCCATCATCATTCCCAACATCATTCCCATCATCATTCCCAACATCATTCCCAGCATCATTTCTAGCACAGAATGTGGCGTCTGGTAGAGCAACACTGTATGATGTTTGCAGAAACATTTGCCTGCAGCTACAGCTGTGCATCAGCAGAGCAGGTTTGCCGACAGCTCTGAACACCGTCTGTGAAAACCACTAGAATGGACACATAGAGCATGGATAGTAGAGAACTTGTATTTTTAACAGAGCATCAAAACTTTCGGAATGAGACTGAAATGAAGGAACCTGCAACAACAGAAAAGACAAATAAAATGCAGTCCAGAAGTCCTCCAACAACATTGTGGCTTCATGCAGTGTTTCCCTAACATTTAAACGTCCTCAGTCTGGACAGTTTATACTGATTTCTTTTTACCAAACAGTCTGAAGTATCGTTACAGCAAAGCTGTAATACATTCCACACATGTATTAGTGTGTCCTGCTCATGGAGAAATATGTATGTTGTATATGTTGGCTTTTACTGACAGGTCGAGCCTTTTGCACACGTGTTAGGTAAGATGTAGTGAAAATGACACAACAGGAATGGGGGGAAAGGCAATCGCAGTTGGTAGTACAAGTAGACTTGCAAAGAAAGATGTTAGCCGACAGGCTCTATTCTTACAACAAACGTCACATTCATGTAACTCCTCATTCCTTCTCTGCAAATGGCAGCATCTACCTCTGACCAGAACCTTGTTGTCAACCACATCTGACACTAAATGAAACACCGTATGAGTATTTAGCAGCAATCACAATCTTTCCATTGTTTTCTGAGCAGCAGCACACTGGCTGTGGTCACATGCACACCTCATGGAGACGCTCACGGCGGTAGGAGATGCTTTAAATCAAGGGGAACAAGGTGTGGCTGCACACTCGGGACTTCTGCTTCATTGTTTATGTGACCAAAATTATGGCTTATGCCATGACAGTTTATTTTTCTAAATTTAGACCATTTCCTACCACAACAACCACCTCCAGAAGGTGTGTGTTTCCAAACATCAAAACTATCGCAACACGACCGTCATATTTTATAAATGGTATTACACTTTGTCAAAATCTTAACATTTTGTAGACCCGAAGTAGATCTACCCCATGTTACGTAATAAACGAAGCCCATCCAAACATCACTTTTGGATCTTATCTATGTAATCTTGTTTCCCGAACATGTAAGTTTTTCTGCACATTTGTAAAAGTGTTTCACTAGATGTAGTTTGCTTTTGCACTTCCAGGCCACCGCAGCTAATGGATTTGAATCCTAACGGCTGATGTGCCCTAAAGCTCATGTCGTTTCTGCTTCGTTCTCTTGTCGCTGCTCCTCTGTGAGTCCATCCAAAACTTTCTGCAAAGCCTAAAATTTAAATTTTACAGAAAACAAAGACATCCTACCTCTTCCTGAAAGAGGTTCTGTCGGTTCTTCAGAGCTCGCAGTCGGTTCTGCTTGTCCTCGTGCTCCAGCTGGTCTCCAGGTGGTTGGAAGTAGCCAATCAGATCCTGCAAACTCACACTGACCGAGTCAATCGGAAGATTTAAAGTCGAACTTTTCCCTTTTTTCCTCAATGAGTCCAGACCCCTGGAGAGAGCAGAGACCAGAGAGAAGGGGTCGTGTTCAGCATGAGCTTCCATGTTGGGTCACCATCTGGTGTCCGACACAAGGCAGCAAGGTTCAGGTCTGGAGACGTTCCACCCAAACAGAATTCCTGTTTGCATGCGAAACAAACCAAACATTGCTCAAAAATCTTCCTTTTCCCCTCAAGATTTTCTTCTGATTCTCTTTCCAACTATGTTTGGAGTCCTGATATCTGAATCCCTGCATGTCGAGCCGTCTGATCATCACGCTTCCTCACATCCTGCTCTGATGCATGTTCACATTTCACTTTGGTCATTTGTATGGTCAAATATCAGCTCCCTGCATGAGTTAGGTGTCCTTGAGAAGACCTGGAGGAAATTTCTGAGGTAAAACTAAAGAACATGTGGTTCAGTGTGATCATTTCACTCAAGCATCTTGTATTTGGTATTTAAGCATATTTCATCACTCTGACCATGAACATGTCAACTTTTATTTTACATCACTATGTTACTCAAAAACAGAATCAGTTCTTTCTTCCAGATGCGAGGCAGAGCGTTAGAAAAGTCACTGACTGTCTTTTCTACAAGGACTGCACTGTTGCCTCATTGCCAGAAGGTCGCTGGTTCGAGCCTCGGCTGGAGGGGAGGGTTACCTGGTGTGATGAACTGGTGACCAGGTAACTGCAACACCTGGAAGCCTCTGATTGGCTTTCCATGACATTTTACTGTTAACCATCATCACCTTTTATATCTACAAGTCTGCATCTTGATCTGTAAAATGTCCAAACACGTGGAGGTATAAATCAGGAAAAGTAGTGTGAGCTCAGAGACCTGCACCCGGATGGACGGACCCTGACATCCGGGACCTGGATGAGCCCCACGAACCCCACGAAGCTCTGGAATTCAAGATCAAGGCGCTCGCATAGAGGGGGCGGAGCTTGCATCCTCGGACCAGATATGAACATGGAGAAACCCTGCAGAGCAGCTACGTCACCATGGAAACGCTCGTGAATATGAAGAATTAGGCCACATCGACCAGGCCAAAAGCAACAGTGTTACTGTAGCAACAGCCAGGAAGGGATGCTGGCAGAACATCGCTGACTCTTTGAAAGCGTAGATTATATCACATTAATATATTGTACAGTTTAAAAGGAGAGTACTCTGATTACTTTGTTACAGTCCAGACGTTTCAGCAGAACCTCCCAGTGGAAAAATAAATCCCAGTCTAAGCTGACAGTACCAGTAGCTAGTTGTTCCATAAATCCCTGGTTCTGCATCGTGATGATTCCAGATGCAGCCTGGTGGAGCTGGATGGACGCGTCATGCTGCCTCTATCGCTGGACACCCGTCCTGCCCCAGGCGCTGCTCTACATCTGCACACCAGCGATGGGCAGGACCATTTCCGAGAGATGCGATTGTTTTGTTGATTGGCGTGCAGACCAGAACATAATCTGCGGTTGGAGCAGCTTGGCTGTGGAAGCTGCATCGGGGGATTTAATCCGGTGAATGAAGCAGTTTTGTAGTCTGGAAAACCCTGAAGTTGGGTTGCAGGCCTCTGGTGTCTTCAGCGGATGTGTTTACACAGACATACAGGACATGTGGAGCAGATTCTGTTCCAGCCGGGTGTGTGTGTGTGTGTGTGTGTGTGAAGGTGTGCAGGTGGTGTTTGTCTGTAGTCATGCACCTGATGAAGAGATTGAAGAGAAAGACGGTACTGCGGATGACCCGGGCAGTGCGGCTCTCCTCGTGCTGGGACCGAGACAGCGTGAGTCCGTCATCCATGTGACCCTCCTGGTGCATGATGGCCTGAAACAGAAAATCCACACTGTCTGTGTTTCATGGGGAAATATTATGCTGGTGGAGGAGACAAGCTGTGAAATGATTCAGCTTTACCTTCCTCTGAACTCCACCCATACGGGCACACTTTGCATCCATAGTCTGGTATGTGAGCCACAGGCCGGTGTCGACATGTTGGATGTAGCACACAGAGTCGCCATATTTAATATCAGGAGTTCCCATCCCATCAACTTCCTTCTTCAAACCAGGGTCCGACTTTTCCTTTAAATAAATGGAAGATGTGAATGATCTGGTCCAAACTGTTCTGAGTTCATCTGATCTGATTTAAACTGGTGTGAAGGCAGGGATGGTGGGGTCACCAGATGGACTGGTGGTCCTTCAGTCTGCTGGACTCACCGAGGTTTTTATCTCATTTTATTCCTTTACGTCATCCTGCACACTTTCCACAGAAAACTAAAACATCCTACATCCATCACCGTGTTTGGTCTGACAAGGGAGGGGAAGAATCCACTCCCCCCACACACCAACATCCATCCGCACACCAACATCCATCCAACATCCATCCGCATACCAACATCCATCCGCACACCAACATCCATCCGCACACCAACATCCATCCACACACCAACATCCATCCAACATCCATCCGCACACCAACATCCATCCGCACACCAACATCCATCCACACACCAACATCCATCCAACATCCATCCGCATACCAACATCCATCCGCACACCAACATCCATCCGCACACCAACATCCATCCACACACCAACATCCATCCGCACACCAACATCAATCCACACACCAACATCCATCCGCATACCAACATCCATCCGCACACCAACATCCATCCACACACCAACATCCATCCGCATACCAACATCCATCCGCACACCAACATCCATTCACACACCAACATCCATCCGCACACCAACATCCATCCGCACACCAACATCCATCCGCACACCAACATCCATCCCACACCAACATCCATCCACACACCAACATCCATCCGCATACCAACATCCATCCGCACACCAACATCCATCCACACACCAACATCCATCCACACACCAACATCCATCCGCACACCAACATCCATCCGCACACCAACATCCATCCGCACACCAACATCCATCCCACACCAACATCCATCCGCACACCAACATCCATCCGCACACCAACATCCATCCGCACACCAACATCCATCCCACACCAACATCCATCCGCACACCAACATCCATCCCACACCAACATCCATCCGCACACCAACATCCATCCCACACCAACATCCATCCGCACACCAACATCCATCCGCACACCAACATCCATCCGCACACCAACATCCATCCGCACACCAACATCCATCCGCACACCAACATCCATCCGCACACCAACATCCATCCGCACACCAACATCCATCCCACATCAACATCCATCCCACATCAACATCCATCCGCACACCAACATCCATCCGCACACCAACATCCATCCGCACACCAACATCCATCCGCACACCAACATCCATCCCACACCAACATCCATCCGCACACCAACATCCATCCGCACACCAACATCCATCCGCACACCAACATCCATCCCACACCAACATCCATCCGCACACCAACATCCATCCCACACCAACATCCATCCGCACACCAACATCCATCCGCACACCAACATCCATCCACACACCAACATCCATCCCACACCAACATCCATCCCACACCAACATCCATCCCACATCAACATCCATCCACACACCAACATCCATCCCACACCAACATCCATCCCACATCAACATCCATCCCACACCAACATCCATCCCACATCAACATCCATCCCACATCAACATCCATCCCACACCAACATCCATCCCACATCAACATCCATCCCACATCAACATCCATCCCACACCAACATCCATCCGCACACCAACATCCATCCCACACCAACATCCATCCGCACACCAACATCCATCCCCCACCAACATCCATCCGCACACCAACATCCATCCCACATCAACATCCATCCGCACACCAACATCCATCCGCACACCAACATCCATCCCACACCAACATCCATCCGCACACCAACATCCATCCGCACACCAACATCCATCCCACACCAACATCCATCCCACACCAACATCCATCCGCACACCAACATCCATCCCACATCAACATCCATCCCACACCAACATCCATCCCACATCAACATCCATCCCACACCAACATCCATCCGCACACCAACATCCATCTGCACACCAACATCCATCCGCACACCAACATCCATCCGCATACCAACATCCATCCCACACCAACATCCATCCGCACACCAACATCCATCCGCACATCAACATCCATCCGCACACCAACATCCATCCGCACACCAACATCCATCCACACACCAACATCCATCCCACACCAACATCCATCCGCACACCAACATCCATCCCACACCAACATCCATCCCACACCAACATCCATCCACACACCAACATCCATCCCACACCAACATCCATCCGCACACCAACATCCATCCCACACCAACATCCATCCCACACCAACATCCATCCCACACCAACATCCATCCCACATCAACATCCATCCCACACCAACATCCATCCCACATCAACATCCATCCCACATCAACATCCATCCGCACACCAACATCCATCCACACATCAACATCCATCCGCACACCAACATCCATCCGCACACCAACATCCATCCACACACCAACATCCATCCCACACCAACATCCATCCGCACACCAACATCCATCCCACACCAACATCCATCCCACACCAACATCCATCCCACACCAACATCCATCCACACACCAACATCCATCCCACACCAACATCCATCCCACATCAACATCCATCCCACACCAACATCCATCCCACACCAACATCCATCCCACATCAACATCCATCCCACACCAACATCCATCCCACATCAACATCCATCCCACATCAACATCCATCCCACACCAACATCCATCCCACATCAACATCCATCCCACACCAACATCCATCCCACATCAACATCCATCCGCACACCAACATCCATCCGCACACCAACATCCATCCCACACCAACATCCATCCGCACACCAACATCCATCCCACACCAACATCCATCCGCACACCAACATCCATCCCACATCAACATCCATCCCACACCAACATCCATCCCACATCAACATCCATCCCATACCAACATCAATCCGCACACCAACATCCATCCGCATACCAACATCCATCCCACACCAACATCCATCCACACACCAACATCCATCCGCACATCAACATCCATCCCACACCAACATCCATCCGCACACCAACATCCATCCAACATCCATCCGCATACCAACATCCATCCACACACCAACATCCATCCGCACACCAACATCCATCCACACACCAACATCCATCCAACATCCATCCGCATACCAACATCCATCCGCACACCAACATCCATCCGCACACCAACATCCATCCACACACCAACATCCATCCGCACACCAACATCAATCCACACACCAACATCCATCCGCATACCAACATCCATCCGCACACCAACATCCATCCACACACCAACATCCATCCGCATACCAACATCCATCCGCACACCAACATCCATTCACACACCAACATCCATCCGCACACCAACATCCATCCGCACACCAACATCCATCCGCACACCAACATCCATCCACACACCAACATCCATCCCACACCAACATCCATCCACACACCAACATCCATCCGCATACCAACATCCATCCGCACACCAACATCCATCCACACACCAACATCCATCCGCACACCAACATCCATCCCACATCAACATCCATCCCACACCAACATCCATCCCACATCAACATCCATCCCACATCAACATCCATCCCACACCAACATCCATCCCACATCAACATCCATCCCACACCAACATCCATCCCACATCAACATCCATCCGCACACCAACATCCATCCGCACACCAACATCCATCCCACACCAACATCCATCCGCACACCAACATCCATCCCACACCAACATCCATCCGCACACCAACATCCATCCCACATCAACATCCATCCCACACCAACATCCATCCCACATCAACATCCATCCCATACCAACATCCATCCGCACACCAACATCCATCCGCATACCAACATCCATCCCACACCAACATCCATCCACACACCAACATCCATCCGCACATCAACATCCATCCCACACCAACATCCATCCGCACACCAACATCCATCTGCACACCAACATCCATCTGCACACCAACATCCATCCGCACACCAACATCCATCCGCATACCAACATCCATCCCCACACCAACATCCATCCGCACACCAACATCCATCCACACACCAACATCCATCCGCACACCAACATCCATCCCACACCAACATCCATCCGCACACCAACATCCATCCCACACCAACATCCATCCCACATCAACATCCATCCCACACCAACATCCATCCCACACCAACATCCATCCCACATCAACATCCATCCCACACCAACATCCATCCCACATCAACATCCATCCCACATCAACATCCATCCCACACCAACATCCATCCCACATCAACATCCATCCCACACCAACATCCATCCCACACCAACATCCATCCGCACACCAACATCCATCCCACACCAACATCCATCCGCACACCAACATCCATCCGCACACCAACATCCATCCGCACACCAACATCCATCCCACATCAACATCCATCCGCACACCAACATCCATCCGCACACCAACATCCATCCCACACCAACATCCATCCGCACACCAACATCCATCCCACACCAACATCCATCCGCACACCAACATCCATCCCACATCAACATCCATCCCACACCAACATCCATCCCACATCAACATCCATCCCATACCAACATCCATCCGCACACCAACATCCATCCGCATACCAACATCCATCCCACACCAACATCCATCCACACACCAACATCCATCCGCACATCAACATCCATCCCACACCAACATCCATCCGCACACCAACATCCATCTGCACACCAACATCCATCTGCACACCAACATCCATCCCACACCAACATCCATCTGCACACCAACATCCATCCGCATACCAACATCCATCCCCACACCAACATCCATCCGCACACCAACATCCATCCACACACCAACATCCATCCGCACACCAACATCCATCCGCACACCAACATCCATCTCACACCAACATCCATCCGCACATCAACATCCATCCACGCACCAACATTAATTCGCACACCAACATCCATCCACGCACCAACACCCATCCGCACACCAACATCCATCCGCATACCTGGTACCTCGTCATGACTTTATCTCTAAACATTCTGTTAAACTGAACAAGGTTCGTACAAGTTTTCATTTTTTCTGCTGGATTGTTCCACAGAATGACTCGCAGACATTTTCTGTTTGCTTTAGTTTGACATCATCTCCTACCCTGCTTTTTATCTGGTTTCATGTGATCTAATGTGTTTTAATGAGGACCCCGATGCTCAGAACCATGTTTAGGATGCGGTGAACGTTTACCTTGGAGGACCTGAGGCAGAAGGCTGTAGACTTGACGTCTGCCTTCTCCTTGTCTGTCAGCAGCAGAGACTTGTCTTCCGTCAGACTCAGATATTTCCCTGTGGTCACATGACGGAGTCTGAACGGCTGACCCCAGCGAATGTGGCTTCCACTCCACCTGCCAGAGACACAAATGATGTCAGCTCATCCTAAAAATACAAGATAAAGCAACTAATCTGGACCAGAAGCTGAAACCTTGCTGCTCTGGGAGAGGACGGAGGCTTCTTCTCTCCCTCCCGTTCCCACTCTGACCTGCTGCTTCTTGTATCGTCAGTCTATCTGTCTGAGCCTCTCTCTGCATTTCCTTCTGATTTAAATCATGGATCTGGTCAGCTGGCCTCTCCATGCAACTCGTCACATCTTTTCTACCAGAAGAACAGGTGAAGTGGGGGTGGCACAGTGGTTACCACTGTGGCCTCACAACAAGAAGGTTACTCGTTTGATCCTCAGCTGGGGCAAAGTTTGGACAGTGGCCTTACTGTGAGGAGTTAGCATGTTCTCCCCGTGTATGTGGGGTTATTTGTCTCTGTGTGGCCCTGCAATGGACTCCTCTATTGGAGCCTTCCTCTGGTTGGGGTCTTCCCCTGCTGGAGCCTTCCTCTGGTTGGGGTCTTCCTCTATTGGAGCCTTCCTCTGGTTGGAGTCTTCCTCTACTGGAGCCTTCCTCTGGTTGGAGTCTTCCTCTACTGGAGCCTTCCTCTGGTTGGGGTCATCCTTTATTGGAGCCTTCCTCTGGTTGGGGTTTTCCTTTATTGGAGCCTTCCTCTGGTTGGGGTCATCCTTTATTGGAGCCTTCCTCTGGTTGGGGTCTTCCCCTGCTGGAGCCTTCCTCTGGTTGGAGTCTTCCTCTACTGGAGCCTTCCTCTGGTTGGGGTCATCCTTTATTGGAGCCTTCCTCTGGTTGGGGTCTTCCCCTGCTGGAGCCTTCCTCTGGTTGGGGTCTTCCCCTGCTGGAGCCTTCCTCTGGTTGGGGTCTTCCCCTGCTGGAGCCTTCCTCTGGTTGGGGTCTTCCTCTACTGGAGCCTTCCTCTGGTTGGGGTCTTCCTTTATTGGAGCCTTCCTCTGGTTGGGGTCTTCCCCTGCTGGAGCCTTCCTCTGGTTGGGGTTTTCCTTTATTGGAGCCTTCCTCTGGTTGGAGTCTTCCTCTACTGGAGCCTTCCTCTGGTTGGGGTCTTCCTCTACTGGAGCCTTCCTCTGGTTGGAGTCTTCCTCTACTGGAGCCTTCCTCTGGTTGGAGACTTCCTCTACTGGAGCCTTCCTCTGGTTGGGGTCATCCTTTATTGGAGCCTTCCTCTGGTTGGGGTTTTCCTTTATTGGAGCCTTCCTCTGGTTGGGGTCATCCTTTATTGGAGCCTTCCTCTGGTTGGGGTTTTCCTTTATTGGAGCCTTCCTCTGGTTGGGGTCTTCCTCTACTGGAGCCTTCCTCTGGTTGGGGTCTTCCCCTGCTGGAGCCTTCCTCTGGTTGGGGTCTTCCTCTACTGGAGCCTTCCTCTGGTTGGGGTCTTCCTTTATTGGAGCCTTCCTCTGGTTGGGGTCTTCCCCTGCTGGAGCCTTCCTCTGGTTGGGGTTTTCCTTTATTGGAGCCTTCCTCTGGTTGGGGTCTTCCTTTATTGGAGCCTTCCTCTGGCTGGGGTCTTCCCCTGCTGGAGCCTTCCTCTGGTTGGGGTCTTCCCCTGCTGGAGCCTTCCTCTGGTTGGGGTTTTCCTTTATTGGAGCCTTCCTCTGGTTGGGGTTTTCCTTTACTGGAGCCTTCCTCTGGTTGGGGTTTTCCTTTATTGGAGCCTTCCTCTGGTTGGGGTCTTCCTCTACTGGAGCCTTCCTCTGGTTGGGGTCATCCTTTATTGGAGCCTTCCTCTGGTTGGGGTTTTCCTTTAATGGAGCCTTCCTCTGGTTGGGGTCTTCCTCTACTGGAGCCTTCCTCTGGTTGGGGTTTTCCTTTATTGGAGCCTTCCTCTGGTTGGGGTTTTCCTTTATTGGAGCCTTCCTCTGGTTGGGGTCTTCCTCTACTGGAGCCTTCCTCTGGTTGGGGTCATCCTTTATTGGAGCCTTCCTCTGGTTGGGGTTTTCCTTTAATGGAGCCTTCCTCTGGTTGGGGTCTTCGTCTACTGGAGCCTTCCTCTGGTTGGGGTTTTCCTTTATTGGAGCCTTCCTCTGGTTGGGGTCTTCCTCTACTGGAGCCTTCCTCTGGTTGGGGTCTTCCTCTACTGGAGCCTTCCTCTGGTTGGGGTTTTCCTTTATTGGAGCCTTCCTCTGGTTGGGGTTTTCCTTTATTGGAGCCTTCCTCTGGTTGGGGTTTTCCTTTATTGGAGCCTTCCTCTGGTTGGGGTTTTCCTTTATTGGAGCCTTCCTCTGGTTGGGGTTTTCCTTTATTGGAGCCTTCCTCTGGTTGGGGTCTTCCTCTACTGGAGCCTTCCTCTGGTTGGGGTTTTCCTTTATTGGAGCCTTCCTCTGGTTGGGGTCTTCCTCTACTGGAGCCTTCCTCTGGTTGGGGTCTTCCTTTATTGGAGCCTTCCTCTGGTTGGGGTTTTCCTTTATTGGAGCCTTCCTCTGGTTGGGGTTTTCCTTTTTTGGAGCCTTCCTCTGGTTGGGGTCTTCCTCTACTGGAGCCTTCCTCTGGTTGGGGTCTTCCTCTACTGGAGCCTTCCTCTGGTTGGGGTTTTCCTTTATTGGAGCCTTCCTCTGGTTGGGGTTTTCCTCTACTGGAGCCTTCCTCTGGTTGGGGTTTTCCTTTTTTGGAGCCTTCCTCTGGTTGGGGTTTTCCTTTATTGGAGCCTTCCTCTGGTTGGGGTTTTCCTTTATTGGAGCCTTCCTCTGGTTGGGGTTTTCCTTTATTGGAGCCTTCCTCTGGTTGGGGTTTTCCTTTATTGGAGCCTTCCTCTGGTTGGGGTTTTCCTTTTTTGGAGCCTTCCTCTGGTTGGGGTCTTCCTCTACTGGAGCCTTCCTCTGGTTGGGGTTTTCCTTTATTGGAGCCTTCCTCTGGTTGGGGTTTTCCTTTATTGGAGCCTTCCTCTGGTTGGGGTTTTCCTTTATTGGAGCCTTCCTCTGGTTGGGGTTTTCCTTTATTGGAGCCTTCCTCTGGTTGGGGTTTTCCTTTATTGGAGCCTTCCTCTGGTTGGGGTTTTCCTTTATTGGAGCCTTCCTCTGGTTGGGGTCTTCCTCTACTGGAGCCTTCCTCTGGTTGGGGTTTTCCTTTATTGGAACCTTCCTCTGGTTGGGGTCTTCCTCTACTGGAGCCTTCCTCTGGTTGGGGTTTTCCTTTATTGGAGCCTTCCTCTGGTTGGGGTTTTCCTTTATTGGAGCCTTCCTCTGGTTGGGGTTTTCCTCTACTGGAGCCTTCCTCTGGTTGGGGTCTTCCTCTACTGGAGCCTTCCTCTTGTTGGGGTCTTCCTCTACTGGAGCCTTCCTCTGGTTGGGGTTTTCCTTTATTGGAGCCTTCCTCTGGTTGGGGTTTTCCTCTACTGGAGCCTTCCTCTGGTTGGGGTTTTCCTTTTTTGGAGCCTTCCTCTGGTTGGGGTTTTCCTTTATTGGAGCCTTCCTCTGGTTGGGGTTTTCCTTTTTTGGAGCCTTCCTCTGGTTGGGGTTTTCCTTTATTGGAGCCTTCCTCTGGTTGGGGTTTTCCTTTATTGGAGCCTTCCTCTGGTTGGGGTCTTCCTCTACTGGAGCCTTCCTCTGGTTGGGGTCATCCTTTATTGGAGCCTTCCTCTGGTTGGGGTTTTCCTTTAATGGAGCCTTCCTCTGGTTGGGGTCTTCCTCTACTGGAGCCGTCCTCTGGTTGGGGTTTTCCTTTATTGGAGCCTTCCTCTGGTTGGGGTTTTCCTTTTTTGGAGCCTTCCTCTGGTTGGGGTCTTCCTCTACTGGAGCCTTCCTCTGGTTGGGGTCTTCCTCTACTGGAGCCTTCCTCTGGTTGGGGTTTTCCTTTATTGGAGCCTTCCTCTGGTTGGGGTTTTCCTTTTTTGGAGCCTTCCTCTGGTTGGGGTCTTCCTCTACTGGAGCCTTCCTCTGGTTGGGGTTTTCCTTTTTTGGAGCCTTCCTCTGGTTGGGGTTTTCCTTTATTGGAGCCTTCCTCTGGTTGGGGTTTTCCTTTATTGGAGCCTTCCTCTGGTTGGGGTTTTCCTTTATTGGAGCCTTCCTCTGGTTGGGGTTTTCCTTTATTGGAGCCTTCCTCTGGTTGGGGTTTTCCTCTGCCAGTTTCTGGGTGAATACATGATGTTGCGGCTGGGATACGTGATCTGGGTGGTGGCTGGTTTCCTGGGTCCTGGGGGCCAGTAGTCTGTCTCTGATCTGTGCAGGTCACTAACAACTGATAATGGCTGATATTTTGCATCTACATTCAGAAAGCTGCTGATCCAGTCCCTAGTGTGGTCCCGTGGGTTTAAACATCAACAACAATTGTGTTCATGGTTTCTCTTTGTTCTGATGTTTTTGTGGTTGGGATTCAGATTTTGTTTCCAATTTTTCTTTTCTGGTGTTCCTGATTTGGTGATCCTCATTTTGGCTTCCTTCCAGGTGTAGCAGCAGGCTGCCTGGGTTTACTTTCCATCTGGTGGAGCCTTGCTTTGTTTTTGAGCTTTTTCTCTTGGCTTCACTGAGTTCTTCTCTTGTGTTTTGTCTCTCCTTCCCAACCTGAAGGTGGCAGTACAGCATCAATAATATGGCTACTGTGGCTCTGTCGGATGTTTGGTCAGGGAAGTTCAGGAGGATGTAATGTGCACATATTGTTCAGTTCAGAATGTAGATGTTGAACCCAGCATGTCTCTCCGGATGGTTAAAACTGCCAAAGACTTTGTTCTGTTACTGTTCTTATTATTTTGTAGCTGTACATCTGTGGAATTTAATTTCATTTATTAAGATCCGTATTAGAACATGAAACATCAGTGGCTATTCTTCCTGAGGTCTCTATATTACATTACAAATTCTATAAACAATCACACACTAACATTAGATAAAATACTACAGTGCCATAAAAAAAAAAAAGAAAGAAAACAATTAACCAACAAAAAACACTATTAGTTGATCGCAAAACCAAAGTTGACTGGACATACTTCATTATTATTTACGCTCTCCCATTATCATGTCTGTATTGTAGACCAAAAGCTTGAAGTTTCTTTTGAAAATATTTCGCATTATCTTCCAGTAACACACCCTGGCAGTCCACTCAATGCAACCACGGCCGATAAAACAAGGATTCGTTCACACCTCATCCCGCTTATTTGTCTCCTACGATAACTATGTTGATCAGGAAAAAATGACAATTTCCTGTAAATCACTTCAGGACTTTTTGTAACTATCATATTATGAATAAATGATCACAAAAATACTTTTTACCATGCCAAATTGTCGTGCTTCGTAGTTGTATTAGTTCTATATGGACAACCCAAAACTATTCGTGCTGCTTCATTCTGTGCAATTTGCAGTTAAAGTCAATTATTTTCATAAGCACGTGACCAAACAACTGATGCATAATCTAAATAAGACAATACTAATGATAATGACTGAGCTAATTGTTTGGTAAGCAGCTGTGGAATGAATTTCTTGCAATATCTTATTACTCTCATACTCCAACCCATAATTTTCAAAAGACTCTTGTACCTGATCATACACAACTTTTTCCAAACTTTTACTGACTGCTGGCAATGAGTTTATTGCTCTTATATTACCGCCTGAAAACGTTTCCTTGTTATTCTTTATTGAAGGTATAATTTTTGTTGTTTTCCATTGGAAAGTAAAAACACCTGCTGTTAAACTTAAATTGATTATATGAAAAATGTGGAAACTTTAAAAGTTTAACATCAGCATTGTCTTTTCCACAGGACTTATCTTTACTTGCTTGTAATATTCTTCTCACAATGTTCTCTGTTACAGTTTTAAATTCATTATTTAAAATTTTGTAAATTCTTTTGATGTTATTATACGTTTATCACTTCTTATGACATATTTTTATCTTGGTGCAACACCATGACTTGCCTTTTTATTAATATTTCATTATTAAAACATTTGCTCAGAGAGTCGGCTGTTCTCTTTGGGTTTACGGAGGTAAATTCCATCAGCGTCTAATGTCATATTTCCTTTTGTTCTTTTTTCTGACTTCATTTATTATTCTCCACACCTTTGAACTATCCATTCCAGCATCTTTAATTTCACTTTAATAGTACATATGTTTTTTACATTTATTCATTTTTGTCACAGAATTTCTTAATTTACTATAGTTATGCTGCTGATTCACATCATTATTTTGAATTGCTTCCACCTTCACTTGATTTCTTCGCCTCATATATTCTTTGAGCTCTTGATCTAACCATGGAATAGATGCACTTCTAACCGTTTGTGTCCTTATATTTATCTATAAATCACCGACTCCCCCGTCCTTCACTCCATCACCTGCAACTGTGTCTACAGTTGCATTAGCAGAATTCTAGAGATTCTAGAAGACCTGCAAGACCATTTAGAAAAATCAGCAGGTGATATAATCAGATTAGTGAAAGACCATCCTTCTCTGCTTTCTGACACCCTGTTTCACACAACTGTTCTTTAACGTGACACTGATGTAGGTGAGCACGATCCAATGAAACAACATGCTTACCGTGTAAACCCAGCTAAACGTGGTTACTTATCTTCTGGAGAATGGCCTGGCCATTCCCAGCTGTAGCACGTGGAGTTCCCCTTGCCTCCTAGTCCCAAAACCTGATGCCACATCACGTTTCTGCACTGATTTACAAAAAGTCAATGCAGTGACAAAACCAGATTTGTATCCTTTGCCCCGCATGGAAGATTGTGTGGACAGGGTTGGTCCAGTCAAGTTTGGTGACTTCTTAAATGGCTATTGGAAAGTCCGTTTAACTTCATGTGCATCAAATATATACACTTTTGTCACCCCTGATCATTTTCTGCTATTTACTGTGATGCCATTTGGCCTCTGAAATGCTCTGCCACCTTCCAAAGACTCATGAACATGGTCTTGAGAGGAATACAGAACTGCAAGGTATATCTAGATGACATTGTGGTGTGTTCCTCTACTTGGTCTGAACACATGACCACTTTGCATGCTGTTGTTGCCAGGCTAGAACAAGCTTCCCTCACCCTAAATAAAAGTCCAACCAGAGGCTGATGAGGTGGTCACTGTTGGTGCAGGATTTTAACTTGGAGATTCATCACATGAAGGGGTCAGACAATGTGATGGCTGATGTTTACTCCCATGTTTAAAAATCAAACATTGATCTGGGGGACTGTTTGCTTCTAGGGTGGGGTATACATCTCTTTTCTTTTTTATGTGAACAGTTCTATAGTTTAGTTTTGTTTTTGTCGGGGTGGCTCATCTGTCTTGTATTGGATCTTTTCTAATCTACAGGTCCACGTGAGATCAGCTGTTCCGATGGTGTGTTGTCTTTTCATTGGCTCCTGTTCAACACCAGGTATGCCCTTTTGTTATATAAATGTTGTTTGTTGTTTTGGCCTCGGTTCACCCTGACATTTTTGCTTTTCGGGCTTGATGATACATGAATAACATTCCTGTAAACAGATTGTTGATCATTGGAAAGTTTGTTTCTGATTGAGGGCCGGGACCGGGAATTGTGTTCTTTTCTTTCCGTTGCGCTCCTACACCCTAGGTAGGATGTAACACTTACTTATCAATTTATGGAAAATGGTAACAGCACTGTCCAGATCTTGTTGCAGAGTAACATCTGACTAGTCATTATTATCTCTTCTATGAAATCATCCTCCTTAAACATTTTAAATATCCTTTTAGAGATAAATTTTGGACCCAATTTGGGTACTGTAGTTACTCTCTTAACTTCTACTAAATTATGATCTCTGCAGTGGACTGGAATAGAAACAGCCTCTGAGAATAAGTCTGTTGCATTTGTGAAAATTAAATCAATAAGGGTTTCTGAGTATGTTTCATCTGCTTTTAAATTTACTCTTGTATAATCCTTAACTATTTAAACCAAATTACAAATATTAGCAAAAGAAATGAACTTACTCTTCAATATACAATCAGTTGACTTCCAGTTTATATCAAGATCTCCCAACAAGTAAATCTCATTTCCTATTTCACATGCTCCCAATACATTACAGTAGCATTTGGTGGTCTGTAGCAGCGTCCAACAGACCTTATGTAAGGTAAGTGTAGTTGTAGCCATATTACTTCAACTCCTGGAAGGGCAAGATTTCTTCTAACTTAAACTGGAATATTGTTTTGAACATAAGAAGCTACTCTTCCTCCATCTAAGTTTCTGTCCTGCCCATAAAAGTTACAGCCTTCTCTGTTCCACACAGGACTACCAATAGTTGAATCCAAATGTGTTTCTGCCCCCCCATTTAGCTACTGATGTTTAGTAATCTAAATCTCCCATCTTCAGTTCTAGTTCTACGCTTTACATAGTCCTCTGCCTTGCTGCACTCCTTATTTATCTAAATGCTGCATGTTTTTTGCCACATCTGAGGGGAGATCCAGAAAGATCCTTTGCTTCATCCTTCGTACCTGTAGCACACCTGGGTGGGTGAAAAATCTGGCCAAAGTTTCCTGGCCAGAACAGGATAATTGACAAATATGGTGTGTGTTCATACTTTTAAAAAGAAAATGGCCTCGCTCTTGTAGTACCCACACCAGCACTTTGCTGCCCTTTCTTTTCTAGAAGGCACAATGAATTCTGGGAGAAAAGACGCCGTGAAGGATGCATCGCTTGTAGCCTCTGTTCTTGGTGGATCTGGTGCCAAACAAAGTGCAGATGTGAAGGTAGGATCCGGAGGAGCCTTTGAATTGGGACAGTGCTTGGCGTATGCAGCCGACCAATCCGCACTTTGACACGTGCAGACCCTGAATCTCGTATCTGCACAGTTAAACCGGGAATGTTATATGGCTGCGATGCATCAGAGCTGTGTATGTGTTTATCTATCTGTTTGCTATTGTATGTAAAGCATGTTTGTTGTGCTCACATGACACGCAGCGTCTCCAGTCTCCACAGGGACCTTGCATGACTGGAAACTGCTCCTCCCTCATAGTGCACTGTCCTGGGGAAAAAAACAATCCAAGTACAATTAACAATATCTGACAGGATGCTATAATTCATATAAACAATCTTTTAAAATAATGGCCGAAGTATTTTCTTTTTATTCTCAATTTTTCTACAAACAAAAACTGCACAGACACCAACTTTTGTTTTTGACTCATGAGTTTATCATTCTTAGAGTGACAATACTGAAATAATACCTCATCTATATAAGCGAGCTAACTGACAGAGAAATCCAAGCTATAAATGATGAGTGTTCCAAAAAGGTCATGGCAAATGCTGCACAGGATCCTGGTGGTCTGGGTTGATCAGACTTCCACTTCTGACCACAAGCTATTTCTCCCCACCACCCCACACAACTAATGTGGACTGAAGCCACAACGCTTGGTTTAGTTGTCCACCTGTAGGCCGACTGAGTCCACTTCTTTGATCTGAATCAGAATTTGTTTTTGTAGTTACATGACCCCACACGATGCAGACTTTCTGAGCAAACGGACTCAGATTCTAATCAATAATGCAGGTGTGTGCCCACTACATACTCTGTGCCTACAGAGTATGTAGTGCTCCTTGGTGCCATTCCTTGTGCTCCCAATCTGCTGAAGGTAACCCTCCTAGTGGGATCAACTCCAGTGTGACTGTTGACTTTGGTGCTTACGCTTCCATTAGAAGTGGAGCTGTATGTCTGCTTGGTTTGATTTTTTTCTTATAGACACTAAAGTTCTCATTCACTATCAATTTATGAAAACTAAATGTTAGTTTAGTTCCTTGTGTCAGTTCTGCAGACATTTGCATCCTGGATTAAAACCTTCTTCATTCTGCATTTCTGACTCCCGTCTCTTGCATCATGACAGAAGCATTCAGTCTACTACTATGGACCCAGCGGAGAGGTTTATTCCTTACGAGTTCCTCTGCAGGATCGTTGCGGAGAACTCTTCGACCCTTGTGAAGCCAGAGTCAAATCCTTTATGTGGGTCCAGGTTGGAGACCCCCCACTCCTGAGTCTTCAGGGACTTCGGCGAGGACCAGAAGGAGTGGAAGCTCCAAATATTGCTTCCCACCGCCGCCTGCATCCCTGAGGTCCACATCTGGTGCATCGTTAGCTCCAAGGTACTCATCATCCCTCATCAATTCAGCTCTTCAGAAACCTACGGGTGATGTCACGGAGGCTCCGCCCACCTTTTCCATCCAGTCTGATGGGCAGAGGACAACGGGGTGGTGCAGATGATGTGCCCAGAGCAAGCTTCACCTGCCCAGACTACATTTCCCAGGATTCTCCTGCACTTTCACATCATCTGTGTTCCCCTCGTTATCCTCATGTGTTGTTCCTGTATTTACTCCGTCAGGTTCCTTGTGTAGTGTTGGGTGACTAAACGTACGTCTCATCCTTTTCTTACTTCTCATTTCTTCTGATTTGAACCAGTTTTGTTGCTATTTTGTCTTATTTGTCTTGCATTGCTTTACCATATTTGGAATTGTTTTCTTAACTTGTTTTTACTTCTACAATAAAATTAGCTTGAGGGGAGCAGTCCAGCGGGGACGTTTCAGCCTCCGTTGGACCCAGGCTGCTCGCCCCTCTTTCATTCCGCGTGTTGACTTCTTCTTCTGTTTCACTGTTTACATGTCAGGATTAAGCGGACCTGTAGGCTTGTCTTTCCCCCTCAGGCACTTCTTGTAGTGTTCTTTGCTACCTGCAATAATGAACTAAATGAATGTGTAATTACCTCCTCTGCTCATTCCCATGTTCCCCAGATGGAACAGTTAGACACTCATCCATATGACCATGAAGGAGGCGGAGGACATCACCCCCTATCAAAAAACCTACAAAGAAAGGAAAAACGACAGGAAAAAGAAAAAGACTGCATGAGAATGGAGACAGAGACGATGTGAAGAAGAGGGCAGAATAAAAACTGACCAATTCCTTATATCTGTAATCATCTTATACCTGATGAGGAAACCAACAGATTAGTAAATCTTCCCGTCCCAAGCATGGGGGGGCGGGGATAAGCCTGACTGGGATGATGTGGGAGGACAGCACGACTCAGCAGCAGCAGGGCAGCTGTGGAATTACAACATCCATGCTGGGCTGCTGTAGCCGCAGCAGCACAGAGTGCTGAAGTGAAATCTGATGAAACTTAACATTCACACAAAACGGGTTTGATGTTACTGTTCCTAAAAACCCAGGAACTGCTGTCAGATGCAAACTCTACAGATCAGCGATCTACTGGTCTGTCACAACACAGCTGAGCAGTTCCAGGAGGAAGGAGAAACACACAGCCTGGGAAGTTCGGAGCATTTTGATGAATGCTAACTATAAAACTGGATTAAAGCATCCCCGAACAAACCGCTTGTCAGCAGTGATGACCACCTGCTGACAAGCGGAGGGACACCAAAGACTGGGTGGAGGGGGTCTGATCCATGGTGGCATGGCTCCTACAAAAGTTTACCTTGTGCTACTTCACTGCCGGAACAGATGGGGGCTACGCTCCACAGTGTCTGCTGGAAGGCTGCGTCCACATGGAGACTCCCATTTCCATAGGACAGATGCTGCAAGAAAGCCGACAGGATTTACCAGACAAGTTCCAGAAACACGAAAGCACAGCATGCAGGAGATGTCCCGCATGGTGTACGAGCAGCTTCTCTGCACTTTGTTAACGGAAAGAAAGAAAAAAAGATTATAAGAGATTTTTTATTTTAGCATCAAAAATCTTGTCTGACCCTCATGGACAATATGTTATCGTGACAGGACAACTTTCTAATAGTCCAGTGTTGATCATTTATATTTTCTCTACCTAATATGGATTCCCTTGAATTATTAATTGGCAGAGATTTTAATTTTGTCTTGGATCCAAGTCTTGACAGATCATCACAGAGATCAGTAGTCAAACTGAAATCTGCAAAAACTATTGAGGAATTTATGGATACATATAAACTGATATATCCTTTTAGGGCTCTTTCTCCCAAAGTGAAACAATTTTCATATTTCTCTCCTGTTCATCATTCCTATTCTTGGACAGATTTATTTCTTAGTAGATCATAGATATCTAGCAAAGACTCAAAGTTGTGATTATAAGGCAATAGTGCCACGGCTGGTGGAGGTGAGGTGTGGACCCAAATGCAGAGACACAGACGGAGATCCAGAGTCTAGGCTGGTTTTATCGTTGAGCCGCAGGAACAAAGGACACTGGGCATACAGGGACTAACACAATGAATCCATAACATAGAACTCAAACCCAGGGTATAAATACACTGAACACAACAAGACACCGGTGAAACAAATCTACTAAATGAACCCAGGTGAACTACATCGACAGGAACAAAAGCTAAACAAGACATGAGGGAGCTAAACAGGAAATACTACAAAATAAAACAGGAAAACTAAGACACAAAAAGTCCAAACCAGGACACAATAGTATTATCTGACCATGGTCCAGCTGGGATTTAGATCAATGGCACCGAAATGGAGATACAATAATAGTCTGCTGTCAGAAAATTTCTTGGTAGAGGAAATAAAAGCCCAAATTGAATTATTTACTTTAATAAATGACAAACATGAGGTTACAAAATTCATATTATGGGACCCATTAAAAGCATATTTGAGAGATCAAATCATCTCATTGAGTCGTCAAAGGAACAAGCAAAAAAAAGGAAAGAGAGAAAAACATAAGAGGAGAACTCTTGGAAGTAGATAGGAGATACGGTATCTCGCTTTCATCTGAACTTTGTAATAGAAAGGTCTCCCTGCAGTTTCATTTACTTTATACACACGACACAAGAAAATTATTTACACAGTTTTGACACAAATATTATGAACATGGAGAAAAGACAGGTAGATTATTAGCAAGACAAATAAAAGAAGCTGCAGCATCAAGATTAATCACAGAAATAAGAGCTAGTGTAGGACAGACTAGCACTGATCCAACGAGAATTAATGATGTGTTTCGGGAATATTACGCAACACTTTACTCTTCAGAGTCAAAAAATGAACCAGTAATGATTAATAGTTTTTGTTTTTGTTTTTTGATAATGTTCAAATTCTGTCTAAAATTACTGAACATAAAACATTGCGAGAGCAACAAGTAACGTTTGGGAAAATAAAGCTGGCTATTCAAAATATGCAATGCTCAAAAAGCCCTGGTCTGGATGGGAACACTGCCGAGTTTTACAAAACTTTCAGTGAACTAACTTCACCCCTACTTATAAAAGTATACAGCGAAGCATTAATTACAGGATGTTTACCATCAACTGGATTTGTACGAGGCTACTATCTCTTTAATACATAAATCCGGCAAGGACCCTTTAGAGCCTGGTTCCTACAGGCCAATAAGCCTATTAAATGTAGATAATAAAATACTAGCAAAGATCCTGGCTATGCTTTTAGAAACAGTTCCTCCCAGAGTTGTGTCCCAGGACCAAACCAGATTTGTGAAAGATAGGCAACTATTTTTTAACATTAGAAGGCTGTTTAATATTATTTATATGCATGATATTAATGACAAACCTGAAATATTATTCTCACTGGAGAAGGCCTTTGACAGGGTTGAGTGGGATTTCCTCTTCTCAACCCTATCGAGGTTTGGTATTGGTCCTAATCATATATCTCTTATTAAGTTGCTTTTTGCAATGCCTCAAGCTTCAGTTCAGACAAACAGCATAAATTCCAGGCCGTTCCTTCTCCATCCAGACAGAGGTGTGTTTTGTCCCCGCTGCTATTCACACTTACCATTCTATCACGTTCCAGGCATGATTAGAAAGGAATAATAAGAGCCGGTGTGGAACATAAGGTATCTCTCTATGCAGATGATCTGCTGCTATATATCTCAGACCCTACCACTTCTTTACCAAAAATTATGGCAGCTTTAATGGAATTTGGAAGTATCTGGATAGAAAGTCAACCTAACGAAAAGCATATTATTTCCAATCAGTTCGATTGAAAAACTGAACAGAGCAACATTGACTCCTTTTACCATTTCAAATATCTTTAGATATCTAGAAATAAATAAATAAATAAATATCACAAATTTATATCAACAAACACAACTTTAAAAAGATTGCCCATCTCGCTGGTTGGTCGAATAAATATTGTCAAGATGACCACTTTACCGAAATTCCTGCTTCTGTTTCAATGCATCCCTACATTAGACTCATTAATATCCCAATTTATTTAGGATAAGAAGACACCCAGAATTAAACAGACATTTCTTCAAAGACCTAAGATCATGGGATTGCCCTGTTTCCAACTTTATAACTGGGCCTGTAAAATAAATATTTGTATGACGAGTGTATGTTGATCATTATATAACAAACTCTATGTATGACTATTATTATTAATAAGAAAATCAATAAATAGAATGAAAACAACCAACAGAAAACTAGAAGTTTTGGGGATTTAGAGCTCCCCAATTTCCATGACTACTTCTCAGTCAACAGGTTACAGTATATCTCAAAATGGTGCAAGTCCCACCCATTAGATGAGCCATGGTTTGATCTTGAAGAAGCATTCTGTGAAAGTCTAGTAATAAAAAAAAACTAGCCTTTTATTAGCCAAGTTATCAAACATCATAATAGTTTTAAAAGCATCAATATTAGTTCATCTCTGACAGCCTGGTGGGAATTCCTTAAAACAACGACGTCACCACTCTTCCCATGTAAATACACACCCATCTGGAACAATCCTGATATCCTACAAAATAAAAAAAAAGGTGAAACTTCTCTCAATGGAGCAACCAAGGAATGAAGCACTCAGAGGATATAATTGTAAACAAAACATTTAGATCATGTGACATTTTCACTTCCCAGTGAAACTGACCACTTCACACTGGTCCTCCTGGGCGCTGTGGGGCCTCTGCCTTTGGGGGTGGGCTGCCCTTGGGCCCTTGGGGGGGCCGTCTGGGTGGACTTGCGATCGCCTCTGTGGTGGGTTGGCTGGAGTGTGTGCACTGGGACTGGTCTCATGGGCCCGCTGGTCCAGCTCTGATCCTTGGGGGGTCTGGTTGACTTATCACACGTCCTCCACATTGACTGTCCTACAGCGGATCCAGCCGTCAGCCGGTCCAGTGTGTTTATTCACCAGCTGCAGTTCCACTGTGTGCGGACGGTGTTTTTGTCGTTGCCGTTAACTTCTTTTCTTTTTCTCTTTCAGCCTATTAGTTGTTGTTTTTTTTGTTTCCTGGATAATGATGAGTTTTCTTTCATTTGAGAAGTGACAGGTGGTGTTTTGCTTCCGTACAGGTGTAGCAGCTGTTTAGACGTCTCATACTACTGACTCTTAGCTGCCTGTTGTCCCCTTGTCCTTCTTCTGTGTTTCTTCCCCATTACTTCCGTCTTTCTTTGCCTACAGTCCTCTTGTCCAGCACTAATGTTCAGCTACAGAGATATTACAGTAGTAAGAATGAAACATTTTGAACAGGCTTCATGATATAAAGTCCAGAACAACACAAAGCCTGATCACAGTCCTGCTGGTTGTGATGCCGGACAGGAAGGGTAGAAGAAACACATTTAAAGATAAAACTCACTCTTCACACATGTTGTGTGTGTGTGTGTGTGTGTGTGTGTGTGGTGTTAAACCCCTTGAGCAGTCAGGATGACGACCATATAAGTCCATGATTGTTTCTGTGTACAGTAAACTCATCATGAGGATTATACATCCACCTGACACATGATGAGACTTTCTCTGGACGTACGAAAAGAGCTTTTGTCCTCGTATTTGCTAATAATTCCTGGTATTTGCTAATAATTCCTGGTATTTGCTAATAATTCCTGGTATTTGCTAATAATTCCTGGTATTTGCTAATAACTGACAGGATGCTGAAGGGAAGACTAACAGTCACCAGCAAAGAGCAGATAAAGGAGGAGAAGATGAGGGGAGGAGGAAGGTTGTTCATCCATATTCTCCACAGAGCAGGAACTCACCAGGTATCGTTCCGAGGACACGCTGACCAGGATGAGATCATCTCCCACTCTGACCTTCTCTCCTTCTGAGCGCTGCTTTGAAGCCGGGTGGATGGTCCACCAGCATGCCTCACCTACACAAACACAAACAGCAGGAGATGAAGCATCAGCACACATCCTCTGCTCCCAGTCAGCCGTTTTACAGAAGCAGATGAGAGGCTGCCGTCTTTCTGCCTGAAACCAGCCGGATAAGAATTAGAAAGCAAAACAATGGTGTGCAGAGTTACACAAAGCTCACAGCTTTGTGACAGAAAGCATCTTCCCTGCAGTCATGTGACTGCTGAACTACTGTAAACATTCACATTTTCTGTTCTCAGCAAGTCAAAGGACTGATGGCAGAACTCAGTCATGGACTCCGGTGGATCTGGCAGATCTGAAGACCTGGATGCCAGAAGGAAGGAGATAAACTCCTCTCATGTGTCGTGACAACAGCTGCATACATTCAATTTTTCAATTCAATTGTTTTCCATAAAAATATAGCAGGAACAACATGAAAGATAATTTCTACCAATGTAGAAACAGTCAGGATGAGGCTTCTGAGCTGTCGTGTTCCGACAGGTCTAGTAAGGTGTGATGTGCAGATTGATACTGACATATTGATTTCTACAACTGATCTGGACTAAATCTCCTCCTTGTATTCATAATTGTCATTAATATAAGTACCATGGAGTCACCAAACTCTCAGGATAGGTAGGAACTACCTCTTCTTCCGTCCGCCATCATCATATGCAAAATAAGGCGGCATAGCGTTGCAGCAGCAGGCTGATCTCACTGATCAGGGATCAATCAGTCCGGCACACAGCTTGATGTGTGGAGCAGATGAGAAGCAACCAGAACACAGAAGCAGCTGTTCTGAGAAGACGAGTTGATCTGAGAAGGAGGACGTGTGCTGCTATAGGCCGAGACAGACGGCAGCAGCTGCAGGTACGATACATGCACTACCCAGGTATCATATACACGACTCTGAAAAACTAAAGGGAACACTAAAGTAACACGTTGTAGATCTAAATAATGAAATATTTTTACTAAATACTTTGTTCTTTCCATAGCTGAATGTTCTGACAACAAAATCACACAAAAACTATCAATGAAAATAAAACATATCAACCCATGGAGGTCTGGATTTGGAGTTCTACTCCAAATGAAAGTAGAAAAACACACTACAGGCTGATCCAGCTTTGATGTAATGTCCTTTAAACAAGTCAGAATGAGGCTCAGTAGTGCGTGTGGCCTCCGCGTGCCTGTATGACCTCCCTACAACGCCTGGGCATGCTCCTGATGAGGCGGTGGATGTTCTCCTGAGGGATCTCCTCCCAGACCTGGACTAAAGCATCCGCCAACTCCTGGACAGTCTGTGGTGCAACTTGGCGTTGGTGGATGGAGCGAGACATGATGTCCCAGATGTGCTCAGCTGGATCCAGGTCTGGGGAACGGGTGGGCCGGTCCTTAACATCAATGCCTTGGTGTTGCAGGAACTGCTGACACACTCCAGACACATGAGGTCTAGCATTGTCTTGCATTAGGAGGAACCCAGGGCCAACCGCACCAGCATATGGTCCCACAAGGGGTCTGAGGATCTCATCTCTGTACCTAATGGCAGTCAGGCTACCTCTGGCGAGCACATGGAGGGCTGTGCGGCCCTCCAAAGAAATGCCCCCCCCCCCACACCATTACTGACCCACTGCCAAACCGGTCCTGCTGGAGGATGTTGCAGGCAGCAGAACGTTCTCCACGGGTCTGGCAGTGCTCCTCCTGTTCCTCCTTGCACAAAGAAGGAGGTAGCGGTCCTGCTGCTGGGTTGTTGTCCTCCCACGGCCTCCTCCACGTCTCCTGATGTACTGGCCTGTCTCCTGGTAGCGCCTCCATGCTCTGGACACGACGCTGACAGACACAGCAAACCTTCTTGCCACAGCTGGTATTGATGTGCCTTCCTGGATGAGCTGCACTACCTGAACCACTTGTGTGGGTTGTAGACTCCGTCTCATGCTACCACTAGAGTGAAAGCACCGCCAGCATTCAGACCAAAACATCAGCCAGAAAGCATCGGAACTGAGAAGTGGTCTGTGGTCTCCACCTGCAGAACCACTCCTTTATTGGGTGTGTCTTGCCAGTTGCCTATAATTTCCACCTGTTCTCTCTCTATATATATATATGGTCCACCATCCGGCGGCTCAGGAGGGGGAAGCAGTGCTCCATCAACAGTGCAACTGCAACTTTATTTATATAGCACTTTTAACACAACCACAGTCGACCAAAGTGCTGTCGACAGAGTGCAAAAACATATAAAATTTCTAAAACTGGTATAATCATGATAAATACAGTCAGATTAATAATGTCAACATCTCAGGTGGTGTTAAAAGCCAATGAAAACAGGTGGGTTTTAAGACGTGATTTAAAAACAGGTACAAAAGAGGCCTGTCGGATGTGCAAAGGCAGCTTGTTCCATAGTTTTGGAGCTGCAACTGAGACGGCTCTGTCCCCTCTGAGTTTACGGTGGGTTTTTGGTACACTCAGGAGGTGCTGGTCAGCCGACCTGAGTGACCGCGTCGGAGAGTAAGGGCACAACAACTCAGAGAGGTAGAGGGGGGCAACATTATTCAAACATTTAAAAACAAATAAAAGAAGTTTAAAATGGATCCTAAAATGCACGGGCAGCCAGTGAAGAGATGATAAAACAGGGGTGATGTGCTCATATTTACGAGTGCCAGTTAAAAGACGTGCAGCAGCATTTTGTACAAGCTGCAGGCGAGTAAGTGCGGACTGGCTTACACCAAAGTAAAGTGCATTGCAGTAATCCAGCCGTGTGGTGACAAAGGCGTGGATCACTGTTTCAAGGTGCTGTCGTGATAAAAAGTGCTTTACTTTGGCTAGCTGCCTTAGGTGGTAGAAACTGGACTTGACCACAGAGCGAATCTGACTGTCCAACTTAAAGTCACTGTCCATTTTAAAACCAAGGTTCCTAATTTCAGTTTTTAAATATTTAGTGAGTGTTTCTAGGTCCACAGTCGCAACTCCATTACTGGGACCAACAACCAAAACCTCATTCTTTGAATTATTGAAATGGAGGAAGTTTAACGCCATCCAATCTTTAATGTCACGCAGGCATTTTTGTAGTGCACTGACAGAGAAATTGTCTTTCTTTTTAAGCGGGACATAAATTTGACAATCATCTGCATAACAATGAAAAGCAATGCCATGTTTCCTTAAAATAGAGCCCAGGGGAAGCAGATATAAAGAAAAAAGGGTGGGGGCCAAAATTAAACCCTGTGGAACCCCATAGGACAAGGGGGCAGAGGACGACTCACAATCTCCCAGACGGACAGAGAAAGTTCTACCCTTTAAGTAGGACCTAAACCACTCAAGGGCTACGCCCTTAATGCCCACAAGGTGCTCTAAACGGGAGATTAAAATATTGTGGTCCACTGTATCAAATACAGCGGTTAGGTCCAGCAATACAAGGGCCACACAATCACCAGCATCACAGGCTAAAAAAGTGTCATTAAAAACTTTTAAAAGTGCAGATTCTGTGCTGTGCACAGCTTTAAAACCAGATTGTAAAACCTCCAGCAGATTGTTCTTATTTAAAAAATGTGGTCAACTGTCTGAGAATAATTTTCTCTAAAATTTTAGATACAAACGGCAACTTGGAGATTGGCCTGAAGTTATTAAGGTTACTGGCATCTAGACCGGGTTTTTTCATAAGGGGCTCCACTACAGCATGCTTAAAATTAGCAGGAACCACTCCTGAGGTTAGACTGCTATTTACTATAGCAAGTACCCAGGACCCAAATGCAGCGAAGACTTCTTTAAAAAGTTGAGGAGGGAACACTGTGTACAGTGGAGATGGGGCGCTGCTTACCTACTATCAGGTACTATCGGGTAATATGAGGTACTTTGAGGTACTATCGGGTAATATGAGGTACTATGAGGTACTATGAGGTACTATGAGGTACTATCGGGTACTATGAGGTACTATCGGGTACTATGAGGTACTATGAGGTACTATGAGGTACTATGGGGTACTATGGGGTACTATGGGGTACTATGGGGTACTATGGGGTACTATGAGGTACTATCGGGTACTATCGGGTACTATCGGGTACTATCGGGTAATATGAGGTAATATGAGGTACTATCGGGTACTATCGGGTACTATGGGGTACTATGGGGTACTATGGGGTACTATGGGGTACTATGAGGTACTATCGGGTACTATCGGGTACTATCGGGTAATATGAGGTAATATGAGGTACTATCGGGTACTATCGGGTACTATCGGGTACTATCGGGTACTATCGGGTACTATCGGGTACTATGAGGTACTATCGGGTAATATGAGGTACTATGAGGTACTATCGGGTAATATGGGGTACTATGAGGTACTATCGGGTACTATCGGGTAATATGAGGTACTATCGGGTACTATCGGGTACTATGAGGTACTATCGGGTAATATGAGGTACTATGAGGTACTATCGGGTAATATGGGGTACTATGAGGTACTATGAGGTACTATCGGGTACTATGAGGTACTATGAGGTACTATCGGGTACTATGAGGTACTATGAGGTACTATCGGGTAATATGAGGTACTATCGGGTAATATGAGGTACTATCGGGTACTATCGGGTAATATGAGGTACTATCGGGTACTATCGGGTACTATCGGGTAATATGAGGTACTATGAGGTACTATGAGGTACTATCGGGTAATATGAGGTACTATCGGGTAATATGAGGTACTATGAGGTACTATCGGGTAATATGAGGTACTATGAGGTACTATCGGGTAATATGAGGTACTATCGGGTACTATCGGGTACTATCGGGTAATATGAGGTACTATGAGGTACTATGAGGTACTATCGGGTACTATCGGGTACTATGAGGTACTATCGGGTAATATGAGGTACTATCGGGTAATATGAGGTACTATGAGGTACTATCGGGTAATATGAGGTACTATGAGGTACTATCGGGTAATATGAGGTACTATGAGGTACTATCGGGTAATATGAGGTACTATCGGGTAATATGAGGTACTATGAGGTACTATCGGGTACTATCGGGTACTATGAGGTACTATCGGGTAATATGAGGTACTATGAGGTACTATCGGGTAATATGAGGTACTATGAGGTACTATCGGGTAATATGAGGTAATATGAGGTACTATCGGGTACTATCGGGTAATATGAGGTACTATCGGGTACTATGAGGTACTATCGGGTAATATGATGTACTATGAGGTACTATCGGGTAATATGAGGTACTATGAGGTACTATCGGGTACTATCGGGTAATATGAGGTAATATGAGGTAATATGAGGTACTATCGGGTACTATCGGGTAATATGAGGTACTATCGGGTACTATGAGGTACTATCGGGTACTATCGGGTACTATGAGGTACTATCGGGTAATATGAGGTACTATGAGGTACTATCGGGTAATATGAGGTAATATGAGGTACTATGAGGTACTATCGGGTACTATCGGGTAATATGAGGTACTATCGGGTACTATGAGGTACTATCGGGTACTATCGGGTAATATGAGGTACTATGAGGTACTATCGGGTAATATGAGGTACTATGAGGTACTATCGGGTACTATCGGGTAATATGAGGTACTATCGGGTACTATCGGGTAATATGAGGTACTATCGGGTAATATGAGGTACTATCAGGTACTATCGGGTACTATCGGGTAATATGAGGTACTATCGGGTAATATGAGGTACTATCAGGTACTATCAGGTACTATCAGGTACAGAGAAGGGGAGCATGTGGCTAAACGTTTCGCGCTGCAGCTGAAGGAAAGTTCTTTCCGTCTTTCTGCTGCTTTTGGTTCTGAAACATGGAAAGTAAATTTCACATGTGCAGTCATAAACAAGATTTTGATCCACAGTAAGGAATGAAATGAGTACTGCAATAAAAAGCATATCAAAATTACTTTAAAATATTGATTTCTTGATTTCCTCCGTATTGATATATCCTATGTAAAGTGAAAAGTGGGCGTGAGACACGCGTGTGTGAGAGGGTCAAATTTAGAGTGAACACTGGAGCGGAAATCCAGTTTCCTAAAAATGAACCTGTAATTGTGTGAAACATAAAAGGTCCATAGACGGTCTATCTTTAGTGGCCATTTAAACGCTGAATGATGTTTCTGGCTGAGCTGTGTGGCTGCAGAGCAGCCGGAGTTTGGCGCTTATATTCAGCTGATTTCTATTCATTTCAATGAAGAAAAAGTCAGAAGGTTGCATGTAAACGCTGTAAGATCTTCGTAGAGGACAAGTCAAAGCACATTATTATCAACTGAGACACGTTTTGATTGGCTCTTATGGCAGTAGAGCTGAAGCTGCAGGCAGAGTTAGGCGGCAACAGAAACTCAGAAGAAAGACAAAGCAGTAGTATTTGTACACCTCAATGCTTTCAGCACTGGTACTCATTATAAACTTGTGTGTTTATTTCTTCATCTCAACCAAAGGAAGAACAATCTGCTCCATCTGGTTCCAGGCTTGTTCCACCTGCCTCCGTCACAGTCATCACCACCAGCTTCTTATGGAGCTGGGCTGCTGCACCCCCGTGCACCATGTGCACACACTCCTTCCACTTTAAAGTCTAAACCCCTTGTTTTTATTTCTGGAACCATCCGGCCCTCTGATGAGATGACGTTGACAGGGTTAGATATGCAGTTTTATCAAGGAGACCCCGAGATGGGGGGATATAGTTATCACAATAAATGTATGTGACATTTACCTGTGGTATCTTCCTGCAGTCCCACGTCAAAAGCCAATTTATCTGTGGATGAACGGGAGGTGGATAGGCAGGACAGGTACTGAAAACAAAGAATAAGAGGTTTGAAACCAACCGTGAAGCACTGTCTCACAGCAAAGTATCAAAGTACGATATGAAGTCATGAGACTACCGACCATTCCGCTGTAGGAGTGCCGTAGCTGCACCGCGTGTCCATACAGGAGGGTGCGGTGCCCACCACCCTGAGCTGTCTGAGGACACAACAGAAAAACAGTAAAATAGACAATCAAACACATATACAAGTTGGAACAAATCAGTTATTTGTGAAATAAAGTCAAAAGTTTCTTGAAATGTCTTAACTTTAAACAGATTCCCTAATTTAGATCCAAAACAGACAAACTAGTCTGATGAAAGCAATAAACCAGGGAGCAGAAAGCTGAAGGGAGGTGGAGCCGCGGAGCTTTTTCACCTCCCTCCATGCCGTCCTGGACATGTCGCTGGGGGGAGAAAATCTACCAGCTACTGTCTTTAGGCACACCTATACTCCATTTAAGTACACATAAGTGGTGGCGCCTGTCTCAGACATCACGGCGCTGGTGTTTTCCTGTTTCCCTTGCATCAGGATTGTAGTTAGCCTAAATGCCCCCCAGAGGAAAGTCCAGGGCTGTGTCTCAGTTTGTTAGTGCTCTGGAATGCAGTGCGTAGTGCGCACTACGGTGCTGTCCCGTAGTGCTGTCCCAAATGGAACATGGACGTAGAGCACTAACCGGTGGTGATGAACTCGCATTTGACCACAATTATTCTGCCGCAAAAAGTAAAACAAAGCGCTAAATTAGGAGAATGAATTTGCTTCTCATGAAACTCCATCGTATTAAAGGTGACGAAGGATCCTCCTCCGATTGGCTGAACATGAGTTGGTACGTATATTTATTTACTTGTAACGTGTATGACCCGCCTGCATACGTACCCAGAGTGCGGACCTGTTGCCAGTCCCGCTTCATTGTTGGCTCATCGTTTCAGAGACGGTTCGTCCCACTAAATTCTTTTTAGGAAGTTGTAATAAATAAATGAACAAATCCAGCAAACATAACTTTATGTATCATATCATCATATATTATGGCCTACACTAGAGGGATCTATCTCAGTTGTTAACTGTATAAATCAACATCAGACTGTCATGTGTCTCTGCATGTCTCCCTCATGCTTATTAATAGGGCTGGACGATATATCGAATATACTGGAGATATCGTGGCTAGTCCCCTGTGCGATATAGAAAATGTCTATATTCGTCATATTGGAGTATCCTGTTGTCACGCAGGTGTTTTTAGCTGTGGGGGGGGTTTCCTCCCTCCTCCTCGACTCTGCACCGCTTTGCACAGAGAGTTAAAACAAGCGCACCTCGTTACGTACATAACGTGAGCTACGTGCTACGTCATGAGAGGCAGCGTGGAGACACTTTCTCGCTAAATCTGGCGACTTCTTGTGAAAAGCAACAAATCTAGCAGCTTTTACAGGAGTTATTGGAGACTTTCCTGGTGTTTTGGCGACTGACTTTAAAGCGCATATTGTAAAGTTATTGTCAGAAGGAGAGTCTCTCCCCGTCCTAAAGCACTCAGTCGCTCCGGCTGCAGCTGCAGCCAGTCAGAGGAGCAGAGAGGACACCTGCACGACTCCACCTACAGTCACAATGAACAGCCAAATCCGCCACTGATCCCGCTCTGGATTACAGAGTGGGACGTAAATTACAACGTTTTTCACGTCACGCAAAAATAATTCATTCTATTTGATTACATTCACAGCCTCTGTCACTGACTCACCTCATCCACTGTGTGTGACACAAGCATATTTATCTAGCTCCTCATGTCTCTAGAAAGTACAGAAAGGAGTGGGAATCAAACCCTGAATTAAAAACTGTCTGAAGCCGTTTATTGGAGACGATACGAGGACATTCTGCCTGGATTATAAGACTGATTTCTACGCTAAACTCTGCAACTGAAAAAATACACGACAACTCAAAAACGTAACCATAAAGCAAAGCCTTATAATAGTTCAACCCAAAGCAAGCTAAAACTAAAAATAAAAAAAGACTAAACTCAAAGTAAGAAAACTGCACAAATAAAAAACATAAACGTATCTCTGTCAAAGTGTCTCTTTTGGGTCACTGCAGTCCCAAGCCCAGATAGAGGAGGAGGGTTGAACATGCAGCTATTCCACAGAACATAACAATCCTTTGGTGAAATTTGATAATCTAACCTTTTAATAAAGCAGGACAAAGCAGATTTAAACAATGTGGGTTTAATGGTATTCAAAATGATTTTTCAAAGGGATAGACTGTTTCAGTGGCAAAAAAGAAAAGAATAGAAGAAAAGTAGTGCAGGATCCATCATCTGGCGGTGGTTTGGATACTGGAGAGAAGATGTTGACCAAACAACTGTCGTATGAAAAGTATGTCGCAGAAGTGTCGCCACAAAAGGTCGTAGTACCACAGATTTCTTTCATCATTTGAAAAGTCCCCCCTAGAGCACCTATTTTCATACGTTGCATTTATTACATCATGCAAAGTCACTTTATTTTGTTTTAAAATGACATGTTTCTGCCGCTGCTTTAACTGTTCAATAAATACGGTTTTGATCAGTTTGCTTCGTTACAATTTCATCCTTTTGGCATGAATGTTTAAAATCAGCATATCTTAATGCAGTATGAACAATTATGTTTTAATGGAGACACAAAATCATCTTACTGATGTGATTGTATGCACCAAAGCATTCATTCAAAGCTGAGGTAAATATCGAGATATATATCGTATATCGTGACATGGCATAAAAATATCGGGATATTACTAAAAGGTCATATCGCCCAGCCCTACTTATTAGTATAATAAAGTGCAAATCAAAACACTAATAAAACAGCTTTTAAATATGCAAAGATATTTTCAGTATAAAATGTCCTTTACATGAAACACGTGTTTTAACTGGTGTTTACTCTGATGCTGTGCACATCTGGCAACAGGAAAGTTATTATAAATGATAATGTAGGGAATGTAATGCTGTAAAGAAGATGCTCAGACACAGAGATGCAGCAAAGTTGTTACAGAAACATTTTATTGAATCCTTTATTGAATCTCCTCCTGCTTGTAGCGGTCCATCTTCCTCATGACGCTCCTCAGGCAGCCTGTCTGAATCCACCTGCAAGCTCGCTTCACCTGCTGCCTGTCAGAAGCCAGGTGTGTGTGGAGAGGTCTTTCAGGATCCTAGAGACCAGGCGGAGGTCCGTCTTTCAGGATCCCAGAGACCAGGTGGAGGTCCGTCTTTCAGGATCCTAGAGACCAGGTGGAGGTCCGTCTTTCAGGATCCTAGAGACCAGGCGGAGGTCCGTCTTTCAGGATCCTAGAGACCAGGTGGAGGTCCGTCTTTCAGGGTCCTAGAGACCAGGCGGAGGTCCGTCTTTCAGGACCCCAGAGACCAGGCGGAGGTCCGTCTTTCAGGATCCTAGAGACCAGGTGGAGGTCCGTCTTTCAGGGTCCTAGAGACCAGGTGGAGGTCCGTCTTTCAGGATCCTAGAGACCAGGCGGAGGTCCGTCTTTCAGGACCCCAGAGACCAGGTGGAGGTCCGTCTTTCAGGATCCTAGAGACCAGGCGGAGGTCCGTCTTTCAGGATCCTAGAGACCAGGCGGAGGTCCGTCTTTCAGGATCCTAGAGACCAGGTGGAGGTCCGTCTTTCAGGATCCTAGAGACCAGGCGGAGGTCCGTCTTTCAGGACCCTAGAGACCAGGCGGAGGTCCGTCTTTCAGGACCCTAGAGACCAGGTGGAGGTCCGTCTTTCAGGACCCTAGAGACCAGGTGGAGGTCCGTCTTTCAGGATCCTAGAGACCAGGTGGAGGTCCGTCTTTCAGGATCCTAGAGACCAGGCGGAGGTCCGTCTTTCAGGACCCTAGAGACCAGGTGGAGGTCCGTCTTTCAGGATCCTAGAGACCAGGTGGAGGTCCGTCTTTCAGGCTCCTAGAGACCAGGTGGAGGTCCGTCTTTCAGGACCCTAGAGACCAGGTGGAGGTCCGTCTTTCAGGATCCTAGAGACCAGGCGGAGGTCCGTCTTTCAGGATCCTAGAGACCAGGTGGAGGTCCGTCTTTCAGGATCCTAGAGACCAGGTGGAGGTCCGTCTTTCAGGACCCTAGAGACCAGGCGGAGGTCCGTCTTTCAGGATCCCAGAGACCAGGTGGAGGTCCGTCTTTCAGGATCCTAGAGACCAGGCGGAGGTCCGTCTTTCAGGATCCTAGAGACCAGGCGGAGGTCCGTCTTTCAGGATCCCAGAGACCAGGTGGAGGTCCGTCTTTCAGGATCCTAGAGACCAGGCGGAGGTCCGTCTTTCAGGATCCTAGAGACCAGGTGGAGGTCCGTCTTTCAGGCTCCTAGAGACCAGGTGGAGGTCCGTCTTTCAGGATCCTAGAGACCAGGCGGAGGTCCGTCTTTCAGGATCCTAGAGACCAGGTGGAGGTCCGCCTTTCAGGACCCTAGAGACCAGGTGGAGGTCCGTCTTTCAGGATCCTAGAGACCAGGCGGAGGTCCGTCTTTCAGGACCCTAGAGACCAGGTGGAGGTCCGTCTTTCAGGATCCCAGAGACCAGGTGGAGGTCCGTCTTTCAGGATCCTAGAGACCAGGTGGAGGTCCGTCTTTCAGGCTCCTAGAGACCAGGCGGAGGTCCGTCTTTCAGGCTCCTAGAGACCAGGTGGAGGTCCGTCTTTCAGGATCCTAGAGACCAGGCGGAGGTCCGTCTTTCAGGATCCTAGAGACCAGGCGGAGGTCCGTCTTTCAGGATCCTAGAGACCAGGCGGAGGTCCGTCTTTCAGGATCCTAGAGACCAGGTGGAGGTCAGTCTTTCAGGATCCTAGAGACCAGGTGGAGGTCCGTCTTTCAGGATCCTAGAGACCAGGTGGAGGTCCGTCTTTCAAGATCCTAGAGACCAGGCGGAGGTCCGTCTTTCAGGATCCTAGAGACCAGGCGGAGGTCAGTCTTTCAGGATCCTAGAGACCAGGTGGAGGTCCGTCTTTCAGGATCCTAGAGACCAGGTGGAGGTCCGTCTTTCAGGCTCCTAGAGACCAGGCGGAGGTCCGTCTTTCAGGCTCCTAGAGACCAGGTGGAGGTCCGTCTTTCAGGATCCTAGAGACCAGGTGGAGGTCCGTCTTTCAGGCTCCTAGAGACCAGGCGGAGGTCCGTCTTTCAGGACCCTAGAGACCAGGTGGAGGTCCGTCTTTCAGGACCCTAGAGACCAGGTGGAGGTCCGTCTTTCAGGATCCCAGAGACCAGGTGGAGGTCCGTCTTTCAGGATCCTAGAGACCAGGCGGAGGTCCGTCTTTCAGGATCCTAGAGACCAGGCGGAGGTCCGTCTTTCAGGATCCTAGAGACCAGGCGGAGGTCCGTCTTTCAGGATCCTAGAGACCAGGTGGAGGTCCGTCTTTCAGGATCCTAGAGACCAGGTGGAGGTCAGTCTTTCAGGATCCTAGAGACCAGGTGGAGGTCAGTCTTTCAGGATCCTAGAGACCAGGTGGAGGTCCGTCTTTCAGGATCCCAGAGACCAGGTGGAGGTCCGTCTTTCAGGATCCTAGAGACCAGGCGGAGGTCCGTCTTTCAGGATCCCAGAGACCAGGTGGAGGTCCGTCTTTCAAGATCCTAGAGACCAGGCGGAGGTCCGTCTTTCAGGATCCTAGAGACCAGGTGGAGGTCCGTCTTTCAGGATCCTAGAGACCAGGTGGAGGTCCGTCTTTCAGGATCCTAGAGACCAGGTGGAGGTCCGTCTTTCAGGATCCCAGAGACCAGGTGGAGGTCCGTCTTTCAGGACCCTAGAGACCAGGCGGAGGTCCGTCTTTCAGGATCCTAGAGACCAGGTGGAGGTCCGTCTTTCAGGACCCTAGAGACCAGGTGGAGGTCCGTCTTTCAGGACCCTAGAGACCAGGTGGAGGTCCGTCTTTCAGGATCCCAGAGACCAGGTGGGGGTCCGTCTTTCAGGATCCTAGAGACCAGGTGGAGGTCCGTCTTTCAGGATCCTAGAGACCAGGTGGGGGTCCGTCTTTCAGGATCCTAGAGACCAGGCGGAGGTCAGTCTTTCAGGATCCTAGAGACCAGGTGGAGGTCCGTCTTTCAGGATCCTAGAGACCAGGTGGAGGTCCGTCTTTCAGGATCCTAGAGACCAGGTGGAGGTCCGTCTTTCAGGATCCCAGAGACCAGGTGGAGGTCCGTCTTTCAGGACCCTAGAGACCAGGTGGAGGTCCGTCTTTCAGGATCCTAGAGACCAGGTGGAGGTCCGTCTTTCAGGATCCTAGAGACCAGGTGGAGGTCCGTCTTTCAGGATCCTAGAGACCAGGTGGAGGTCCGTCTTTCAGGATCCTAGAGACCAGGTGGAGGTCCGTCTTTCAGGATCCCAGAGACCAGGTGGAGGTCCGTCTTTCAGGATCCTAGAGACCAGGTGGAGGTCCGTCTTTCAGGATCCTAGAGACCAGGTGGAGGTCCGTCTTTCAGGACCCTAGAGACCAGGTGGAGGTCCATCTTCCTAAAGGCTCTGGAAGGAGGTGACGTACGTCCACCATCCCCCACAACATCTGCATGAGCAGCGGTGACCTTCTGGAGCCAGATGATGATGATGATGATGATGATGATGATGATGATGAAGATGTCAGGAGGGCAGCTGGGGAACAACCAGCAGGAGAACCAGCAGCATCTCCAGGAACCGTCTGTGAGGCTGATGAGAGGCAGAGGATGGTAATGATGTGTTACTCCCCAGATCATGACTGCATTTATATCTAAACAATAAATAATTTGGCGAATGGGAAACAAATTGTGTGTCTCTATATGATGAAGATCTACAACGAACTTCTCTTTACATTTTTCTAATATAATTATATATTTTGTAACAATTAATTTATTACCATACACAAAACACACGAAACATTCAGTAAATGTTACATGACACCAACTACAAAGTAAACTAAACACACACACACACACACACACACACACACTCGATGGATTTTCAATCAGGGACAGACGAGGTGGAGCCATGCAGAAGAAAGTTACACACTTTGCACTCTAATAATCAAACCAACTAAATTCACTACTATGTTTATTTTATATCTATATTTTCTCGTTCAGTCTCAGCAGTTCAGATCTGACGATACGATGCAGATTTATGGCATCAGTGGTAACCATAGTAACGGACCGCTCTCTAAAAACTGGCGCTATATCGGTATTAATAGTTTAGGTTATAAACACCACAATGCTTCATCTGGACGTTCAACAAGGATGAATGAACATACAGAACCTATAACATTCATCATTTATAACACATATAACCTGTATACGTCCACTATAGCGGATAAAAACTGCTAACAGTGTGCTAAGCTACGGTGCTAACTACCGAGTCTGACAAATGGTCAGATCCATAACTGTCGTCAGGGATAGATTAGCAGGTTGCAGTATACATCACAATCATAACGGAATCATTTAATACTTACATTTATACAAATGAATCCCCGCCTGGACCGGCGTTAAACTCCGCCATTATTTACCTGGTAAACTGATGGAAAGTCCATCCTCTTCTGCTACGTCAGCAAAATGGCGTCCATTTAGTGTCCATCGTTCCACACTGCATTTGTGGGCGGGGTTAGGGCAGCATCCGGGTACTTTCAGTGCACTGAGTTTTTGGTGTAAAAATCAGTGTAAACGCACTGAAACATAGTGCGCTGATTGAGACACAGCCGAGGTTTCTGCCATCAAAACTCGATGACGAGCAAGACAACAATGGAGGACATTGTGATGATGTTCGTTCTCAAAAAGAGACATTAAAACAGGCAGCAGTGTGGACGGCTGTGCGTCTCATGGGTTTCAGAAGGAGATGGATTCTCACTGCATGAGGTTCAGAGATATTTATTTAGGGAGAGGTCCAGGAAGGAAACAGGAGCAGGATACGAGGACTGCTGGCTTTAAAGGGAAGTGGTGATAGTGAACAGGTGAGGTCATTAACATAACCAGGTACACCTGTGGCTGCAGAGGGAGGACAAACCAAACTAGAACCAGATATTGAAATAATAACAAATGTGAATGCCCATTTATTAAACTATGCTGAATGATTGAAATGAAATTGCATAGGTATAAGAAATTGAAAAAATAAAGCATACCTGAGGTTTGTTCTAATTGCCCCACATCAGGATTGAACCCATGAAGTCCTGCACTAAAGCACACTGACTTACTCCCCACGCCACTTGCACTCTTATTGTCACCTTGGGAAAAGTGTTGAACATTTTTCCAATTAGCATGGGAATGTTTTTTTTCCCACGTCCAGCAGGGTGTAATTAGTGGGATTGCAGAAACATGTGCGAGGTTGAACTAAACTCCAGTAAAGATGTGACAGACTTTATTGTTCAATGTGAAAAGCTTTGTTTTAAAGTTGATTAAGATTTATCAAAGTGTTGAAATGTTGCAGGGAGCATTGTTGGAACAAATCTACCATATTTAACTGGGACATTTGCAAATAAATTCCTTTGCTCCTTGAAGTGCACAGCTGAGACCAACAGTTTACAGTAAGCAGCCTGCAGAACTGCACGCCATCACACAAGCATCAGCCGACAAACTACAACAGCACTATATGTTAAATGCTGCATTTGAACCCGTGCCTTGTATGTGTACCTGTGTACCGGTGCACAAAATGGACCAATCGCTGAGCTGACTTCTGTTTCGTCCAATCACTAGAGAGCATTTTAACATTTGACAAAAATGTAAATAACTTGAAAGGTTTTCAGCTCATTATGCAAAAACTGACCAATCGCAGAGCTGAATTTTTGCAACATCCAATGCACAGTGGGTTTGAAAGACTTTCATCCAATCACAAGGCCGAATTAATTTTTGCAAAACGTTAAAGAGATGTTAAATGTTAAATAAATAATAGTAGAGGACCATAAAACTGGTACATGGTCTCTCCGTATGTTTTAGTTCTAACTTTTGGTATATTTAAAAGTCGGTACCAGAAGACCTCACGGTCCACAAGGGCTAATAACTTAGAACAATGTCAGATAAATAAGAAGGCCCAAGACCATTAGGACATTTGTAAATGACTAAAAGATCCTTAAAATCAATCCTGAAATGCACAGGGAGCCAATGCAGCAATTTTGAAATAGGTGTAATGAGTTCCTGCCCTCTGGTCCTCCTCAGGACTCGTACCGCTGAGTTCAAGAGTCACTGCAAGCTTGAGGTACTCTTCTTTTGAAGACCAGAGAGCAGGGAGCTAGAATAATCTAATCTACTAGAAATAAAAGCATGCATTAGCACCTCTGTACTGCAGCAGAGAGACATGGACGACCCTGACGATGTTTTTAAGATGACATTGTCATTGTCTTTGTGACATTTCTGGTGTGTGGAATAAAATTCAGCTCAGAGTGAAATAAAACATCCAGATTTCTCACACTGAGAGAGATGGAAACCCTGCAGTCTGCGTGAAATGATCTCTCTCGTCTTCAGGACCGATAATTAAAACCTCTGTTTTGTTCCGGTTGCCCTGAAAGAAATTCTCTGCCATCCATGACTTTATATCTAAAGTACAGTTTAAAAGAGTATTAATCGGTTCATCAGGAGACACAGCGATGTAAAGCTGTGCATCATCAGCGTAGCTGTGAAAGGCAATATGTACAGATTAAAAAGTATTAGGCCTAAAATTGATCCTTGGGGAACCCCACACTGGATTTCATGGATTCCTGAGGCGCATGTATCCAAACTTACCAAAAATATTTGATCTGTGAGATAGGAGTCAAACCATTTAAAAGCAGTACCTGAGATGCCCACCAGACTTCTGAGTCTGGTTAACAAGATCTGGTGGTCTACTGTGTTGAAGGCGGCACTAAGATCCAGCAGAACCAGAACAGAAAGTTTCTGAGTCCAAGTTACATCTAATGTCATTAACAATGTTTAAAGGGTGTCTTGGTGCTGCGGTCCTTCCTAAAACCAGACTGATATCTTTCTAAAGTACTGTGTTTATTTAAAAACTAATTTAATTGGTTAAAAACAACTTTTTTCTAAAACTTTACTGAAGAAGAGCAAGTTGGATACAGGTGTGTAGGTATCCATAATGTTTGGATCTAAATGACTCTTCTTCAGAAGGTCCTCACCTCCTTACATGCCAATGGGAAGACCCCCTTCTGAAGAGATCAGTTTACTATGCTTAAAAGCTCCGGCTCAAAGAAACCATAACATTTTTTAACAGGGATGTGGGAATGGGGTGTAAAACGCAGGTTGTTGGGTTTAGTAGGGAGAAACCCAACCAAGCATGTTTGCATCAACCAGAACAAAACTCTCCAGTGTTTCATCAGACCTGTTAAAATCCACACGTTGATGAGATAAAAGATTGGATCTGATAGCACTGATTTTACCTTTGAAGTAGTGTGCAAAGTCCTCGCATGCAGGATCTGATGCTGGCATGGAGGACCTGTTAAAATCTGTGTTTATTAAAAGATAAATTGTTTTAAAAAGGAATGTGGATTATTTCTCTTTTATGTGATTAAAACAGACAAGAATCTCATATTTTTCTAATTTACTGTACTGTTGTAGGTGGATAGTTGTTCTCCAAAAATTTCAAAGTGAATTGTTAATTTAGTTTTTCTCACTTTCCTTCTGCTTTCCTGCAGTTCCTTTACATTTCTCTGATGCCGGGATTTCTCCACCGCGCTCCAGTCTTAACTTTTAGCGGTTTTATCTTCACCAGAGCAACAGCATCGATGGCTGATTTCATTTTCCCATAAAAATTATCTCCAATAAAATCACAGGATGCAGGTAAGATCTGGGCAGAAGTTTGGTGTAAAACATTCATAAAATTTACAGCCACTTCAGAGGTAATGTATCACCTCCTCACAGTTCTCCCTGGCGCCTCCTGCTGGTTAAAACTGGTGATAAAACACACAGTAGTGGTCAGACACCGCCAGATCAACAACAGAGGACACACTGGTGGACTGGCCATGTGTGATGACCAGGTCCAGGGTGCGTCCTCTGTTGTGGTGCTGGTGATGTGTACTGGTGATGTATACTGGAATGGAATGTACTGGAGCTAAGGGTTTAGCTGGGGATGTATAGTGGTTGTTAGTTAGTCAAACAGAAAATGATTTATGGGAGTGAAGAGTCAGATGAAGATTGATTGACGAAATACTGGATCCTGTTTGGTTCGGATGAATGCCGTCGTGTTTGAACAGGGATGGTCTATTGTAAAAAGTTGTAAAATTGTCCACTTATGGAATGTTGTTTGCGGTGCAGTAACCTTTAAACCAGATGTGGAGTTGCTGTAAACGGCTGAATTTGACGTCTCCAAATTGAGGGGAGGGAAGTGGACCAGAAACAATGCATTGTTTCTTTAACTGTATGATGGTGTGGATGAGGATGATGAAGTCCTCTTTGAGAGTCTCTGACTGTTGCAGCTTGAGGTCGTTTATACCAGTGTGTATGATTGTTGTGGAAACTTGTGGGTTCTGGTGTGTAAGTTAGTGATGAATAATAATCTGAGACATGCAAGTAAAGTTGATGAATGTCAGGAAACAGATTCATTCTCACTGTTAAATGAGAATGAATCTCATTTAACATTTGTCTCATTCTTTCAAATTAAATGAAAATGTCAGAATAAAATGAAGACAAAACAAAAGATTCTGCTCATATTTCACCAACTTGATCTCTGTGGTTTCTCAGGCCGAACAATCTCCTTCCTGTGGATCTCCACACTCACCCCTTCAGCGTTCTCTTCCGTAGTGGTCAGCATCTCCTGCAGGGCTCGTACTGATAAAGACTGCTCCAGCACAAACGTGCAGATGGAAAGATCTGGAGGCACATTCTGAAACAACAAGAGCATTGTTTGACTGATGTGGTTCTGTTTGTCTAAAGGGTGTTGGGGGAAAAAAAAACCCATGACCCAATGAGTCCTATCAAAGACAAAAGCCCTGGTACCACTAAAGACATTGGTAATGACACAGTGCCCATGACCAAAAGGGTCCGAGATGTTTTTCATGGTGAAAATAGGCCCAAGGGGGAATTATTGTTACTGTTCTAACAACCTGGAGATCACTGTGTTTTATCAGGGCAGACAGACCTCGTGGACATCCTGAATGTCCGGTAGAACTTTCAAACTAAGGTTCATCGCCCAGAAGACAAATCTGAAGGAGAGAGAACACCTGCAATGGTCATTTTTATTAACAGAAAGAAGACTTAATCATCACTAAGTCTGAGGGTTTGAGCAGAAACAGCTGGAAATGACTGACTTTCCCTGGGTCTACTGTATTTCCACAGAGCTGTAAAGTATTGGGCAGAAATGGCAAATCAAGTCTGAAAGTAAACACCCCAGTCGCAGCTGCCTCTACAGACAAAGCAGAAAGCCTCACTAAAAATACACAAACAAATTAGAAACTAGAATTGTGCTGTCATTACATAACAACAAGAGTGAATGCAATAATGTGTAATTACTGATGTATAATGCAAAAAAGCTGAAGATGTCACTGAAATTAGTAAAAAAACCTGTTAATATTTATGTGGCGAAAACAGATGATTTTGTCAGGCATTAGTGAGAGGCATGATGTTGTGATAGTTTTAGGGTGATCTAGTGTCAATTTAGGGGGGCACTTTTAACTTTTTTTACTGATCATAGGCCATATGAGTGGAAAAAGACTAAACTCATCTATTGAGAAGAGGATTCTTTCTATATTTGTTCATGTGGAGATATCATAGAAAAATATTGAATATTTGACTATAATGACATGAAGAACTAAAGACGTTTAAAATAAATTTGCAGAAATAACCATTAAATGTCATCTAATCATTATCTGGATTCGGCTTCCCAGCGGCCCTCCTCATCCACCCCCGGCCCCTTCCCACCTGACTCACCGCCGCCCTGGACTGTGTATGTCTTGTCTGAGTTTGTGCTTAAGTGTATGATTTTTTTTTTTCCTGTCTCTCCAAACTGCGCCATCTAGAGGCGCGGTCTGGAGTTTCATGTTCCCCCCCCCCCCTATGATCCTAATGTAGCTCTGTTCTTATCTGTTAAGAACAGATAACAACCGGCTAAGCTGGCTGCGGGGCCAAAGTTTCAGTTTGGTTCTGTAAACTTGTGATAAATGTTACATGTCTGTATGTCAGTCCTTGGACGAGCTGGCTTGAACCTTGAATTCCCCCTCAGGGATGAATAAAGTACTTTGATTGATTGATTATTATGTTTGAATGTTGCATCAACCATTTGCTGCTAACTGTTTAACTTTAGCTACTACTTGGTCACGGTCGAAAAGCATGTAGTTTCTTTTCATTTCTGGTTTTAGAGTGCCATCTAGTGGTGATGTAAAGGAGCACTTTTCTTTTTAGATCCTATTAATAGAGAGCAAAAGTACCGGACACTGGAAACTGGTGCAGAAAATTGCAAAAGTCTGAACTGATTCTAACTATGCTGATTTAAATAGTAACAGACACTGCTGGTTGAAGAACACAGCTGGGAGCAATCATCTAACTTGACACATTACGAATGAAAGCAGCTTCAATAAAAGCAAATTTTCACCATGATATTATGTAAAACCTGTTAGATCATAAGTAGCACAGGCCAGAGTTAACTTCAGAAGCAAATCTATATGTACATAGTCATTGTGAAACTCTGCCAAACTACCAACAAAATGAAAGTTGTTAGTATTCATAGGACTGTCATGTACTGGACACTGGAAACAGGTGCAAATAACAGCTGCAAAGCATGCTGGGAAGCTCCACCCACCCCAAAGTTCTTAGTATTAATATGGCTGCCATGTACCTGACACTGGAAACTGGTGTAAAGGTCTGACCGCTGTTGAAGCAATTTCCAGCTCATTACGCAGAAACTGACCAATCACTGTGCTGAATTTTTTGCAAGGTCCAATCCGCATTTGGTTTGAAGGACTTTTATCCAATCCCGAGGTTAAATTTCTTTTTACAAAATGCTAAATATCTCAAAATCTACAAAGATTTGAAATGACAAAAGTCATAGCACACATCTCTTGAAAGAGCTGCATGGTTTAAGATCTGAATGACTGAAGTGATTTGAATGGTGTAGGAGTAGTAGAATGCCAAAAATTAGCAGAATAATATATAGTAACTAGAAACAGCTATTATTGAAATAATAGCAACTGTGAATGTCCATTTATTGAACTATGCTGAATGATTGAAATGAAATTGCATAGGTATAAGAAATTGAAAAAAAAAGCACAACTGAGAATTTTTCTAATTGCCCCACATCAGGATTGAAGTTCTGTATTGAAGCACACTGACTTACTTACTATGTCACTAGTACTCTTAGGAGCACCTAGGAAAAAGCATTGAAATTTTTTCCAATTGGGGTGGGAACGCCTTTTGTCCACATCCAGCAGGGTGTAATTAGCGGGATTGCAAAACCGTGTGCGTGGTTGAACTAAACTCCAGTAAAGATGTGAAAGACTTTGTTGAATGTGTTGAAAGTGGAACTATTATGTGCATTTCAGTCTAATTTATTTTTTATTTCTGAGCCCAGAAGGGCTGGGATTGATGGAGTTATTGTCCCAAATCACTTTATTTACTTCAGACCGACCCTCTCCGTAGGCTGTCAGATCAGCCTGCGGGCAAAACGAGTGGATTGAGACTCTTCCGCATTAAGCCCCGCCTCCCGCCACTGCGCCACATCGGGAGCGCGCACCGCACCTGCTTTCACCGTCATTGTAACGTCTCATAAACAGAAGGATTAGGCTAATATGAACTCAATAAAAAAACAAACTACAATGTCAATACATAGCATCCAGCCCTACATGTTGGAACCTGAATCAGAGCCTGAAAACGAAGTGGAAAACAGCAACCCACAGCAACGAATGCAGCAGGATGTCTCTCTTTGGTAAACTCTCCAGCCATCGTTGGAAATAACTTTATCCCACGTTTTCCACCCGCCTGATGTATTTGTACATGCCCTTGTTAACCAGTAGAAGGTAACCAATCACCCAACCTTATCCCCCGGGACGTCACAAGGATTTCCACGTAGAAAAAACTCTCTAAAACGACAAATTTTTCGTTGCCATGGAAACCGAACGGAGAGAGTGCTGGAACTCAAACTCAAACATGCGTTTAGGTGATAAAAAACAGTGTCGTTCACATGTCTGATGAGGATTCAACACTGTAACACTGTAGAAAGCTCAGAAAACTCCACATACCAGAATAGGAACCCTTTAAGATTTATCAAAGTGTTGAAATGTTGCAGGGAGCATTGTTGGAACAAATCTACCATATTTAACTGGGACATTTGCAAATAAAGTCCTTTGCTCCTTAATGTGAGCAGCTGAGACCAATAGTTCACAGTGAGCAGCCTGCAGAACTGCACGCCGTCACACAAGCATCAGCCGACAAACTACAACAGCACTATATGTTAAATGCTGCATTTGAACCCGTGCCTTTATGTGCACCTGTGTACCGGTGCACAAAATGGACCAATCGCTGAGCTGAATTCTGTTTCGTCCAATCACTGGAGAGGATTTTAACATTTGACAAAAATCTGAATAACTTGAAAGGTTTTCACATTAGCTCCAGTGTCTGCCAGATTATCTCACAATATCTGTGGTAAATCCAACTCCTTTAAGAATACTGTGCACTCCAAGTGATTAAGCTAACCTTGTCTCTTTACTCCCTTCTACGACATAGTGCCACCTTGCTCAACCTGAATCCACTCAACCTCTTAAAGATCCATCACCAGCCGATCGACCTGCCTGCTTGCCCTGCCATCTTGCTCTTCTCCACCAGAATCTTGAACTACCCTATACAGCCTATCAACCACCTCTGGACACAGTAAGCCATATTTCTCAACCCATTTCCTCAGTCAATAACTTCCTTTTGGACTTCACTAATCTTCTTCTCCGTCTCGTAAGACCCTCTCTGGACAGAACTATTGTTTATATAACCATCCAAACCCAAGCAATAAATTATTCATTCCTGCATTTTAGGTCCCACCTAGTGTGGCACTTCCCCCTGACATGACAGTTATAGGCTGGTAAGCTTTGTGGAATTCAGTGTACTTTTCAAGCCAGCAATGGCAAATTTCAGTTCAACTGGCCTGCTGCTAGCTAGTCATGGGACAGAGCAGATTATATCAGAGCTTGTTCTATACCTTGGAGTTAGAGATGGATTCCAGGAAGCAGAGTCTGTTTCCAAAGCCTTCGGCTGCCAAACACAATTTTTGTTGCTCCTTGTGGATTGTGGCAGAGCACTGTAGGACCACCTCATCATCCTGAACACAAAAAAAAACATGACATTCATTTATCAGGGAGCAAAACTGTTGATACACTTCGACACAATTTAGCCCCAGCACACCCAGAATACAGTTGCTTCCAGTTCCATAGTTTCCCATACCAGAACATAATAAAATGATCTTCTCCACAGTCTAATCACTTCACAATGACGTAGATGCATTTACACTCATATGTTTTACAAAACTAAGTCATTATCTGGGAGCAGTGAGAGGAAAACAGAAGCTCCACAGATATCTAAAGGAACAGCCATGTGTGATAATGAATGTATCATCAGCAACTGTGAGCACTTCAACTAAAACAAATGTTTGCTGCTCTGCAGCATTCAGATGTGTTGAACATGATGCCAAGGAAGAATGAGGCCAAAATGACCTTAGGGGAAAACAACAACAACAAAAAGACAAAGACCAAACACTAAAGATGAATTACAGACTATGACATGTTGGTTACAAGTGGCTCCAGCATGATAACAACGATCCAAACTGCATCAGTAAATCTGTAACAGACTGACTGAATATGGAAAGCGTCAATTTTCAGCAATCACCTAGTAAATGTCAGGATTTCAGCCTGGTTTAAATGCAGTGACAGGATCTAAAGAGACTGGTGGAAGGCTAATACAGGCTTTTCTATGGAGAGCACAGCTCAAGGTGCGTTACATGATACATTAAAAGCATTAAGGCAAGGAGCAAAAAAAATTCAGACTAACTAAAATTAAAAAAAATAGAGATGAACTCAAAACATTGGTCTCACAGCAAGAAGGTCACTGGTTTGATTCTTGGCTGGGGTGAGGCTTGGACAGTGGCCTTTCTGTGTGGAGTTTGCATGTTCTCTCTGTGTGTACATGAGTTCTCACTGGGTCCTCCGGCTTCCTCCCACCATCCAAGGACATGATGATTGGTTGCTCCAAATTGTCTGTGAGTGTGAAGTTTGTCTCTGTGTGGCCTTGCGATGGAATGTTCAGCCGATAAATGTTTACTGAGAACGTCATGTCCCTGCTTGACCTGGCAGCAGTCTGTGGGCGTGCCTTCTTTTTAAGAGTTACTGTTTCCAGCAGCTTTGGTACCTGTAAGTATGATCTCATTATCTGGACAGCATATACATACCGCACAGACACACACACACACACACACACACACACACACACACATATATATATATATATATATATATATATATATATATATATATATATATATATATATACCACCTCCGGACGGAGCTCCCCTACCTCAGGGTTGAACTCTGTCCCCCAAGTCAAATAAGTTATTCAATTCAAACTGGCAGTAGCGCCGTGGACCACAAATCATCTTCGCATGCTGGTGTTGCTCTCTCAGAAGCGCTGACAAATCAGAGCGCAGCATACACCTCTGCTGGGCCCGCCTTCTTTCGCACACATCTACTGTATTTGCCACACCGCAGTGGTATAGTTTGAAAAAGTGCATGTGTGTCAATCATAGACTGGATATAGGTGTCGATTCACAAACTATCGTAATCTACAGGGGTTTGAAATGGCTAAGACAGACTAAGTAGATTAAGTTACATTTACATTAACAATGAAGTTTAGTTAAAGTCAACTGTTTAAACAGGCCAATAAGAAGAATCTATATTTAAAAAAGGCTAGCTGTTGTACGATATGTGCGTTTTGTAATGACAAGACATTAACAGTAATCCAAACTTAAATACAGAAACTTTCTACCTCTGTATGTTACTGGCGAGATTATGTTCTGAATATTTAATCAGAAAATCTATAGTAAACATGAATATGTGATCATTTCATTGTTAAGGATGGAGAAGAATGGAGAAGAGAGAGGGTACAAGCAAAGAATCACAGAATATTTTCAAGAGTAAGGATTGCTTTCAGAAATCAGACACTGAAAAGTCCCCTCCCTGAGCCGTCACCTTATCATGGTGGAGGGGTTTGTGTGTCCCGAAGATCCTAGCAGCTATGTTGTCGGGGCTTTATGCCCTTGGTAGGGTCACCCATGGCAAACAGGTGTCTAGGGGAGGGACCAGACCAAGCACGGCTCATCGACCTCTATGATGACGACAAACCTGTATAGTGTTCGTTATGGACAATCCATGACGATTGAAGAAGCACCAGAAGGAGCACCCTCCAGCACTCCCTCCAAGGACTCCAGAAAGGGTGGGTACTCTGAGCTGCTGTTCGGTGCATAAGCACAGACAACAGTCAGGACCCGTCCCCCCACCCGGAGGCGGAGGGAAACTACCTTTTCAACCCCAACGTGCAGGCACCAAGCTGGGGGCTGATGAGAATGCCCACACCTGCTCGGCGCCTCTCACCATGAGCAACTCCAGAGTGGAAGAAGGTCCAGCCCCTCTCGAGGGTTCTGGTTCCAGAGCCCAAGCCATGCGTCGAGGTGAGTCCAACTATATCTAGTCGGAACCGCTCAACCTCGCGCACAAGCTCAGGCTCCTTCCCCACCAGAGAGGTGACGTTCCACGTCCCTAGAGCCAGCTTCTGCAGCCGGGGATCGGACCACCAGGGTCCCTGCCTCTTGCTGCTGCCCAGCTCACATTGCACCCGACCCCTACGGCTCCTCCTGCAGATGGTGAGCCCACGGGAGGTGGGGCCCATGTAACCCTTTGGGCTGAGCCCGACCGGGCCCCATGGGTAAAGGCCCGGCCACCAGACGCTCGCTCTCGTACCCCACCTCCAGGCCTGGCTCCAGAGGGGGGTCCCGGTAACCCGCGTCCGGGCAAGGGAACATTTCTGCCCAGATGAAGACTTCTGATGCTAGCGTAAAGTTTACTCCACTCCATGAACAGAAGCAACCCGTCCTAAGCTGCAGGAGATGATCACATCTGATTCAGGACCAGACTGTCACATACCAGTTTTTATTATAAACTAGTTTTAATAAAGTGTGTGATTAAAATATTTAAAAAGTTAAATGACCTGTAACATATTGTGAACTTTTAATTAAAGACCAGCTGGATATGTTTGTTCGTATACTAAAAATTACACTTTTAGTTTTAGGTCTGTTCAGTTTTGCCAGAGGTATTTTCTATTTACTTTTATTGTTTTTTAATTGAAATGCCATTAAATATAATTTTCCAGATCTTACAAGAGCTTGAGTTTACAATATTAATATCTGTGTCAGTTTAAATATTTATTTAATTTCTTTTAATTAAGTCCCATCCCGAGTGAAAATATTTAAGTGTGTTATTTGATTAAAATGTCACACATTTCTCAGGACAGAATGTCATATTAATTTATCAGTGGCCGTTGTGAATTAAAAATATATACCGTTAGTATATTCACTGCACTATCATCTGATTAAGTCTACACTTTTCCTCAGGTTAGGGAACTGAAGAAAGCCAAAGTCATGGCCTGAAAAGGCATCACAAGTTGCACTTCAATCCTTCAACAGCAATTGTCAAGCAGTCAGAAGGGTGTGGGTCATCCCTACAGAGCAACACGTCCCTACAGAGCAACACGTCCCTACAGTGCAGTACGTCCCTACAGAGCAGCACGTCCCTACAGAGCAACACGTCCCTACAGAGCAACACGTCCCTACAGAGCAACACGTCCCTACAGTGCAGTACGTCCCTATAGAGCAACACGTCCCTACAGAGCAACACGTCCCTACAGAGCAACACGTCCCTACAGTGCAGTACGTCCCTACAGAGCAACACGTCCCTACAGAGCAACACGTCCCTACAGTGCAGTACGTCCCTACAGAGCAACACGTCCCTATAGAGCAACACGTCCCTACAGAGCAACACGTCCCTACAGAGCAACACGTCCCTACAGTGCAGTACGTCCCTATAGGGCAACACGTCCCTACAGAGCAACACGTCCCTACAGAGCAACACGTCCCTACAGAGCAACACGTCCCTACAGTGCAGTACGTCCCTATAGAGCAACACGTCCCTACAGAGCAACACGTCCCTACAGTGCAGTACGTCCCTACAGAGCAACACGTCCCTACAGAGCAACACGTCCCTACAGTGCAGTACGTCCCTATAGAGCAACACGTCCCTACAGAGCAACACGTCCCTACAGAGCAACACGTCCCTACAGTGCAGTACGTCCCTATAGAGCAACACGTCCCTACAGAGCAACACGTCCCTACAGTGCAGTACGTCCCTGCAGAGCAACACGTCCCTACAGAGCAACACGTCCCTACAGAGCAACACGTCCCTACAGAGCAACACGTCCCTACAGTGCAGTACGTCCCTACAGAGCAACACGTCCCTACAGAGCAACACGTCCCTACAGAGCAACACGTCCCTACAGAGCAGTACGTCCCTACAGTGCAGTACGTCCCTACAGAGCAACACGTCCCTATAGAGCAACACGTCCCTACAGAGCAACACGTCCCTACAGTGCAGTACGTCCCTACAGAGCAACACGTCCCTACAGTGCAGTACGTCCCTACAGAGCAACACGTCCCTACAGAGCAACACGTCCCTACAGAGCAACACGTCCCTACAGTGCAACACGTCCCTATAGAGCAACACGTCCCTACAGAGCAACACGTCCCTACAGAGCAACACGTCCCTACAGAGCAGTACGTCCCTACAGAGCAACACGTCCCTACAGAGCAACACGTCCCTACAGTGCAGTACGTCCCTAAAGAGCAACACGTCCCTACAGAGCAACACGTCCCTACAGAGCAACACGTCCCTACAGTGCAGTACGTCCCTACAGAGCAACACGTCCCTACAGAGCAACACGTCCCTACAGAGCAACACGTCCCTACAGAGCAGTACGTCCCTACAGTGCAGTACGTCCCTACAGAGCAACACGTCCCTATAGAGCAACACGTCCCTACAGAGCAACACGTCCCTACAGTGCAGTACGTCCCTACAGAGCAACACGTCCCTACAGTGCAGTACGTCCCTACAGAGCAACACGTCCCTACAGAGCAACACGTCCCTACAGAGCAACACGTCCCTACAGTGCAACACGTCCCTATAGAGCAACACGTCCCTACAGAGCAACACGTCCCTACAGAGCAACACGTCCCTACAGAGCAGTACGTCCCTACAGAGCAACACGTCCCTACAGAGCAACACGTCCCTATGGTGCAGTACGTCCCTAAAGAGCAACACGTCCCTACAGAGCAACACGTCCCTACAGAGCAACACGTCCCTACAGTGCAGTACGTCCCTACAGAGCAGCACGTCCCTACAGAGCAACACGTCCCTACAGTGCAGTACGTCCCTACAGAGCAACACGTCCCTACAGAGCAACACGTCCCTACAGAGCAACACGTCCCTACAGAGCAGTACGTCCCTACAGAGCAACACGTCCCTACAGAGCAACACGTCCCTACAGAGCAACACGTCCCTACAGAGCAGTACGTCCCTACAGAGCAACACGTCCCTACAGAGCAGTACGTCCCTACAGAGCAACACGTCCCTACAGAGCAGTACGTCCCTACAGAGCAACACGTCCCTACAGAGCAGTACGTCCCTACAGAGCAACACGTCCCTACAGAGCAGTACGTCCCTACAGAGCAACACGTCCCTACAGAGCAGTACGTCCCTACAGAGCAACACGTCCCTACAGAGCAGCACGTCCCTACAGAGCAGCACGTCCCTACAGAGCAACACGTCCCTACAGAGCAACACGTCCCTACAGAGCAGCACGTCCCTACAGAGCGGTACGTCCCTACAGAGCAGTATGTCCCTACAGAGCAACACGTCCCTATAGAGCAGTACGTCCCTACAGAGCAGTATGTCCCTACAGAGCAACACGTCCCTACAGAGCAGCACGTCCCTACAGAGCAGTACGTCCCTACAGAGCAACAGGTCCCTACAGAGCAGCACGTCCCGACAGAGCAGTACGTCCCTACAGAGCAGCACGTCCCTAGAGAGCAACAAGTCCCTACAGAGCAGCACGTCCCTACAGAGCAGTCAATCCCTACAGATCAACACGTCCCTACAGAGCAACACGTCCCTACAGAGCAACACGTCCCCAAAGAGCAGTCAATCCCTACAGAGCAACACGTCCCTACAGAGCAACACGTCCCCAAAGAGCAACACGTCCCCACAGAGCAGTCAATCCCTACAGATCAACACGTCCCTAAAAAGCAGTAAATCCCTACAGAGCAGCACGTCCCTACAGAGCAGCATGTTCCTACAGAGCAACACATCCCTACAGAGCAACACGTCACTAAAGAGCAGCACGTTCCTACAGAAACAACACGTCCCCAAAGAGCAACACGTCCCCAAAGAGCAACACGTCCCCAAATAGCAACACGTCCCAAAAGAGCAGCACGTCCCTACAGCAGCAACACGTCCCCAAAGAGCAACTCGTCCCTACAGAGCAAACCGTCCCCAAAGAGCAACACGTCTCCAAATAGCAATACATCCCCAAAGAGCTACACGTCCCCAAAGAGCAACACGTCCCTACAAAGCAACACGTCCCCAAAGAGCAACACGTCCCTACAAAGCAACACGTCCCCAAAGAGCAACACATCCCCAAAAAGCTACACGTCCCCAAAGAGCAACACGACCCCAAAAAGCAACACGTCCCTACAGAGCAGTACGTCCCTACAGAGCAACACGTCCCCAAAGAGCAACACGTCCCTACAGAGCAACACGTCCCCAAAGAGCAACACGTCCCTACAGAGCAGCACGTCCCCAAAGAGCAGTCAATCCCTACAGAGCAACACGTCCCTACAGAGCAACACGTCCCCAAAGAGCAACACGTCCCCACAGAGCAGTCAATCCCTACAGATCAACACGTCCCTAAAAAGCAGTAAATCCCTACAGAGCAACACGTCCCTACAGAGCAGCATGTTCCTACAGAGCAACACATCCCTACAGAGCAACACGTCCCCAAAGAGCAGCACGTTCCTACAGCAACAACACGTCCCCAAAGAGCAACACGTCCCCAAAGAGCAACACGTCCCCAAATAGCAAGACGTCCCAAAAGAGCAGCACGTCCCTACAGCAGCAACACGTCCCCAAAGAGCAACTCGTCCCTACAGAGCAAACCGTCCCCAAAGAGCAACACGTCTCCAAATAGCAATACATCCCCAAAGAGCTACACGTCCCCAAAGAGCAACACGTCCCTACAAAGCAACACGTCCCCAAAGAGCAACACATCCCCAAAGAGCAACACATCCCCAAAAAGCTACACGTCCCCAAAGAGCAACACGACCCCAAAAAGCAACACGTCCCTACAGAGCAGCACGTCCCTACAGAGCAGTACGTCCCTAAAGAGCAACACGTCCCCAAAGAGCAACACGTCCCTACAGAGCAACACGTCCCCAAAGAGCAACACGTCCCTACAGAGCAGCACGTCCCCAAAGAGCAACACGTCCCTACAGAGCAACACGTCCCCAAAGAGCAACACGTCCCTACAGAGCAACACGTCCCCAAATAGCAACACGTCCCTACAGAGCTGCACGTCCCTACAGAGCAGAACCTCCCTACAGAGCAACACGTCCCTAAAGAGCAAAACGTCCCCATAGAGAAACACGTCCCTACAGAGCAGCACGTCCCCAAAAGCAACACGTCCCTACGGAGCAACACGTCCCTACGGAGCAACACGTCCCTACAGAGCAGAACGTCCCTACAGAGCAACACGTCCCTAATGAGCAACACGTCCATACAGAGCAGCACGTCCCCAAACAGCAACACGTCCCTACGGAGCAACACGTCCCTACAGAGCAGTACGTCCCCAAAGAGCAACACATCCCCAAAAAGCTACACGTCCCCAAAGAGCAACACGACCCCAAAAAGCAACACGTCCCTACAGAGCAGCACGTCCCTACAGAGCAGCACGTCCCTACAGAGCAGTATGTCCCTACAGAGCAACACGTCCCCAAAGAGCAACTCGTCCCTACAGAGCAAACCGTCCCCAAAGAGCAACACGTCTCCAAATAGCAATACATCCCCAAAGAGCAACATGTCCCCAAAGAGCTACACGTCCCCAAAGAGCAACACGTCCCTACAAAGCAACACGTCCCCAAAGAGCAACACATCCCCAAACAGCAACACATCCCCAAAAAGCTACACGTCCCCAAAGAGCAACACGACCCCAAAAAGCAACACGTCCCTACAGAGCAGCACGTCCCTACAGAGCAGCACGTCCCTACAGAGCAGTATGTCCCTAGAGAGCAACACGTCCCTAGAGAGCAACACGTCCCCAAAGAGCAACACGTCCCTACAGAGCAACATGTCCCCAAAGAGCAACACGTCCCCAAAGAGCAACACGTCCCCAAAGAGCAACACGTCCCCAAAGAGCAACACGTCCCTACAGAGCAACACGTCCCCAAAGAGCAACACGTCCCTACAGAGCAACATGTCCCCAAAGAGCTACGCGTCCCCAAAGAGCAACACGTCCCTACAAAGCAACACGTCCCCAAAGAGCAACACATCCCCAAAGAGCAACACATCCCCAAAAAGCTACACGTCCCCAAAGAGCAACACGACCCCAAAAAGCAACACGTCCCTACAGAGCAGCACGTCCCTACAGAGCAGCACGTCCCTACAGAGCAGTACGACCCTACAGAGCAACACGTCCCCAAAGAGCAACACGTCCTTACAGAGCAACACGTCCCCAAAGAGCAACACGTCCCTACAGAGCAGGACGTCCCTACAGAGCAGTATGTCCCTACAGAGCAACACGTCCCCAAAGAGCAACTCGTCCCTACAGAGCAAACCGTCCCCAAAGAGCAACACGTCTCCAAATAGCAATACATCCCCAAAGAGCAACATGTCCCCAAAGACCTACACGTCCCCAAAGAGCAACACGTCCCTACAAAGCAACACATCCCCAAAGAGCAACACGTCTCCAAATAGCAATACATCCCCAAAGAGCAACATGTCCCCAAAGAGCTACACGTCCCCAAAGAGCAACATGTCCCTACAAAGCAACACGTCCCCAAAGAGCAACACGTCCCTACAGAGCAGCACGTCCCTACAGAGCAGGACATCCCTACACAGCAACACGTCCCTACAGAGCTGCACGTCCCTACAGAGCAGAACGTCCCTACAGAGCAACACATCCCCAAAGAGCAACACATCCCCAAAAAGCTACACGTCCCCAAAGAGCAGCACGACCCCAAAAAGCAACACGTCCCAACAGAGCAGCACGTCCCTACAGAGCAGCACGTCCCTACAGAGCAGTATGTCCCTACAGAGCAACACGTCCCCAAAGAGCAACTCGTCCCTACAGAGCAAACCGTCCCCAAAGAGCAACACGTCTCCAAATAGCAATACATCCCCAAAGAGCAACATGTCCCCAAAGAGCTACACGTCCCCAAAGAGCAACACGTCCCTACAAAGCAACACGTCCCCAAAGAGCAACACATCCCCAAAGAGCAACACATCCCCAAAAAGCTACACGTCCCCAAAGAGCAACACGACCCCAAAAAGCAACACGTCCCTACAGAGCAGCACGTCCCTACAGAGCAGCACGTCCCTACAGAGCAACACGTCCCCAAAAGCAACACGTCCCTACAGAGCAGTACGTCCCTACAGAGCAGTATGTCCCTACAGAGCAACACGTCCCCAAAGAGCAACACGTCCCTACAGAGCAACATGTCCCCAAATAGCAACACGTCCCCAAAGAGCAACACGTCCCCAAAGAGCAACACGTCCCTACAGAGCAACACGTCCCCAAAGAGCAACACGTCCCTACAGAGCAACACGTCCCCAAAGAGCAACACGTCCCCAAAGAGCAACACGTCCCTACAAAGCAACACGTCCCCAAAGAGCAACACATCCCCAAAGAGCAACACATCCCCAAAAAGCTACACGTCCCCAAAGAGCAACACGACCCCAAAAAGCAACACGTCCCTACAGAGCAGCACGTCCCTACAGAGCAGCACGTCCCTACAGAGCAGTACGACCCTACAGAGCAACACGTCCCCAAAGAGCAACACGTCCCTACAGAGCAGCACGTCCCCAAAGAGCAACACGTCCCTACAGAGCAGCACGTCCCTACAGAGCAGTATGTCCCTACAGAGCAACACGTCCCCAAATAGCAACACGTCCCTACAGAGCAACATGTCCCCAAAGAGCTACGCGTCCCCAAAGAGCAACACGTCCCTACAAAGCAACACGTCCCCAAAGAGCAACACAACCCCAAAGAGCAACACATCCCCAAAGAGCAACACATCCCCAAAAAGCTACACGTCCCCAAAGAGCAACACGACCCCAAAAAGCAACACGTCCCTACAGAGCAGCACGTCCCTACAGAGCAGCACGTCCCTACAGAGCAACACGTCCCCAAAGAGCAACACGTCCCTACAGAGCAACACGTCCCCAAAGAGCAACACGTCCCTACAGAGCAGCACGTCCCCAAAGAGCAACACGTCCCTACAGAGCACCACGTCCCTACAGAGCAACACGTCCCTACAGAGCAGGACATCCCTACACAGCAACACGTCCCTACAGAGCTGCACGTCCCTACAGAGCAGAACGTCCCTACAGAGCAACACGTCCCTACAGAGCAACACGTCCCCAAAGAGAAACACGTCCCTACAGAGCAGCACGTCCCCAAAAGCAACACGTCCCTACAGAGCAGTACGTCCCTACAGACCAACACGTCCCTACAGAGCAGCACGTCCCAACAGAGCAGCACGTCCCTACAGAGCAACACGTCCCTACAGAGCAACACGTCCCCAAAGAGAAACACGTCCTTACAGTGCAGTACGTCCCCAAAGAGCAACACGTCCCTACAGAGCAGCACGTCCCTACAGAGCAACACGTCCCTACAGAGCAACACGTCCCCACAGAGCAACACGTCCCCAAAGAGAAACACGTCCCTACAGAGCTGCACGTCCCTACAGAGCAGAACGTCCCTACAGAGCAACACGTCCCTACAGAGCAGCACGTCCCCAAAAGCAACACGTCCCTACAGAGCAGTACGTCCCTACAGAGCAACACGTCCCTACAGAGCAGCACGTCCCAACAGAGCAGCACGTCCCTACAGAGCAACACGTCCCTACAGAGCAACACGTCCCCAAAGAGAAACACGTCCTTACAGTGCAGTACGTCCCCAAAGAGCAACACGTCCCTACAGAGCAGCACGTCCCTACAGAGCAGAAAGTCCCTACAGAGCAAAACGTCCCTACAGAGCAACACGTCCCCAAAGAGAAACACGTCCCTACAGAGCAGCACGTCCCCAAAAGCAACACGTCCCTACAGAGCAGTACGTCCCTACAGAGCAACACGTCCCCAAAGAGAAACACGTCCCTACAGAGCAGCACGTCCCTACAGAGCAACACGTCCCTACAGAGCAGGACATCCCTACACAGCAACACGTCCCTACAGAGCTGCACGTCCCTACAGAGCAGAACGTCCCTACAGAGCAATACGTCCCTACAGAGCAGCACGTCCCAAAAAGCAACACGTCCCTACAGAGCAGTACGTCCCTACAGAGCAGCACGTCCCAACAGAGCAGCACGTCCCCAAAGAGCAACACGTCCCCACAGAGCAGCACGTCCCTACAGAGCAGTACGTCCCTACAGAGCAGGACGTCCCTACAGAGCAGCACGTCCCTACAGAGCAACACATCCCTACAGAGCAACACGTCCCTACAGAGCAGTACGTCCCTACAGAGCAGGACGTCCCTACAGAGCAGCACGTCCCTACAGAGCAACACGTCCCTACAGAGCAGCACGTCCCTACAGAGCAGCACATCCCTACAGAGCGACCCGTCCCTACAGAGCAGTCAATCCCTACAGATCAACACGTCCCTACAGAGCAACACGTCCCCAAAGAGCAACACGTCCCCACGGAGCAGTCAATCCCTACAGAGCAACACGTCCCTACAGAGCAGCACGTCCCTACAGAGCAGTACGTCCCTACAGAACAGCATGTTCCTACAGAGCAACACATCCCTACAGAGCAACACGACCCCAAAGAGCAACACGTCCCTACAGAGCAGCACGTCCCTACAGAGCAGCACGTCCCTACAGAGCAGTACGTCCCTACAGAGCAACACGTCCCCAAAGAGCAACACGTCCCTACAGAGAAACACGTCCCTACAGAGCAACACGTCCCTACAGAGCAACACGTCCCTACAGAGCAACACGTCCCCAAAGAGCAGTCAATCCCTACAGAGCAACACGTCCCTACAGAGCAGCACGTCCCTACAGAGCAGTACGTCCCTACAGAGCAGCATGTTCCTACAGAGCAACACGTCCCCAAATAGCAACATGTCCCCAAAGAGCAGCACGTTCCTACAAAGCAACACGTCCCCAAAGAGCAACACGTCTCCAAATAGCAATACATCCCGAAAGAGCAACACGTCCCTACAAAGCAACACGTCCCCAATTAGCAACACGTCCCTACAAAGCAACACGTCCCCAAAGAGCAACACATCCCCAAACAGCTACACGTCCCTACAGAGCAGCACGTCCCTACAGAGCAGCATGTCCCTACAGAGCAGTACGTCCCTACAGAGCAACACGTCCCCAAAGAGCAACACGTCCCCAAAGAGCAACACGTCCCTACAGAGCAACACGTCCCTACAGAGCAACACGTGCCCAAAGAGCAACACGTGCCCAAAGAGCAACACGTCCCCAAAGAGCAGCACGTCCCTACAGAGCAGCACGTCCCCAAAGAGCAACACGTCCCTACAGAGCAGCACGTCCCTACAGAGCAACACGTCCCTACAGAGCAGCACGTCCCTACAGAGCAGCACGTCCCCAAAGAGCAACACGTCCCCAAAGAGCAACACGTCCCTACAGAGCAGCACGTCCCCAAAGAGCAACACGTCCCAACAGAGCAGCACGTCCCTACAGAGCAGGACGTCCCCAAAGAGCAACACGTCCCCAAAGAGCAACACGTCCCTACAGAGCAGCACGTCCCCAAAGAGCAACACGTCCCTACAGAGCAGCACGTCCCTACAGAGCAGCACGTCCCTACAGAGCAGTACGTCCCTACAGAGCAGTACGTCCCTACAGAGCAGCACGTCCCTACAGAGCAGTACGTCCCTACAGAGCAGCACGTCCCTACAGAGCAGTACGTCCCTACAGACCAACACGTCCCCAAAGAGCAACACGTCCCTACAGAGCAACACGTCCCTACAGAGCAGCACGTCCCTACAGAGCAGTACGTCCCTACAGAGCAACACGTCCCTACAGAGCAGCACGTCCCTACAGAGCAGTACGTCCCTACAGAGCAACACGTCCCCAAAGAGCAACACGTCCCCAAAGAGCAACACGTCCCTACAGAGCAGCACGTCCCCAAAGAGCAACACGTCCCTACAGAGCAGCACATCCCTACAGAACAACACGTCCCTACAGAGCAGGACGTCCCTACAGAGCAGCACGTCTGTACAGAGCAGCACGTCCCTACAGAGCAGCACGTCCCTACAGAGCAGCACGTCCCTACAGAGCAACACGTCCCCAAAGAGCAACACGTCCCTACAGAGCAACACGTCCCTACAGAGCAGCACGTCCCTACAGAGCAACACGTCCCCAAAGAGCAACACGTCCCCAAAGAGCAACACGTCCCTACAGAGCAGCACGTCCCCAAAGAGCAACACGTCCCTACAGAGCAGCACATCCCTACAGAACAACACGTCCCTACAGAGCAGGACGTCCCTACAGAGCAGCACGTCTGTACAGAGCAGCACGTCCCTACAGAGCAGCACGTCCCTACAGAGCAGCACGTCCCTACAGAGCAACATGTCCCCAAAGAGCAACACGTCCCTACAGTGCAGTACGTCCCTATAGAGCAGCACGTCCCTACAGAGCAGTACGTCCCTACAGAGCAACACGTCCCCAAAGAGCAACACGTCCCTACAGAGCAACACGTCCCTACAGAGCAGCACGTCCCTACAGAGCAACACGTCCCCAAAGAGCAACACGTCCCTACAGAGCAGCACATCCCCAAAGAGCAACACGTCCCTACAGAGAAGCACGTCCCCAAAGAGCAACACGTCCCTACAGAGAAGCACGTCCCTACAGTGCAACACGTCCCCAAAGAGCAACACGTCCCTACAGAGCAGCACGTCCCTACAGAGCAGCACGTCCCTACAGAGAAGCACGTCCCCAAAGAGCAACACGTCCCTACAGAGAAGCACGTCCCTACAGAGCAACACGTCCCCAAAGAGCAACACGTCCCTACAGAGCAGCACGTCCCCAAAGAGCAACACGTCCCTACAGAGCAGTACGTCCCTACAGAGCAACACGTCCCCAAAGAGCAACACGTCCCTACAGAACAACACGTCCCTACAGAGCAGGACGTCCCTACAGAGCAGCACGTCCCTACAGAGCAACACGTCCCTACAGAGCTGCACCTCCCTACAGAGCAGAACGTCCCTACAGAGCAACACGTCCCTACAGATTAACACGTCCCCAAAGAGCAACACGTCCCTACAGAGCAGCACGTCCCTACAGAGCAGCACATCCCTACAGAGCAGTACGTCCCTACAGAGCAGCACGTCCCTACAGAGCAACACGTCCCTACAGAACAGTACGTCCCTACAGAGAAGCACGTCCCTACAGAGCAGCACGTCCCTACAGAGCAACACGTCCCTACAGAGCAGCACGTCCCCAAAGAGCAACACGTCCCCACAGAGCAGTCAATCCCTACAGATCAACACGTCCCTACAGAGCAACACGTCCCTACAGAGCAGTACGTCCCTACAGAGCAGCACGTCCCTACAGAGCAACACGTCCCCAAAGAGCAACACGTCCCTACAGAGCAACACGTCCCTACAGAGCAGTACGTCCCTACAGAGCAGCACGTCCCTACAGAGCAGCATGTCCCTACAGAGCAACACGTCCCTACAGAGCAGCACGTCCCTACAGAGCAGCACGTCCCTACAGAGCAGCACGTCCCTACAGAGCAACACGTCCCTACAGAGCAGCACGTCCCTACAGAGCAGTACGTCCCTACAGAGCAGCACGTCCCTACAGAGCAACACGTCCCTACAGAGCAACACGTCCCTACAGTGCAGTACGTCCCTATAGAGCAACACGTCCCTACAGTGCAGCACGTCCCTATAGAGCAACACGTCCCTACAGAGCAACACGTCCCTATAGAGCAACACGTCCCTACAGTGCAGCACGTCCCTATAGAGCAACACGTCCCTACAGAGCAGCACGTCCCTACAGAGCAACACGTTCCTACAGAGCAGCACGTCCCTACAGAGCAGTACGTCCCTACAGAGCAGCACGTCCCTACAGAGCAACACGTCCCTACAGAGCAGTCAATCCCTACAGAGAAACACGTCCCTACAGAGCAACACGTCCGCAAAGAGCAACACGTCCCCACAGAGCAGTCAATCCCTACAGAGCAACACGTCCCTACAAAGCAGCACGTCCCTCCAAAGCAGCACGTCCCTCCAGAGCAGCATGTTCCTACAGAGCAACACATCCCTACAGAGCAACACGTCGCTACAGAGCAACACGCCCCCAAAGAGCAGTCAATCCCTACAGAGCAACACGTCCCTACAGAGCAACACGTCCCCAAAGAGCAACACGTCCCCACGGAGCAGTCAATCCCTACAGAGCAACACGTCCCTACAGAGCAGCACGTCCCTACAGAGCAGTACGTCCCTACAGAGCAGCATGTTCCTACAGAGCAACACATCCCTACAGAGCAACACGTCCCCAAAGAGCAGCACGTTCCTACAGCAACAACACGTCCCCAAAGAGCAACACGTCCCCAAATAGCAACATGTCCCCAAATAGCAATACATCCCCAAAGAGCAACACGTCCCTACAAAGCAACACGTCCCCAAAGAGCAACTCGTCCCTACAGAGCAAACCGTCCCCAAAGAGCAACACGTCTCCAAATAGCAATACATCCCCAAAGAGCTACACGTCCCCAAAGAGCAACACGTCCCTACAAAGCAACACGTCCCCAAAGAGCAACACGTGCCTACAGAGCAACACGTGCCTACAGAGCAACACATCCCCAAACAGCTACACGTCCCCAAAGAGCAACACGTCCCCAAAGAGCAACACGTCCCTACAGAGCAACACGTCCCTACAGAGCAGCACGTCCCTACAGAGCAGTACGTCCCTACAGAGCAACACGTCCCCAAAGAGCAACACGTCCCTACAGAGCAGCACGTCCCTACAGAGCAGCACGTCCCTACAGAGCAGGACGTCCCTACAGAGCAGTACGTCCCTACAGAGCAGCACGTCCCTACAGAGCAGTACGTCCCTACAGAGCAGCACGTCCCTATAGAGCAGCACGTCCCTACAGAGCAACACCTCCCTACAGAGCAGCACGTCCCTACAGAGCAGTACGTCCCTACAGAGCAACACGTCCCCAAAGAGCAACACGTCCCTACAGAGCAGCACGTCCCTACAGAGCAGGACGTCCCTACAGAGCAGTACGTCCCTACAGAGCAGGACGTCCCTACAGAGCAACACGTCCCCAAAGAGCAATACATCCCTCCAGCAGCAGAGCAGAGCAGTACAGACAGACTACCACAGCCACAGGTGAGCTGCCCAGCAAAGAACATGGCCAGCAGTAACAACACAGGCCGAAGCACCATGACAGGGCTGCCCAGAGCAGTGACTTTTGCATTGAAATTGATTTTCTATATTGTTGGGGACTTTCTCAGTACAAATATTTCAAACATTCCTATCCGTTTCATTGTCTCCAATAAAATGTTAGCGTGTTCAGTGTGCAGAAGTGCCACATTGCTCAGTGTTTACAGACAAGGATCTCAAAGGTTTCCAGTGAATGGCAGAACTGTACATGTCCCCCCTATGGATCAACAAAACAAGGTCAATTGAAATCAGTGTGCAATAAAATACCTGACCATAGGTCATCACATCACAAGCAAGCAGAGGCTATTCTGAAAAAAAGATCTAAGAAACAGACTCAAGTTTACTAGCGTGCTCCTCTACAACGTCAGTGTTCAGAACAGCTAATTACATTGCAAAACCCAACAGACCCTTCACAGACCACCCTGAACTGCTTGACCTGCAATAAGCAGATGGGGAAAATATTGGCAGGATGCAACACTCCATTGTGACTTGTGCAGATTTTGTACAATTCATTACAAAAGAAATTAAATCTACCCTAATGAAAAGCATAAGGTCTACAAGTCCTCAGCTTAATATTCTTATGGATGAGGGCCCTTTTTATGAAGCTGTCGTACACACAAAACCTGGCATACGCCAGTCCCAGTCCACTTCTGGGGTTTCTAAAAGCAGGACTTGGCGGTAAAACGTCCCGACCTCCACGCCAACTCTGACCCCAGCGTACGACAACATCTGGAGAAACGGGAAACGGCGACACCAAAGGCAGGAAATAAAACCAAAGAAATTTGAGACATTTGTTCCAAATGAAATGTAAACTTTCCCCCAGAATGTTGGACATTAACAGCATCTGCAGAAGAAGAGAAAAAGTTCCTCCAGCACGTAAAACGTCCAGCAGTAAAATGTTCTGAAACCAAGCAGTTCTACATGTTAGAAAAGCCACATCACACAGTTAATAAGTCGTACAGAAGCTGCCGTACTAATAAAGCTCTACATGAAGACCTGCAGGTAAAAGGAGGCGGTCGCCATGACAACAGCCCATCATCAGGCTGCTCAGGTGTTTCCTCCACCTGCAGATACAGAACATGAAGTGATGGTTGGATATAAAATGCTCCCCAACGTGGCTTATCTGTCCCTGCTGGTGGACATGGAACATGGAGACTCTGGACTCCAGTCCGGCACCTTCCAAAGGGAAGGGGCTGACAGGTCGGGTCCGCTCCTTTTCCCAACCCAGAGCAGAGGAACAGAACGATGTTCTCCACAGCCAGACGTGGTGTAGCGGCCATCGGGCAGGTGGAGGCAGGTGGAGGTGCCTCCATGCCCAGGAGGAAACCTGTTGTACAGCTGCAGATGTGTGCAGATAGTGGAGACGCTACATAACATGCTACTAAATGGTAACGTGTCCCGTTCAGCTGCGACCAGCGCTGTTGTCTCCGACCTCCAACCATCATGTTGGAACCAAACTGCTGCCAAACGTCTAGAAGTGATGCAACACATCAGAGGTGGACAATTCTCATTTATTCACAGGTTTAGTCTCATTTCTGTCTTTATGTCTCCGTCTCCTGCACCTCCTCCTCTGCCAGGACACGCCTGCTGGGGGGACAAGGTGGAACCACTGCCCCCCCCCTCTCCGACCACATCTGCAGCGCTGCAACCCAGCTGGGACACACAGGAACACCAGTATGTTCCCAGTAAATAAACTGGAGTCAGAGACGTCTCATTCATGTCCGTTCATTTTATAATCTGAAACAAAGGAATGAAGCACTTCCAGCATCATCTGGAGCATTTTGTTCCAGCGTATCTCTGGACTCCTTCATTTTCCCGCCAGCTTCTAATCTGTGGGAGTGGGCAGCGCCCCCCCTTCCTCCTCCTGTGGAC